>NC_059119.1:46861333-47162166 GCF_020740685.1 Jaculus jaculus | reverse complement strand
ATGGCAATTGGCTTCGTGGGCTGCAGCGTGCACAGGGGAACCAGGGCTGTCTGCCACGTCCACCGTGGCGATAATCCCACGTAGTGAGCTGATGGCATTGGGTAATGGACAGAGCCGTCCACAGAGAGCCACGCCAGCTGGTGGCCTGTGTGAAAGCCGAGTGGATGTTTTGCTCATCTCTTGGCTTGAGTCGACCCAGGTCGTTCTCGGGCAAACCAAGAAATGCTTACTGTATATAGATGATTCCGTTTGGAAGCCCCATAGAGCTTCATCATGCTTCGTTAAAATAGATTTTGATTTTTCTGAGACGCAGAAGCTGGGAAGGAGACCCCAGGTTCACTGAGCACTGCCCACAGTAGAGAAAGATTGGCCTGTATGGAGTTTTATTTCCTTCCAGCAGGTTTTGTGGAACTTTCTGCTAGACACTTGGCAATGTGGGGGGTGAGGAATTGACTGAGGCACTAGCTCCTCCTCTTGTAAGAGAGTCTAGATGGGGTGACTCACATATGTGAGTAAGGAATTAAGCAGGATAAAGGTACATTATGCCCTCTGGAGACAGGAAGGATTCTTGGAGCATGAGGAAGAGAAATTGAGTTGTAAAGAATAAAAGTTTCGGGGCTGGAGAGATGGCTTAGCAGTTAAGCGCTTGCCTGTGAAGCCTAAGGACCCTGGTTCGAGGCTCGATTCCCCAGGACCCACGTTAGCCAGATGCACAAGGGGGCGCACGCGTCTGGAGTTCGTTTGCAGTGGCTAGAGGCCCTGGTGCACTCATTCTCTCTTTCTCTGCCTCTTTCTCTCTCTGTCTGTCACTCTCAAATAAAAAAATAAAAATATATTAAAAAAAAAAAGAATAATGGTTTCTCCTTTGACCTTAGTGGCGTGGAGGACGTTTCTGAAAACAAGAAGGATAGAGTTGGGAAGGAAGCTCTATGCCTCCTGGTCCTGAATTCTTTCAAGGCAGGATCTCTTTTTCTAATCCAGGTACTCCCTAGATCCAGCACAAAGACCACAGGGTCTTGATGGTTTGTGGATGGAATGTGTAATTACAGCAAAACATTGCTTAATGTTTATTATAATGAATACATTTACACTAAAGGATTCAGGAATATGGCCTATATTCTAAAGAATTCATGGCCCACCCTGAGGACTCTCAACACCTCCCAAAGCAGAGATCCAGAGGCTCCTAAGAGCTCATCACTGAAGTCAACTTAAAACTCACTCAGGAATTCTGTGGAAGAGTGAGGCAGAAATATTTTAAGAGCCATGGGGAATACCTGCAACCCCACTGAGGAGGGTCCCCAGCAGAACGGGGGCAGGGACGAGGGAAAAGAGGGTACCAACACATGATGGATCCATACAAAATATGTTGTAAATGAATAAATAATAGAATTTGTGGGCCAAAAAATCTGCCCTTGGAGGAAGGTTCTCGTCAGAGCTGTCCCAAAGTCCGCAGGAGAAGATAGGCCCACAGCAAAGCACGCCATGCAGAGTGAAGGTTGGACCTTTAACAGCTCTCCATAGAGCACACACAGCCACACGGAGCTTAGGAGCAGGGAGAGGGAATTTAATAGGCCAGTTCCTCTCCCTCCCTCCCTCTCTCCCTTCCACCCCCTCTCTCTCATTTTAGTTTTTCGAGGTAGGGTTTCACTCTAGCCCAGGCTGACCTGGAATTAACTATGGAGTCTCAGGCTGGCCTCGAACTCACGACGATCCTCCCACCTCTGCCTCCCCAGTGCTGGGATCAAAGGTGCGCATCACCACGCCCTGCATAGGTCAGATCTCTAAAGCGCTTTTACTTTCTAGGAGCTCTGAGAGTAGCCATTTCAGTCCTTGTTAGTGTGTTGGCTTAGCAAGGTCACTAGCAGAAGAAATAGCTGACAGCAAGGACTCTCCATGGCAATCCACGTTCCTCGTCTTCTATATTTGTTGCTTTATCGTGAGAATATTCATTCCATCCCAGGCCCTCTGTGAGCTGATGCTATCGGCAAAGTCTGAACAGTAGTTAAGGACCCTGCCTATGACCTTCACTTTACAGTGAACAAAATGCGCTCTCAAAATGTAGCACACATGGGCTGGAGAGATGGCTTAGCAGTTAAGCGCTTGCCTGTGAAGCCTAAGGACCCCGGTTCGAGGCTCGGTTCCCCAGGTCCCACGTTAGCCAGATGCACAAGGGGGCGCATGCGTCTGGAGTTCGTTTGCAGAGGCTGGAAGCCCTGGCGCACCCATTCTCTCTCTCTCCCTCTATCTGTCTTTCTCTCTGTGTCTGTCGCTCTCAAATAAATAAATAAATAAATTTTAAAAAAATGTAGCACACATACCCAATGGAATTTTATTTAGCTATAAAGTTATACTAAGCAAGGAGACCCAGACTCAGAAAGGCAAATACTCTATCTACTCTCTCTCTCTCTCTGTCTCTCTCTCTCTCTCTCTCTCTCTGTCTCTGTGTGTGTGTGTGTGTTGCGGGGAGGGGGGGAGAAAGAAAGGAAGAAAAGAAGTGGGAGAGTTTAGGTTATGGAACTAGAATGGGGACCACAAGACGAAGGAGTGTTGAAGTTGAGGGAGGACACGAGAGGACACGTGTGATGAAAATGAAAAGGAGGCCACTACGGTAGATCAACAGAAACAAATTGTTAAGAAAATGCCATCATCGTGAAACCTAAGGGCTTGTGTGCTAGTTTAAAACAGGAAAATCAAAAGAAAGCAAGTCCCTCCGCTTCCATGCAAAGTAGCCCACCGCTGAGACTCACACGGCGGTGGATCTTTCGGGCCTGGCCACTCTTGCTGCCCGCTCTGCAGAAGCATCCCCGTGACGCTGGAGACGGGAAACAACGGCTGCTCTTAAGACAAAGAAAAGCATTAGTGCTTTGAGCCGGGGCTGGTGGGGGGCTGAAATGGAGCCCCCTCTAGAACACTTAGCCTGGTTCCAGCATATAACAAGTGCTGGAGAGATGGTGGCTCCCTCCCACATGCCTTCATTGTCGGGTTGTGTGATGGGGCAGGAGAAACAGCCCTGAGTGTTGGGGACCCCCCCCCACCTCATCGCCACCTGCCCCAGGCCAGACTCGGCTAGCATGTCCTTGGTGCGCCCTTGATGAAGTCACGAAGTAGTCATTCTTTCTGATGGGGATCATAACACCTGCCCTGCCCAGGCTGCTTTGAGACTCTAATGGGATGAAAGCGTGGCAGTGCTTCCAGAGGCATAAACCTGTATTCAAGTAGGAGAGGCTAGCCCTGAAACCAGAGCCACTTTCTGAGGCAGGAGCTCTGCCCAAGGCTTCTCTTTCCAGCCCGTGGCCTTGGGTGGCCCCCCACCCCTCAGGCATTCCTCATTCTCTTTGCTCCATGCCTAGCCCCTGCTCCCCAGGAAATGGTCATCAGCTCTGGATCACATCTGATGCCATCACGCCCAACAACCTGGCCTTCTCTTCGGCCCCAGTGCTGAGTCTCTTGAGGGGCCGGCTGCCGTGGCCTTCCCTCCCATGAAGCATGAAGTCTTGTCCTCCTCATCAGCTCCTCTGCTGCACCGTGATCAGGCTGGGCATAATCAGGGTGGAGCCTGAAAGGAATTTTACCGAAGTTTCCACCCACAACAAGAAGGCTCAAAGGGGACTTGGGAAGGGTGAAAAGGGCCACACTGCCATTTCCACAGCACCTTCTAGTTCTGACAAGGCGTCCCAAAGAAACACAAGTCCCAACCTCTGGGAGGCTACAGAGTGATTCCCTAAGAACCTCAAGCCCTCTATGTCTGGGTGTTAACAAGGCACGTAGGACGCACCCAGAGGCAGACGACAAACATCGCGTATATCCCGAGTGTGGGAATGGGCTGCTCACAGTAGTGATCTCTGGAGAAAGACAGTGTTCTTACTCGCTGGTGAGATGCCTTGCACAGAGAGCTGACTGTGAAAAAGTAACTGAAAACCGCAGTGGGCTGGAGGGATGGCTTAGCTGTTAAGGCACTTGCCTGCAAAGCCAAAAGACCCAGGTTCGATTCCCCAGGTCCCACATAAGCCAGATGTACAAGGTGGTGCATGTGCCTGGAGTTTGTTGGCAGTGGTTGGAGGCCCTGGTACATTCATATTCTCTGTCTGTCTCCCTCCCTTCTTCTCTCTTTCTCCCTCCTTCCTTCCCTCCCTCTCTCTCTCTCCTCCCTCCTTCCCTTCCTCTCCCCCTCTCCCTCTCTCCTTCCCTCCTTCTCTCTCTCCCTCCCCCTCTCTCCCTCCTTCCTTCTCTCCCTCCTTTCCTCCCTCTCTTTGTCTCTTTCTCCCCTCCTCCCTCCTTCCCTCTCTCCCTCCCTCCTTCCCTCTCTCCCTCCCTCCTTCCCTCTTTCCCTCCCTCCTTCCCTCTTTCCCACCCTCCTTCCCTTTCCCCCTCCCTCCCTCCCTCATTCCCTCTCTCTCTCCCTCATTCCCTCTCTCTCTCCCTCCCCTCCCTCTCCGTGTGTGTGTGTGTGTGTGTGTGTGTGTGTGTGTGTGTGTGTGTCTCAAATGAATAAAAATAGAAAAGTGGTAGCATTGGGAAGTATCTGCAACCCTCAGGAATGGGTAGGGTCTTAGAATGTCACAGGATAGGAGAAAGAGCTGGGAAAATCCAGGGAGGCATCCTGGAGGAGAAAGAACGTAGCTGTGACTTAAAAAGAACCGAAACCGGTGGCACCAGGGAGCCCCAGGGTGAGATAGCCCGGGTGCTGGCTCCCATGAAGTTAAAGGAGAAGTTGGCGTTGGCTTTAAAGCCGAGCCGAATTGCTCACCCGCTGGCCCTGTGGAGCCCATCTCTCTGGCTTCACAGCTCCCCTCTCTCACCAAGGTCCCAACGGATCACCAGCCCCACGTAGTGAAGCGCCAGGGCTGCCTTTTCTTGCAATCTTCATTCACCTTGAGCCGGTTCCTAAGCTGGGTGTGTGCACGTTTCATAGCGTTTAAGGCCTCCGACTCGAGTCCTCCCTATTTAATCCCAAACGGCCTGGGATTCCTGTAGCGCATCCTGCGTGTTCAGTCACTTATGATTCTGGACATTTGGCCAGAGGAATGAGGAGAGACAGAGCATTGCTGGCACCAGGGGACTGCGGTCAAAGATACAACGTGCCGGCCACAGAGCTAATTTAGGGTTCTGGCTCTGGTCACCGGACACAGTGTTCATCCATGAGGGTGGCTTATAAGGAAAGGAAGGGGCTCGGGCCTCTATCAAAGTGGATAGATGACAAGTCCACTGGCAAATCCTAGGGCATCAGGAAGGGTAATGGAGATGGGCCCTTTCTTGGCATATGTATGAGCCCAGTGGTCCTTTGTGTGGGAGAGACCGATTTTCATGAGCTCAGGTAAATCTGGCACTGTCACCCCTTTAGGAAGACCAAGATTATAGTACCCTTGCTATGCAGCCAGTGAGCATGCCCACACTTCAGATGATGGCACTCTGAGCTTGCTGAACTGCCAGTCATAGTTAGTTTGTATCTTTTGGAGTCTGCATCTTGCTCCTGTGACCCTGATTATAGTGTCAAAATGTGCTTTCCTTTTCTTCCCCCCACTCTCTGAAAATAGCCACAAATGCAAATCAAAAACTTGATCTGGCCAGGCATGATGGTACATGCCTTGAATCCCAGCACCTGGGGGGCGGGGGGGCAGAAGTAGGAAGATCACCATGAGTTTGAGGCCACCCTGAGACTACAAAGTGAATTCCAGGTCAGCCTGGAAGTGAGCTAGAGTGAGACCCTACCTCAAAGAAAAATAAAAAGCTTGATCTGGTACTCAAAGAAGCAGTGATTTGGGCTGGAGAGATGGCTCAGCAGTTAAGGCGCTTGCCTGCGAAGCCTAAGGACCCAGGTTCAACTCTCCAGATTCCATGTAAGCCAGATGCACAAAGGTGAGGCAAGCGCAAGGTCACACATGCCCACTAGGTGGCGTCTGGAGTTTGATTACAGTGACTGAGGCCCTGGCAAGTCAATTGTCTCTCTCTCTCTGAAAAAACGAAAAATAGTGACTTATTCTCACTGGAAGCTAGAGTCTGGATGCTGACTTTGTGGGGAGAGGATAATGGGACTTCAGTAAAATACCTCCCATGCTCAGTTATCCCTTAAGGTGTTGTTTAGACTTCCTCTCACCTTGGGTAGCACAGCTCCACTCTCCAGAGGAGCTAGTTGGACGCAAAGGTACCGACCTTCCCACAGAAGTCTGTGGCAAGAGTGTTGGTGGTTGTTTTTTTTTTTTTTTTTTGGGGGGGGTGGTCCTTTGATGATTTGATGATCCCTGACATTGCCTATTTCCTGAACAGATCCTGCAAGAGTTGGAATATGGTCCCTCAGTGGACTGGTGGGCCCTGGGGGTGCTGATGTATGAGATGATGGCTGGGCAGCCCCCCTTTGAAGCTGACAATGAGGATGACCTTTTCGAGTCTATTCTCCATGATGACGTGCTGTACCCGGTCTGGCTCAGCAAGGAGGCCGTGAGCATCTTAAAAGCCGTGAGTCACCGTCTCTCACCCGTGGCTCTGCTCCCTGAGGGAATCCCTCCCCGAGGGAATGGCCGGGTTAATTAACCTCTCCATGCCTCAGATGCCTCATTTATAATACAGAGGTGGTAAAAGTACGTCACGACATTGTGACGATTCAATGAGTCTCATGCGTGCCCGTTGTGAAGAATGGAGTCTGGGGCCGGGGAGATGGCCCAGCTACTGAAGCGTCTTGTCATATGAGCATCAAAGCCTAGGTTCAGATCCGCAGAGCCCACACAAAAGCCAAGAATAGCTGCACAGGCCCGTAATTCCAGCACGCGTGAGGCAGAGCCAGGGGGGATCCATCAAGGCTTGCTGACCAACCAGGCTAGCTGAATTGGTGAGCTCCAGGTTCAGGGAGAGATTTGTCTCCAACAAATAAGGAATTGTGGGGCTGGAGGGATGGCTCAGTGGTGAAGGCGCTTGCCTGCAAGGCCAACAAAGGACCCAGGTTCGATTCCCCCAGGACCCACGTTAGCCAGACGCACAAGGGGACGCACGCGTCTGGAGTTCGTTTGCAGTGGCTGGAGGCCCTGGCACGCCCATTCTCTCACACTCTCTGCCTCTTTCTCTGTCAGATAAATAAATAGATAAAAATTAAATATTGTTTTTCAAAAAACCACGCGTGCGCACACGCAGGTAAAAATGATATCTGATATATATCACACATGAAAGAGCTGCAGTTTACCCTATGAATGAGGCTCTAACATGCAAACATACGTGTGGGAAAGGATGTAACAAATTCTGTCTTGAGGCTGTGCCTGTGAGCCTCCGTTGAGTATCCTGTGTCCTGTCCCCCCCCCCCCAACCCCGCAGTTCATGACCAAGAACCCGCACAAGCGCCTGGGCTGCGTGGCGTCACAGAACGGGGAGGATGCCATTAAGCAGCATCCCTTCTTCAAGGAGATCGACTGGGTGTTGCTGGAGCAGAAGAAGATCAGGCCTCCCTTCAAGCCAAGAATTGTAAGTGGAACCCCGAATCCTTCCCTTCTGTGGTCAGCCATCACCCACACTAGCCCCACATGGGCCCAGAAAGTGCAGCCTGAGGGGTTACGGCTGACTGCCCGGCCACAGAGACAGCAGTGGCCAGGACTCCCCCAGAGGGAAGCAAATTGAGCAGTCTTGGGCAAAATATGACCCCTTCCAGGGTGATGACCTTGGGACCGCAGAGGACCATTTCTTCCACAGTTGAGCTTTGTTGATTGCTTTGATCACGAAATGACAGACATGCCATTCGTCCTTGTGGGGTAGAGATAAAAGGCGTCTTGAGAGGCAGACCCGGTTGTTTCTCTGCAAGAGCCCATTAAAAGGAAAAGATCGCGACTCAGTGCTCACCACGCTGGTCTTGTGGTAGCATGTGAAGTGGGGTTCAGTGAACACTGTGAGAGAAGGCTGGCACGAGGTCCTGAGGGGAGCCCCCTCACCCCCAGAGAGGCTCTGCTTCTCCGAGTCCCATCAGAATCCCATCTCATCTGTTCTCCTCCCCTCGGCCTGCTCTGGCGCACAGGTGGGATGGGACTCAAGGTGTGTGACGCTCAGAGGCCGGCAAAAGTCGCGTAATGACAGTCTGGGTTTGATGGGGAGATTCTGGCAGGGAAACCTGCTGTTGGGGTGCTCCTGGTGGGATAGGGTCTTAATTCCATTGCTTCGTAGGGCAGAGAGGCAGTTAGGTCATTCAGACTGAGAGCCTAGGTGGCCACCTTCAGGTACCTGGGACCTGAAGAGAGGAAATCGGCTAGGGGAATGTATTGGACAAGAGCTCAGACCTGTGATTGCAGAGCCCCTGAGGTCACAAGCCAGCCCTCGGTCACCGTATTCTGTCAGAGGAGCTCTCTCTCCCCAACTCCACAGATGGAAAGGATGGATGCTTGTGTGTGTTCATGTGTTCTTAGAGAAGAATTCTAATCTTCTGAAGGAGTTCTTGTGAGGAGCTATTATTGATAGTACTTCAAGCTTAGAATGTTCCAGAAGGTGACTCCCAGATGTTTGAGGTGGATGTGTCTGGGTGCTCAGGTCTGCCGTCTTTCCTGTCTTGTTTCCTACATTGGGGTGTGTGTGTGTGTGTGTGTGTGTGTGTGTGTGTGTGATTCCTGGGGAGCACACAGCTTGGGACAGGCCGGGTTTGGGTTCACCTTGTCTCCGTGAACTTCTGTACTCCAGCCCATCTCACCCCAGCTCTGGGCCCCCCTGTGTTATCAACCCCATGATGATGGTTGAGGAAGGCTTGAATTTCAGGTTGCTTAAGTTAACAGGGATCAGCTACCCTATGTGCCAGCCTACCGGATGGCTGAGCCTCTACCAATATTCTCAAAGATAAAATTCACTGAGCACCTGACAGAATGGGGGGGGGAGGGGAGGGGGTCACCGGAAACCAGCCTGAGGAGAAGGAAAAACCACAAGCTCCGATCTGAGGGTGAACTCTAATATAGATGCAATGGGAGTGAACCGAGCCCTGGAAAAGTGAGGTGCAGAGCTAACTAAAGAGTCTAGGGAGCCAGGCGTGGTGGCGCACGCCTTTAATCCCAGCACTTGGGAGGCAGAGGTAGGAGGATCACCGTGAGTTCGAGGCCGCCCTGAGACTCCATAGTGAATTCCAGGTCAGCCTGGGCTAGAACGAGACCCCTACCTCGAAAAACCAAAAAAAAAAAAAAAAAAAAAAAAGAGTCTAGGGCTAACCAACTGAAAATGGATGAGACAAAGGGACAAAGGACTAGTGTGCAGAATGCTTTGAACTGACTCTAAAGCTCTAGGTCAACAGGCCATTCATCTAGACTTGGGGAACACTGGACCCAAAGAGGGAGCTACATAGGGACTGAGGAGCAGCCACTCTGTGAGGAGAAGCCAAGGGAAGCCCCTGGGACTACAAAAGTGAACAAGAGCTGGTGTGGGCTTGAGAAACCAGAGAGGCTGTAGAACATCTCTTACAAAGGAAAGAAATAGGGGAGAACTTTAGCCAGAAATCTCAAAGGATGCTCCCGTACCGATTCATGGAGATAGGCGCCCCCCTGGGTTGTAGTAGGGGATGGGACCTCTCCTTAGCGGGCAGAAGCCACTCCCAGGAGTTTGCACTCAAATTCAGAAGACACTCTGGGATTTAAGCACCACTGAAATGATTTCCAAAGTCCCACTGGTCCACAACCTCCTCCCTGGGCTTCCAATCTGGGGACTGTGGGCCTGCCAGCTGGGACAGAGTCCCACACACAGAGAAAAGGGGTGGACACTGAAGTAGGCCAGGACATGATCTACTCCACCATTTGAGTTTCACCTTGGTTCAGAATGGCAGGTAGCCCCTTTAGGCCCACCCTGGCCAGATGAGAAGGTGCTCCCACAAGGGGGTTCTGAAGGATCCCAGGAATGGCAGGGGAAGGTACTTCTCTGAGTCAAGAATCAGGTGGGATTCCGCCACCTCCTGGGCCCCTCTAGCGCGGGAGACTAGGACGTTCCTTCCTCGGGCCTCTGAAGATGCTCCCCGCCCCCATTTGCGGCAGAAAGGTGACCCCCACTTCCTTTGTTTCGGGACTCAAGCCAACTTCTGGGGATTTTGCCTCTCCCAGGAGGGTGACAAAGATAAAAAGCATGGAGGCATCCAGGAGCTCTCAATGTCTGTCTTAGTTTCCTAAAGCCCGTTTTCACATTTGCCAGGGAAACTGTCTTATGTACCTGTCCCTATTCTGCCCCCCCAGACCACCATGCTAGAGGATCTAGGGGGAAGCTTCACTGGGTCGATTTGATGTTAGCTGGGGGAGAAAATTAGACCAGCTAGACAAAGGTAGCGCAGAGATTCTGCAAGCGATATTTCGTACTTTGGCTAAATCCTGTGGATCCCTACTGAGCTTGTAGCCACAGCTCTTCAGAGACTTAATCAGACTATGTTTTAAATTATTTTTGTTTATTTGCAAGCAGAGAGAGACAGACAGAGAGAGAATGAGCACGCCAGGGCCTCCAGCCACTGCAAGTGAACTCCAGACGCGTGTGCCCCTTGTGCATCTGGCTCACGTGGGTCCTAAGGATTCAAACCTGGGTCCTTTGGCTTCACAGGCAAATGCCTTAACCACTAAGCCATCTCTCCAGCCCTTAATCAGACTATTTTACATACCTTCTCCCATTTCCATCCTTGGGACCCAAGGTTTCTCTCAAGAGAAGTATCAAGGTTGTGAGGAGAAAAGAGAGAGAACAGTTTGCATCGAGTCAGCTATCAGAGAAGTGCCCTGATGGTCCCTAAATTGAAAACTCTTTCCTGAAACATGGGAATGATCACACCTCACATCCTGTGGGCTCAGGTCTACTAGAAACAGATGTTGAGTTAAACCCATGGCAGTGATGAATATACGGTTTGTTTGTTTGTTTTCTTCTCATCTCAGAAAGCCTTGTAGGAGCCATGTGAATTATGTAAGCCATCACCTCACTCTACCCAACTTGGGCAAAATTATCTGAATGAAGCAGACAGCAGCAAGAGACAGCTCTCTGTTCCCCCAGGCAGGTGCAGAGTTAGCTGTAGGTAAATGCCCAGTCACCTGAGGTCACTAGCGATACTGGGAGGCCAGAGCACATCATCACAGAAGTCAGAAGCCATCCTTCCCATAGGGCCACGGTTCCATCACGAGGTTAGCTTTCTTTGGGCTTCAGACAACTTGAGGAGGTGCCAGTTGCCTTCCTAGGAGAACTGAGCCCCCCAAAAAACAAAAGGCCTTTTTAACAGCAGTTGAAGGAAAGTTCATTCAGACCCCCAGCATTGGGAAAAAGTGCCCAGAGCAGAGGAACAACTAGTTGTGAGGGAAACTGAGGTCTTTGGATCCTGTCTTAGATTGTAAGGGAAAGGGAAGACATTGCGTGAAAGACAGGGATCAAGTGTACGAGCGGCAAGCGCCAGCCTTGAACTTGGTGGTGGCCGTGAGGCCACAGTGCTCCAGCAAGAAAGGCAGGTGCAGAGAACCCCTGCTGAGAGTGAGCAGCTCCAGGGAAGTTTGGCCAAGTGCTGGGGATACATGGCATAGCCCTGGGTCTCTTCTTTGTGCGACAACCCCCCCCACCCCGTGCCCTACTTTATACCCATGCCCAGCTGGAAGCCCATTAGGATGGCACCACTCCCTAGAATCCGCTTCCAAACCGTTGCCCCATGCCTCAGCTGGCCACAGCTGGGTAGGCTGGGGGTGACTCGTCTGTCGGCATTCAGGGAGGCCTCAGTGCCAGAGGTAAGGCCAAGCAGTGGTCGTGGCGGCCAGACTGGCATACAGTAGCATGCGTTTCCAGAGGTTTTGAACCTCCCCCGCTCCTGCCCAGCTGAACCTGCCTCCGCTGTGTCTGGCTCAGCTAGAGACTGGGGTCCGGCTCACAGCACCCCCAAAGATACCACCAAAGAGATTGTCCGGATTGGAGAGACTGGAATGTGGCCTCTGGTCAAGTTCCCTCACATCCCTCCGGCCGGCTGCTGTCCCCTTCAGGCTTTTGCCTTCCTGACATAGTTGCTTAGCTGAGACTTCTGCCCCTCCTCCCAAGGGTCTCCGCCTCCCTGGGTCACCCTTCACCCTGATTCTCCAGCTGCTAAGGGTGTGGCTGTGAGTTTCCTGCCCGCAGGCTGTCACCCCTTTGAACTCGCCCCCCCCACACCCCAACTCAGTGGCCTCTGCTTCAGCATGGAGTTTTTCTTTTCTTTTCTTTTTTTCATGTATCCTCCCAACTTCTTTATAGCTTCCCTTGTCTATATCCCCTGAATATCTGTCTCCTGAATCCCGCATCCCGCACACCAAACTGGTCACAAGCAACGGCGCCACCAATAGCAAAACAAAGTCTGCATTGACACATATTCTGGTATCTAATCAGTTTCCTAGAGATGGCCGGCTTCCAAGCTAAGGGCACCCAGAGTGTGTGACGGCAGGTACCCAGCAGCCGGCTAGGCAGAGGAGTAAGAGACCAAGCTAGGCTGGCACCAAAGCTTCTGCTATTGGAGACCATATCCAAGCAAGGAATCCACTGATCTGTCCCGTTGGCGGTTCCTTGTAAGATGATGGTGCTGTCTGATCCCCCAGGGAGAGCACTTCTTTAGTTTTTGTGTTCCTAGGGGACGAAGGAATGTGTTTGCAGACTGGGGGGTGGGGTGGGGGTATCGTGCTCATGCCTGCCTCGCCCAAAGCATGCCACTCTGAGTGAGATCACAGCTCCCATTGGCTTCACCACTGGAATGGGGGTTAGCCAGGTAGGAGGAGGAAGAGCGCTACTTCCTCAGAAACCCTCCAAAAAATAAATAAATAAATAAATAATCTACTTGTCCTAACTGACCCGAACACCAAAGGCAACGAGGGAAATGCTGGCCGAGTAAACGTCTCTTTGTGTGCGTGTTCTCTCTTTTCAAGTTTGCTTCAGTGTGAATGTTCCTCTTGAAGGTAAGGCTTCCAGAGTGGGAGTCTCTCCAGGTAGGTGAGCCCGCAGGCCCGGTGACCTAGAGGCCCCCTTTTCAACCTCATGATCCGTCTCCATCCAGCCATCCATGCTGCATGGCAGGACCCTGAAGGGGGGCCCCCCCTCCCGCATGCTCCTGCATGACTGAGCTGTGCTGAGAGAAAACCCGGGAAGTGGGCTCGCTCTAGACCTCACACCCCCACTCTGCTCAGTGCCCTAAGGGGAGCCCCGCCCGGCCCACAGGCCCTTCCTTTAAAGTCACCCCACACGTCCAGGGACCCTGATGGCAAGCATGGGCAGCGATGCCATCCTCATCCTCCCCATCTCCTGGTGGAGTCTGTGTTGGATCTCACAGCTCTTCTCTGAGGGTGTCCCCAGATCCATGGCCTCCAAGAGGCTAACCATTCTCTCCAGGAGCCAGGGCCCCGGCCCACACTTAGAGGCCTCAGGAAAGGTCCAGGTGCCTGTTGTCGGTAGCTGCCTTAGGTGGTGGATGGAACACTGTGGACAGGAGACTGGCTTTGACTTCAGTGAACTAAAGTTGCGGTCCCAGGTCAGCTTTGTGATCCCGAGAAGTCACCTTGCTCTGAACCTCTGACGCCCCCTTATCTGTAAACTGGAATGGAAACACTTCCCTTGTGGAGTTGGAAACAGGATCAGTAGCAAGGTTTTTGTACCGTAGCTTGAATCCCATCTCTCCCCTCGCCAGCTTTTCCCCAGCATGGTAAGGCCATCTCTCTTCTTCTCGCCCCAGGGCTCCAAGAACCAAGAGTTAAGGATTGCAAGAGGTCATATGACGTTCAGAAGCTGGGTTTGGCAATCAGATGTAATCCAATTCCAGTTTGGCCTATGGGTTCTTAGAATGATTAGCACAGAACTTGGTATCCATGTGGCCAGGGAGACCACAGGAGGTCAGGGGGTGGGAGAGACTGCCCTGGACAGTATTCCTGCCACCCAGGAGTCGAGGGGAAGGGGTTCAGATGGTGAGGTGGCATTACCAATTTGGGCAATAGTCATTAGAGGGCAGAATGGCATCTGGAGGCTGGGAAGGAACGTGGCTCCAACGTCTTTAAAGAGTCTGCTGGTGTTCAGTTCCTACATAACCACTGGGAACGCAAAAGGGTGACTCACCCAGATGTGGAATGCCCCCTGGATGGGATGAGTCCCTAGGTTTCATCACTTTTGTTTTCCTTTGTTTTTCAAGAGAGGTTTTGCTGTATAGTAAGCCTTAGAATGAGCTATGAGACCCAGTTTTTTCTCATGACCCCCTGTGTTAGGTGCCAGGATTCTCGACCTGCTCCACAGCATCTGGCCCACTTCCCTCCTTTTAGTCTGTGAACTGGGTAGCCATCGTTATTCCCCATGCCTTCATTCTCGACAGTGCTTTTTTTTTTTAAATTTATTTATTTATTTATTTGAGAGCAACAGACACAGAGAGAAAGATAGATAGAGGAGAGAGAGAGAATGGGCGTGCCAGGGCTTCCAGCCTCTGCAAACGAACTCCAGACGCATGCGCCCCCTTGTGCATCTGGCTAACGTGGGACCTGGGGAACCGAGCCTCGAACCGGGGTCCTTAGGCTTCATAGGCAAGCGCTTAACCGCTAAGCCATCTCTCCAGCCCCTCGACAGTGCTTTTGCTGAACAGTGGCTTCTGGTATGGTAGCTATCACCAATGAGATGGTATTCTGTGACACAGATGCCCAGGTTTTTCTTAGCCAAACAGCCATGGTAGTGCCTGTCTGAGAATTCAGATTACAGAAGCATTCCTGTGGCCTGCAGTGGGAGACCAGTGGGGACCTCGTTTGAGTCCCTTCTTACCCTCTAGCATCTCGGGGAAACATCAGAGCCCTCATAAGGCTGGCCTGGCCTGGGTTTGGTTGTGGATTTCTCAGGACTCCTGAGTTTTCCTTTATGACTTACTGGCTGTTGGGTTGGGCTGTGTCTTCATGAATTTATCCCTGTGGTGTTTATGGGACTTGGTTTCCTTCCTGCCTCATCAGGACTTGAGATCACACACAAATACACTCACTGTTAAGAGCATATGTTCTTGACTTGCGAAGCTACGGGTGATGTAAAGAAAGAGGCTTCCTTGAGGAACTGGAGCTTAATGGTAAAGAGAGCTGGGAAGGGTTAGAAAGAGAGAGAAATACCTGGGGAAAGGCAGCTGAGACCACTTCTCATCGACAGTTGTTAGCTACCTTGGTGGGATAAAGCACCTGACTTGAAGCAGCTTATGAGGAAAAAGGGTTTCTTTCACCTTACAGTCTCGAGGGGAAGCTCCATGATGGCAAGGGTTGGGTGGTGAGGCAGAGGCTGGGCATCACCCCTTTGCCATAGCTGGTGGCAAAACAGTAGCAGGAGAGGGAGTCAAGCTCTGGTAAGGGGGAGCCGGCTCAAACACCCCTAAGCCCGCCTCTAGCAACGTGTCTCCTCCTGCAAGGCTCCGCCTCCCAAATTGCCACCACCTGGGGACCGAGCATTCAAAACTCACGAGTTCATGGGTGTTGGGGGGGATACATCAGCACAACAGAGATTTCCAGAACGCACACCCTTCCCCACGTTCCTGGAGGGGGAGGTGAACTCCACCACCACCCTAGCAACAGCATGTGCAGAGAAATGGCTGGTGAGGGAGGAGACACTCATTGAAGCACTTATAAGTGGCTTAATATACACTTATAACACGTAATAAGTGGCTCGGGGCAGGGGTCACGAGCCCCGGCCTCTTAAGGTTGCAGGGCCAAAGTCGGGAGGTACCATGACAAATCATCATTTCCTCATAAGCTGCTTCTCCTCAGACAGGCTGGCAGCCAGGGCCTCTGTGATCTTGGCATTCTTATCGGGCCACATCCTACCTTTGATTTTCTAGAAGATCTTGTTCAGATCGGGCCACTTAGCTAGAGGAGTCATGTCCCCCTGCCTGTCATTGCAAAGGGGTGCGAAGGATGTGACCCAGCAGCTAGGGCCATAGGGACGATGCTCGGGCTGGCTGGTGCACATCAGAGGAAATGGAGGAATGCACCCTCAACCCTCCCCAAGGAGGGGCTTGCTCCCACATCGCTTGTTCCCTCCAGCCCACCTTGATGCGGTGCCGAGCGCAGGTACGTGGGCGTACTATGTGAGCGGATAGGGGTCCGTATCTGTATCAAGCCCTCAAAGTTTATGCTTCAGAACTCCCAAGTGTGTGTAGGGGGGGGGTGCCATTCATTACAGAAGCCCCGGAGAGTCCAGTGTGGCATTTGAGGGCATCAGTGCTCTATTTACTTTCCATTGTTTATGCCAGGTGTGGTAAAGGGACAGGTAGCGAACTTGGCCTTGACCTAAAAGTGACATTCAAGTGTGATTCTAGGGTGCTGGGATTCGAAAGGGGGGTGTGCATTAGGTTTGTGAATGTCTGTTAGTTTTCACACCAACCCCTGTCTCTTCAAAGTGAGAGGGCTTGTCTACAGTTTGGGAGCTCACCTTCCCCCCCACAATTTTTCCTCGCTACTCCTTTCCGTAGCCTACTCCACCTTGAAATGTTCCCTCGGATGCAAGTGGAGTCTTTCAGGCATGTAAGCCCAGAAGAGTGGGGGTCATGAATGTCTGGGTCAGTGAGTAAGAAGATGGAAGGACAAGCCCCCCAACTCCTCCCCCCACACACAGTGGACTCATGGACCGAGATGACCTGGAAAACGAACCACACCTCTCGAGGGGACTATAGCCAGCCTCCTTCCTCTTCCTCCTCCCCTACTGTCTTTCTGGGGAAGTATGGAAGACTTGGGCTATCAGCACTCCATCAAATAATCCAGAATATAGACTCCTCAAAAGAGGGGGCTCAAAAAATTAAGTGCCTACCACGTATCACAGGCAGTGAGCTGAGGGGCATACTCCATGAGGAACGGACCCCATGAGGGTTTAAAATCAATTTGACTGCAGTAATATGGACACAGACCATAACATTCCGATGAATTGTTTTTAATGTCTATACCCATGCATCTGCTTACATAATGTCTTCAAAGAACATCTCCATTTGCCCCCAAAGTTTCCTGGTGGCTTTAGCTCTACACAACCTAGGTCTGCTTTTGCTTTCGTCGCTGTTAATTCAGAGTTTCACATAAATGAAACCACAATAGCATGTCTGGGTTTTTTGTTGTTGTTGTTGTTGTTGTTTTTGTTTTTGTTTTTTGCTGTTTTCCTTTTGTTTGTGTTGCCCCGTTCACCCAGCAGCATGCCCGTGAGATGTCGAGCTTTGAAAATCTTCAAGTTCTCGCTGTGGATAATTTCAGTCAACTCTTAGCAGTGGTCTAGTGACTCCTCCTGTGGCCTCCATTCAAGGTGAACATTTCTACCGTGTGGTGTACATATTAAGGGAGGAAGGTCCGCCTGTTTTGTGCCCTCACAGGTGTCCCCAGAGCTGAGAATACCTCTTGACACACAGCATGTATTCGATGTGTATTTGTGGATGAATATTTTCTGTAGATCTTAAAGATCTTTATCAGTAAGTACTTCCCAGATCCATCTCTGACTTCTCACTTTTTTTTTGTGGCCCAAGATGGAGGCCCGTCTATACCTGGAAACTTGAGGTAATGCGCTTCTATATTAGGAAACTTGAAACTTGTGGTTTAATGGGGACGGAAGATGGGTGACCTCATCTTGACGCGAGAGACACATATTTGAATGTTTACAGTTCCTGTTTCAAAGCCAGCAAGGCAACACAATAATAAATCCTAGGCCAAGAGAACTGATCTCTATCTAGAACGTTTTTCATAAATAAGCCCAAGGGGGAGATTGGCGATTGCAGAAACACGATCTTTGCCAGGGAACAGACTGGAAACTATCTCCTTTGGGTAGCACAAACATCCCTGAAATAGCTAGACACCCCCCCACACACTGCCCCCGAGCAGATGTCAGAAACGACAGTGCTTTGAACAGCAGATGATAAGTGAGAAATGACTCCCCGGGTCAGGAGCTGTGAGGTCAGCTTGGCCAGCGTTTGCTGGGGACACGGACAAATGTCCTCCTTGCCAGCCCCGAGGTGCTACCCGCTTACTGCTGAGCCCTCCTCAGAAGGAAAGGCCATGTGCAGTCTCTGGACACCCTGCGTCCAGAACCCAGTCAGCTGTCCTTTGAGGTCTCCGTCCAGTAAGCAGTAGGCTGTCAAATTGGTTCAGTGAGTTTGTTTCATCAGGAAAAAAGGAATCGAACAAAACTTGCTAGCGATTTTCTTGAAGCAGTAGCAATAGGGTGATATGTCCTAGGACATATATAAAATGTATTGTGGGGGGCGGGAGTTTGATGTTTTGTTTTGTTTTTGAGGTAGGGGCTCGCTCTAGCCCAGGCTGACCTGAAATTCACTCTGGATAAAAGACTTCGTGCCGGGCTGGAGAGATGGCTTAGCGGTTAAGCGCTTGCCTGTGAAGCCTAAGGACCCCGGTTCGAGGCTCGGTTCCCCAGGTCCCACGTTAGCCAGATGCACAAGGGGGCGCACGCGTCTGGAGTTCGTTTGCAGAGGCTGGAAGCCCTGGCGCGCCCATTCTCTCTCTCTCCCTCTATCTGTCTTTCTCTCTGTGTCTGTTGCTCTCAAATAAATAAATTAATAATTAAAAAAAAAAAAAGACTTAGTGCCACTACGCCCAGCTATAAAATGGACTTTTTACTGTTGGTTTTGATACCAAATGCCTAAAGGCTATGCTCTGCCAATATCTCTGATGGGTAAGAAATGACCCATTGGGTCTTGGTGGCCACCTGCGCCATGGGCTATGTGGGGCAGAT
The DNA here is from genome assembly GCF_020740685.1 of Jaculus jaculus. Taxonomy (NCBI): domain Eukaryota; kingdom Metazoa; phylum Chordata; class Mammalia; order Rodentia; family Dipodidae; genus Jaculus; species Jaculus jaculus. The sequence continues at coordinate 47,143,536 of NC_059119.1, read as the reverse complement.
GCAAAAATCTTAGCTATTTATTTATTTTTAGCCTATCAGCACACTGGCAGCAGCCATCAAACTGGTAACTTGGGCTGGGCAGAGTAATCTCTCCATCTGCGGTGCCTCCCGGCAGGTGCTAGTGAGAGAGACAGGATGGCACACGCCAAGGAAGCCAGCCTCGGGGACGGGACAAGCCAAACATGAGTCCTGACTTACCCCCTTGCTGGCCGGCCTAAGGCACCGCAAGACCAGCCGTCTAACACTTCCAAGCCTCAGTGCACAGGCGACAGTGCTGCCCTCCCCGGCGGGGCAGCCTCTCGTGGGTCGGGCACCGTGGGCACCTAAGGAACCTGCATGTGACCCGCATCATGCCAGGTCTCCCGGGTGTGAGGTTTATTCCCTTGCCCGTGTGGAGAAGCTGAGTCTATCCCAGAGAAACGGTCACTGGCTCAGTCATCATTCAGCCTCAGTTCCAGAAAGGGTCAAAAAAGAGGGGCACAAGACAGGGAAATTCAGGTGTGAGATGGAACAGGAGGCTTTGGGGATGGTTTCCTAGGAAAGGACATTTATTTATTTATTTTTAATTTTATTTATTTATTTGCAAGAAGAGTGAGGTACGGGGGTTAGATAGTGAGAGAATGGGCATGCCAGGGCCTCCAGCCACTGCAGATGAACTCCAGGCGCATGCGCCTCCTTGTGCATCTGGATTACGTGGGTCCTGGGGAACTGAACCCCGGTCCTTTGGCTTGGTAGGCAAGCGCCTTAACCACTAAGCTGTCTCTCCAGCCCCCTATTTACTTACTTATTTTGAGGTAGGGTCTTGCTCTAGCCCAGGCTGACCTGGAATTCACTATATAGCCTCAGGGTGGCCTTGAACTCATGGTGAGCCACCTACCTCTGCCTCCTGAGTGCTGGGATTAAAGGCGTGCGCCACCACACCCTGTTCAGGAACGGACATTTCTTTTCCCACAATGTGCCAGTAGACTCTTGTCTCTTAGGACAGGTTCGACAGCTCGTTTGCAGCACCAGAGAGGGGGAAAAAACCCTGCCCTACACTAAGTAATTCTTTTGGCTGGGGGGAGAGGCAGTTGTCCAAGTACAGAAAGCCTGACGTTCTCTGCTGGGCTCTGGCAATCCAGGGTCCATTCAAGAAGAAAAAAGCAGGCAGAGCTTGTCTGGGTGCTGGTTGGACAGAAATTAAGCAGGCCAGCTTGGCTCTGGGTGTGGCCTGCCTCGCTGGGGAGCATTTAGACACCTATGTGCCAGTCATGAGTAGTGTCCAGGTCCACTGTATGAGCCATGTCAACTCCAGTAGTCTGGCATGGCTCTGAGCTGGAATTTCTGCTTTATACTTCTGTTGCTAGAGGTGTTTTTAGAATTTTGTGCAGAAGATTTACTTATTTTTATTTTTTATCACTTTAAAAAAAATTTTTTCGAGCCGGGCGTGGTGGCGCACGCCTTTAATCCCAGCACTCGGGAGGCAGAGGTAGGAGGATTGCTGTGAGTTCAAGGCCACCCTGAGACTCCATAGTGAATTCCAGGACAGCCTGGGCTAGAGACCCTACCTCGAAAAACAAAAAAAAAAAAAAAAAAATTTTATTAATAATTTCCATGATAAAAAATACCCCATGGTAATGCCCTCCCCCCCACTTTCCCCTTTGAAACTCCATTCTCCATCATATCCCCCCCATCTCAATCAGCCTCTCTTTTATTTTGATGTCATCATCTTTTCCTCCTCTTATGAGGGTCTTGTGTAGGTAGTGTCAGGCACTGTGAGGTCATGGATATCCAGGCCATTTTGTGTCTGGGGGGAGCACGTTGTAAGGAGTCCTACCCTTCCTTTGGCTCTTACATTCTTTCCGCCACCTCTTCTGCATTAGGCCCTGAGCCTTGGAAGGTGTGATAGAGGATATTGTAGTACTGAGCACTGCGGTCACTTCTTTCCAGCATGATACTTCTGAGTCGTCCCAAGGTCACTGCCATCTGAAAAGAGAAGATTCTCTACCAAAAGTGAGAGTAGCATTAATATATGGGTATGAATATTAACAGAAGTGCTTACTGGGCAGTTTGATAAGCATAGTGTTTACATTTAGCCAGACAGCAGCAGACATTATACCCGTAGGGATCATGACCACCCCTGTTTTAAGTTTTCAGTATCAGGGATGTATTCCCCGCATGGAGCGGGCCTCCAGTCCGACTAGAGGGCAGTTGGTTTCCACCATGACAGACGTGCCGCTATTGCACCCGTTGGTGTTGCTAGATATTTTTTATGGTCCAGGCCAAACTGTGTTTAGATGTGGAGCTGGGAAGGCTGTGGGGGGGAGGCTGGTGGATGGGAGGGATTGAGGTACCAACTCTGCAGAGGGCCTCCTGTAAGAATGGTGGAAAGGCATGTCTAGAGCTAACGTCCTGGGGCACTTGCCTCCACTTGCCCTTCAAGGACCCTTCTACGAAGGGTCTCAGTGCATGCTCAGTAGCCAGGGAAGGTTTCCAGATGTTTCTCCATGAGATGCATCCGTCTTCTCTGTGGAACACATTGTAGTCACTGAGGTCTGACGGGCTTAAGCAAAGGGGGATATTGCAGGTCTTAGAAAACCTTCTCAGGTTAGCTCGGACCTCTGGTTGCTCAGACAGTTCTTGGCCATTTTCCCCCAGTAGATCAGGTAGTGCTTTGCAGCATTAGACAGGCCAGCTGTCTGGGGACTGGCTTTTTTCTGAATTCCAGCCAGGTCTCCCCGCCGCTCTGCGTCCGCTGCATATGGTGTCTTCAGGAATAGGAGCTTAGCTTTTGCCTCAGGTGGGTAATCAAGTGCTTTGACAGCAAGCTGCCTTGGGACCTCGACAGTCTTGTCCGATCAACAGCTCTATGTGGATAGCAACAGATCTCTGGTACTGGGAGTTACAGGCCAGAGACAGAAAAAAAATTCATTTAAGTTTTAGGCTTCATCCTACCCTCCCAAGGCCCCCACTTTTCAGGTTCCCCCTCTTTGCTTCTTTGAGGGTTATATTTTTTTTAGGCTATCTCAAAGGATAAAGGTTTCTATGGCATCAGGTCATTTTGGATTTAATTTTGTGTTTTTCTCCCCCCAAGCCCTTTTATACCTATTGTCTGGGCCTTGAGTTGTCTGTCAGGTACGATAGCAGGTCCAGGTTAGGAATGGCAGATAAGTGACACCATGCGGCGTTTGTCTTTTTGTGATCTTGTGAGTTCGATGAGTATGACTGTTCCAAGTCTGTCCATTTTTCTACAAATTTCATTGTCTCGGTTTTTTTTTTTTTCTTTTTCTTCCTGATGCATAAAATTCTACTGTGTAAATGTACCGCAACTTCGTTACCCATTCATCCAATGAGGGGCATCTGGGTTGATTCCAGTTCTTGACTGTAATGAATTAAGCAGCTATAAACGTGGTTGAGCAAATGTCTCTGTAGTGATGCATGGAGCATTTAGGATAAATGCCCAGTAAGGGAATAACTGTCTCAGGGCTTTCTCTTCTATTTAGATTCTGAGAGAGGGAGAGACAGAGAGTAGGAAAGAGGGAGAGAGGGAGGGAGGGGGAGAGGAAGAGAGAGCACACAACGTTGGACCAGAGAACACTGGTGTTTCGTAACTGGAAATGTTTCAGCCAGTTTAGCTGTACATCCATCCTAAGTCACTGGTTTTCAACTTAGCAATGGAGTCACTGTGCTTCCCTCAAGAACCCGACATAGGGGCTGGAGAGATGGCTTAGCGGTTAAGCGCTTGCCTGTGAAGCCTAAGGACCCCGGTTCGAGGCTCGGTTCCCCAGGTCCCACGTTAGCCAGATGCACAAGGGGGCGCACGTGTCTGGAGTTCATTTGCAGAGGCTGGAGGCCCTGGCGCACCCATTCTCTCTCTCTCCCTCTATCTGTCTTTCTCTCTGTGTCTGTCGCTCTCAAATAAATAAATAAAACAAATAAAAAAAAACCCGATATAGCACATGCTTTCCACAGAAACCTCAGTGTGTTTCTGCCCATGCAGCATGTGTGCATCACATTGTACGATGCTCAGGGAGACCCCAGAACCCCTCCCCAAAGGTCAAACTAGCTGAATCCAGTCACTTCCTGGTTTTGTGTGCAGATCACCATCTTTAACAATTGAATATTTGGTGACGTCGGAAGTTCATATGAAATTCTGATGTCAGCATCCACAAGATAGTTTTATTGACACCCAGGCAGGACCGCTCAGCGACCGATTTTCCAGGCTGCCTTTGTGCTATGAGGACAGAGTGGCATGCTTGGGAGAGAGAACACGGCTCGCAGAGCCTATCGTGTTTGCTTTCTGGCCTTTCATAGACAATGTTGTCAGTTCAGGGCTGGAGAGATGGCTTAGCGGTTAAGCGCTTGCCTGTGAAGCCTAAGGACCCCGGTTCAAGGCTCGGTTCCCTAGGTCCCACGTTAGCCAGATGCACAAGGGGGCGCACGCGTCTGGAGTTCGTTTGCAGAGGCTGGAGGCCCTGACGCGCCCATTCTCTCTCTCTCTCTCTCTTTCTTTCTCTCTCTCTCTGCCTCTTTCTCTCTCTCTCTGTCACTCGCAAACAAATAAATAAATAAATAAATGAATGAACAAAAAAAATTTTAATATTTTTAAATATGTATATATTGTCAGTTCTTGCTTAAGGGGTATGTATTCGTTTCTTTTCCTGTTGTTTTTAACAACATGCCTGATAAAAACAACTTAAGCAAGGGTTGGTTTGGTTCCTGGTTGGGACATAATGGTGAGGAAAGCGTAGTGGACAGATAGCTTGAGACAGTTGACTGCATTGAATCAGTAATTAGAAAGAGAAATGAATGCTGGTCTCAGCTGGCTGTCTCATTTTTTTCCCCCTTTTTATTCAGTCCTGGGCCCCAGGGCCATGGTATGGAGCTACCCACATTCATGCTGGCTCTTCCCTCCTCAGTTAAAACCTCTCTAGAAACATCCTCACAGACATGCCCAAAGTGTGTTTCCCACATGATGCTTAATTCAGACAAGTGGACGATGAAGAGAAACCTCTACCATGTGGGAACCCAAGTTAATAAATCTTTTTTTTTTTTTTTTTCAGGTTAGGGTCTCACCGCAGCCCAGGTTGACCTGGAATTCACTATGTAGTCTCAGGGTGGCCTCGAGCTCATGGGGATCCTCCTACCCCTGCCTCCCAAGTGCTGGGATTAAAAGTATATACCACCATTCCTGGCTTCCAAGTTAAGAAATCTTGTTTTTTGTTTGTTTGTTTTTTATTTATTAGAGACAGAGAGAAGGAAAGAGAGAGAATGGGCATGCTAGGGCCTCTGGCCACTGCAAACGAGCTCCAGATGCATGTGCCACCATGTGCATCTGGCTTATGTGGGACCTAGTGAATTGAACCTTGGTCCTTGGGCTTCATAGACAAGTGCCTTAACCACTAAGCCATCTCTCCAGCCCAGAAGTCTTGTTTTAAACTCTTCATTGGTACTTGAAATGGCTGGGCCGTAGAAATTAGAGGCAAAAACAGCTCTGAAAATCACATTAAAAACCTCCTGATCTGCCAGGCATGGTGGCGCACGCCTTTCATCCCAGCACTCGAGAGGCAGAGGTAGCAGGATCACTGTGAGTTTGAGGCCACCCTGAAAATACAGTGAATTCCAGGTCAGCCTGGGCTAGAGTGAGACTGACTCTACCTCTAAAAACCAAAAGAAAAAGAAAAGCTCATCAAGCCAGTGGTAGGTAAGAAGGAACATGTTTCCCATTTCTGGGAGAGCAACAACCACTGAGGACTTACAGTTTGGGTCCTCCCTTCCTCTGGAAGCTTCCAAACCAGGACTACAGTTTTCTTAAAAAAAAAAAAAAAAGGGCTGGAGAGATGGCTTAGCAGTTTAACGCTTGCCTGTGAAGCCTAAGGACCCCAGTTCGAGGCTTGACTCCCCAGGACCCATGTTAGCCAGATGCACAAGGGGGTACACGCATCTGGAGTTCGTTTGCAGTGGCTGGAGACCCTGGCCCATTCTCTCTCTCTGTCTGTTGCTCTCAAATAAATAAATAAAAATGAACAAAATATATCTCCTAACAAGTGTTTGAGGTTTTGTAACAATCTGCTGTCTCCAGTGCGGAGGGCTCAGAGGGCTATGAAGCTCGGTGAAAGCATTCATTGTACCCTGTCAAGCTCTCTTTTTTTTTTTTTTTTTTTTTTTTTAATTTATTTGAAAGCAACAGACACAGAGAGAAAGACAGATAGAGGGAGAGAGAGAGAATGGGCGCGCCAGGGCTTCCAGCCTCTGCAAACAAACTCCAGACGCGTGCGCCCCCTTGTGCATCTGGCTAACGTGGGACCTGGGGAACCGAGCCTCGAACCGGGGTCCTTAGGCTTCACAGGCAAGCGCTTAACCGCTACGCCATCTCTCCAGCCCTGTCAAGCTCTCTTGATTGCTGCAGTATTTGCTGGGGAAGGGTACGTGCTACTGGAAATCACAGTGATTTTTTTTCTTCTGTTCTCTTGTTCCAAAGTAACCCTTCAAATGAAGTTTATTTTTTATTCTATTTTTATATAGTTTAGCAAACAATAGCTGAAAGAAGGATGAGAGGGGAAATGGTCAAATTCCATCCAGTAGCTGACCTGACAGAATTCAGCTGGGGTTAGGTGTTCTGAAGAAATCTGGTCAACTCAAAGGATGTACTGGTAGTCATTGGGGTGGCTTATGCCTATTATCCCAGCACTTGGGAGGTGGAGGTAGGAGGATCAGAAATTCAAGGGAAGCGTTGCAGACATAGCAAATTTGAAGCCAGTCTGCACTACATAAAAGCTGTCTACAAGTAAACAAACAAATATATATTGATAGCTAGGCATAAGCAGCTGATGCCTATAATCCCAACAGAAAGATGCTAAGCATGGGCTAGAGAGTAAAACCCTATCTCAACAAAAATTTTAAAAAAAAAATAGGGCTGGAGAGATGGCTTAGCGGTTAAGGCACTTGCCTGCGAAGCCTAAGTAGCCATCTTCGACTCTCCAGATCCCACGTAAGCCAGACACACAGTGGTGAGGCAAGTGCAAGGCCACACGTGCCCACTAGGTGGAGCAAGCATCGGGAGCTCCATTTCGGTGATTGATTAACTGCGTTGTGTAAAGCTCACTTAGGCAAATAGCTCCTGGCCAGGGCAGATCCTCAGCCAATTAAACAGACTTTCTGGGGAGGGAACACTTCCCAGGGATTGGGGTATGGAGCTGAGATTCAGAGCTGCCACTGCTCCAGGCCCCTAGCTGCTAAAAAATACTCTTTTGTCTCCACCAAGCACTTGGTAATTTGCACGTGACAGAATGGATCTGTGAACCCAACTGTTGGGAGACAGGCAAATAGCGTCCTACTACTTAGAAGGTGGAGATACGTTGAGATGGATGTTACCGAAGCAAGTCCCTGGAAGTCTTAATGAGCAGTTGTGGGTGTTTGGGTGGAGAATGGTAACTAGTTGGAACCAATTAACTTCACAACCAGTAGAGAACAGCTGTAGGTACACGTGTCCTTCTCCATGGGCAAGTGATTGAACAAAGTCCTTAATAGCTTCCTCATAAATGAGATCAAAACTGTGACCGTAGTGATGATGTTTAGTTAGGGGTTAGCCACAGCCCAGAATGCTGTGGGGGACCAGTGTTAGAACCAGGTCACTCTGTTCCTGAGGTTTCTTTCTTTCTTATTTGTTTTTGTTTTTTGAGGTAGGGTCTCACTCTAGCTAAGGCTGACCTGGAATTCACTAGGTAGTCTCAGGGTAGCCTTGAACTCACAGCAATCCTCCTACCTCTGCCTCCTGAGTGCTGGGATTACAGGCATGCGCCACCCCACCCAACTAGAGGGTTTTGTTTGTTTTGTTTTATTTTTTTAATAGAAAGAGGCATGGTATGAAATTTTAAGGTGACACCAAGTCTGAGTGCAAGCTGCATATGGCGGGTCATGCCTATAATCCTGACATTTGGGGGGCTGAAGTAAGAGGATTGCGGTGAGAGGGGGCCAGCCTGGGCTATGGAGTGAGGCCCTGGAGGATGTCATAGGATATGGACTACAGATTTAAAATGACACCTGTGTAGTATAGACTCCACTATTGGAGTCTTCCCGAGCTTTGTCCTATATTCCCGTCCAACACTCAGAAAGTGTGGCATATTTTTAATCTGCCTATATCCCAAGTAAGTCAGCTGAGAACTAGAGAGACAATTTACAGAAGTAGTGTGATGATTTTTAAAAATTTTTTTTGTTTATTTTTACTTATTTGAGAGTGACAGACAGAGAGAAAGAGGCAGATACAGAGAGAGAGAATGGGCACGCCATGGCTTCCAGCCACAGCAAACGAACTCCAGACGCATGTGCCCTCTTGTGCATCTGGCTAATGTGGGTGTTGGGGAATCGAGCCTCAAACCGGGGTTCTTAGGTTTCACAGGGAAGGGCTTAACTGCTAAGCCATCTCTCCAGCCCATGTGATGATTTTGACAAGTATTTAGATACCCTTAGTCTCAAAGGAGGAAGTCAAGGTTAAGTATAAAGATGTTTTTTGGGACTCAGAAAAAAAAGTCTCAGGGCTGGGGAAATGGCTTAGTGATTAAGGTATTTGCCTGCAAAGCTTAAGGACCTTGGTTTGATTCCCCAGAACCCACGTAAGCCAGCTGCACAAGGGGGGAGCATGCAACTGGAGTTCATTTGCAGTGGCTGGAGGCGCTGGCACCCCCATTCTCTCTACCTGCACCCCCCTCTAATAAATAAATAAATAATTTTTTTAAAGTTTCAGAAAAATAAAATTGTGGTTTATATTATTTGCCTGGGACTGCTGTAGAAAAGTCCCAACGCCTGGGTGGCTTACAGTCATTAAAATTTGGCAAGAATAGCCGGGCGTGGTGACGCACGCCTTTAATCCTAGCACTCAGGAGGCAGAGGTAGGAGGATCACCATGAGTTTGAGGCCACCCTGAGACTACATAGTTAATTCCAGGTCAGCCTGGACCAGAGTGAGACCCTACCTCGAAAAACCAAAAAAAAAAAAAAAAAAATTGGCATGAAGTCTGAGCTGAAGGTGTTGGCAAGGCATATTCCTTCTGGAGCCTGAAAGGGAAGTTCCTCCTCATCTCTTACAGCTTCGGGTAGCCTGGGAAGTTGCTGGTATATAGTCACCTATCTCCAGTCTTCACTTAGCTTTCTCTCCCTCTGCGTCTCCTCCTCTTCTCTCTCTCTGGATCCAGTTTCCCTTTCTTTTTAAAAAATATTTTATTTTTATTTATTTGAGAGAGAAATAGGCAGGTAGAGAGAAAGAATAGGTGCACCAGGACCTCCAGCTTTGTAAGCAAGCGCCTTAACCACTAAGCCATCTCTCCAGCCCTGAGTTCCCCTTTCTTTTAAGGGCACCAGCCATATTGCATTGGGGTCATCCTGATGACCACATCTTAATTTGGTCCCATCTACAGAGACCTTAGTTTCAAGTCAGGTTACTTTCCAAAGTGTAGAGGGTTGAACCGGGTTACTTCAACTAAACTTCAGTATTTTGTCACTGCTACTTAAACTACAAAGCATCGCCTATCTGTCTGTACTAGTTGCTTTCCTCATTGCCGTTGACAAAAGCAACTTAAGGGGGGAACGGTTTATTCTGGATCACAGTTTAAGAGAACGCATTGTGGAGAAGGCATGGAAGTGGTAGCGTGAGGCAGCCAGTCCCATTGGATCTGCTCAGGAAGCAGACAGATGAAGGGCTGATGCTCCACGTATTTTCTTCTTTTGGTTCAGTCAAGGACCCAAGCCCATGCCCAGTGCCACCCACAGTTAGACTAGCTCTTCCCACCTCAGTTAATCCTCTCACAGATACACCCAGAAGTTTGTCTCCTAGATGACTCCAGAGCCCATCAAATTCACAATCAAGATTAACTGTCGTACCGTCTTAGACAACACGTGTTGACTTTAAGGGTTCCAGCCAAGCAGCAGGTAACCCTACTGCGCTTGGCCTTGCTCAGAGCATGTTGGGCAACTGTGCAGTCAGCTCTGACCACCTCCTGGTAAGATGAATCAGGAAAGGGCAGGATACCACCAAAAGGTTCATGAGAGCTGGGTGCTGTGACAAGTCCTCCAGGAAAATCAGTGCCAGAAAAACTCATTCTAGGTTTTGCCATGTTTACCACGAAGAAAATGTGAAAGAGCAAGCGATTCTTGACTAATAAAAGTAACCAAGAAGGAAGAGGGATAAAGGATGATGGTTTAGAGAAACTTCTGACTTGAGTTAACTTGAAAAATCTAATCCAAACCTCATTTTGGCCAGGCACATCCTATTCAGTGATTATTCCTTATTCCATTGAAATTCACAAACCAGGGCTGGAGGGACAGCTTAGCAGTTAAGGTGTTTGCCTGCAAAGCCAAAGGACCTCGGTTCAATCCCCCGAAACCCACATAAGCCAGAAGCACAAGGTGGTGCATGCGTCTGGAGTTTGTTTGCAGTGGCTGGAAGCCCTGGCATGCCCATTTTCTCTCTCTCTCTGTCTCTCTCAAATAAATAAATAAAGGTGTGCACTGCCACACCTGGCTTATATTTAAATTCACACACCAACATGTATAAAGCCATATTTACACATTCTCTGTGGGCTGGAAAGCACGTATATAATAAACACATAACATGTATATTTGAAGATCCAGTTAGTGGATGCTAAGAAGGCATTTTCTTCACTTAAATTCTGCCTTTGTCTCTTGGAATCTCATACTGAAAGCAAAAAAGCAGAACTTAGATAAGCAAAGTGACATTTCAAAGCCAAGGGGGAGTTTGGTGAAGGAGATCCAGTGATTTCAAGCGGATGGGTATCATGCATCTGCTGTATACCGGCTTTGCGTAGGCACCTTAAGTGCGGGGTCGTAGGACCATATCCCATGGGAGATATTAGAAGAGATATTAGAAATGCAGGAGACAGGCTCTGTTCCATGGAGGACCAGGAGGAGACTGGTGTTGGGGAGGGTTGACAGGGCCCTAGTGGGAGGCTAACAGTTTGACAGTCACATGGAAGCAGCAAGTAAGTCTCCATTCCTTCCGTACCCGTGAGGACCATCAGCCCTGCTTAGGGTCACTGTTTGGTGTGTGCTCTTACTATCACTGACGCCAAGCAGAAAGGAAGAGGGTGACAATCAACAGAGCAGTCCCCTTGAGAGCCCGTCCCACGACACCGGCTGTCAGAACACGGTCATCTGCTAAGCTCCTGGCAGCCGTAGACGGAGGCAGACCATCCCCGGCTCCTCTGAACACAAGCTTGGGCTTAAGGCCTCTGTGTGTGCAGGCTACAAGAGAATCACACTGGCTGGACAGGAAGTATCCACGGTCCATGTCAGTGCTGGGGTCCAAGCATGCCACCCAGGGTACCTCCATCCAGACCTGTTGGCTAAGGAAGACCCTGGGGACTTATTGGTATAATCTCTCGGAGGGATGTGGAGGGAGAGGAGGGCTGTGGAATGGCTTCCCCAGGTCCCTCCATGTTACACCACAGCCATTTCCCTGAGGTCAGGCTCAGGTGTCTGAAGCCCAAGCCCTTTATTCCTGAAGGGAAGCCAGAGGAAAGAAAAACGTGTTGTTTTCCTCTAACATCACCCGTGACCAAGTCCCCGTATGCATCGATCTTGATGGAATTTTCCCCCAAACTCTGGTTGTATGTGTTTCTACCTTGTACCTGCAATTAGGGGACCCTATGCCCCAAGCAATAGCAGGAGAGAGTTCATGAGTTAGGCTGAAGCTACCTGCCTTGCGGGGCCCTGAGGCTTCAGTCCTGGTCTTGCGCTATCTAGCCCCAGACTCCCCATGAGTCAGGCCTTAGCAGCTCTCCCCACTCTTGCGTCCACTTCCCCAAATGAATGACAAGCCAACTCTGGCAGAACGGCAACCACTGGCCCTGAGTCCGGATCACTTTGCTGGCAGCAAGAGAGGTGCGTTCCTTCATTTCTTCTAGCATGTTCCTGCACATCTCAGTACGCCCAGGCATCACCACGGGGTTGATGAGCTTAACGCCGTTCCTGCATGTGCAGAGCTCAACGGGGAGGCGAAGGCAAGCTTTGGTGTGTGGGGTATCCATCACACCACGCCCAGAGGGGGGCTTCCTGCTGGAAGAGCGTCTGCACTGAGCTGAGAGAGGGGGAGCAGCAGATGAGCTGTGGGTCCCTGGAGGCATCCAGGCAACTGTGGAGCAGGGTCTTGAGTGCGATGGGAAAAAACAAAAACAAAAACCACCCAGGAGGCAGCGTTGGAGAGCAGCTTGTCTATTTGTCAGGGGAATGGGTTCATAGGCATTTGTGAACGAGTGGGAAGAGATATGGGTCATAAGAGGATTGGTTGGTACGAAGGTCCCACTGATGCCTAATTAGCATGTAGTGACGTCACGGGTGAGATGGGAAAGGGTCACAAGGTCTAAGTGGTGGGGGGAGGTATGGTATGGGGTACGGGTCACAGGGGGATTGGCTGCACGAAAGTGCTGGGCAAGTGGCAAGGGGTTACAAGGCTCTGGGGAAAACGAAACCTAAGTCTTATCAGGAAGTCCAGGTGCCCCCGGGCTGGGGGATGGAGTGGCCTCACTCCTGTCAGCCTTGAGACCCGAGGTTATCAAGGTCTAGGCCAGCTGTGAGCTCCTGTGGCCCAGAACCCTTAGCCATGCCTGGATGCGTAGGCCCGCTTTAACCCTCAGTGGCCTGGAGCATCTTACCTGTGCCCCCGACGATGAGGGACTCAAAGCAAGCTGGAGAGGGGGTACTCCAGTCAGGGAGTGCAAAAGATGGGAGCAAGATGGAGATGGGAGAAAGGTCTGTGATGACTGGCTACCTCATGGCTCTGCAGTGCTGGGGAGGTGACATCAGGGCATGTAGTGAGAGGCTCCTGAAGGCCTTAGAAGCAGGTAGATCTAATAACTTGGAACCAGGCCCCAATGTCAGTGAAGCACTGGAGAAGAATCAGGGTCACAAGAGCTTCAATCACCAGGTCACTCCGGCCTGCCTGGCTCAGCGCTGATTTGGGATTTGGAGGCATACAGGGACGTAGAATGTTAAGTCTCCTTCTATGTCCCTGTATAGGGCCGGGAGCCTGGTTGTGTAAGGGGTGAGTGAGCCAAGTCTGCAGAGGTCACCAAGAATGGCATACTCTACGCTGTCCGTGTGATTTGGTGGCTGAACTCCTGCCTATCATGTGCCAAGGCCCCGAGTTTGATCTCCAGCATGATTCTCAGATGCCCTGAAAGAGAAGAGAAAAACAAAACAAAAACAAACAAACAAAAACATTAGCACACTCTCTTGAACACTTCCAGATGATTCTGGAATCCTCTGAGAAAGCCAGACCTGAGCTAAATGGCTATCCAAGCAAGCCCACCCTAGAGAGACGTTCCTAGATGTGCCGACTGGGCACACAAGTCATGAGTTGCGAATCTCCGACACCCTAAAGCATCCAGCTTCATTGCGATGGCCAGTTGCCCTTGGGAAAGAAAACCAGTTGCTGTGACTAATGGTCACACTCACCAGTCACCAATAACTGCAAGATGAGCCATGAACAATTAAGTCAACAAGCATAACAATGCCAGAGAGTTAATACATTTCCTAAGCTTGTGTGTGTGTGTGTGTGTGTGTGTAATGTATGTATGATGTGTGTGTGTTCACATGTGTAGTAGCGTAGGCACGTGTGTGCCTCGGCATGTGTGTGGAGGACAGAGGACAACTTCCAATGCTGCTTCTCACCTCCTACCTCGTCCGAGATGGGACCCTTTGTTTATCACTGCCATGTCCAGGCTAGCTGGCCCTTGAGCTTCTCCAATACACCGTGTCCTCCTGCCATCTCTCCGTCCTCTGGGATTACACATGACTTCGCCCCAGGGTCCTGGGGCTCCAAACTCCACCTCTCAAGCTTATCTGGCAAGTGCTTTATCCACTGAGCCCTATCCCTGGCCCCCCGAGTTGTTGTACACACAGCCTGCCCTCATTCGTGGCTCCCTGAGAAGGTGTATCAGAAAAGAGGCATTTCCACCAGACCAGATACTTGGCATTCGTGGATCCTCTTTAGTCATCTTCCAGATGGCGTTGTCCCTCTGTCCTATTCCTCCGCTCTCTTCTGCACCCTCCAGCTACCCCTCTGCTCCAGCCCCTACGATGGTTGCCCGTCCATTGCCCGTTGGGACGATAGGTGGTTCTTCCCAAGTTGGCACCGTTACCTCTCCACCCCAGACCAACCTCCCTGTGGCCCACCTTCACCCAGCACAGCCGTCCTCATCCTCTGCTCTCTGACCACACCTTCCCCAAGCTCCCACCTTCCCATAGCCAGCAGGCATCATGTCACCTTGGGGGTCAACTTCGGTGTTCCTCACTAAAGCCCCTCTTCACGGGGGCCTCCCATGTCCTCTGCCTCTGCACCCCACCCCCTGGAGAAGGATAGCTGGTCCTGCCCTGGGCCAGCTCTCCCAGCAGTTTTGAGCTTCCTTATCTCTGAGGGCAACACGAATGTCTTGCAACTCCATGTCCTGCTTCTGGAAACCCCTGGGGTTGCCTGTGTCTCTCTTCTGCCCTTCCACACTCTCTGAGGTGAGTAGCTGCAGCTCAGAGAGAAGATACCGACTGGGATAGACATGCTGAGTCCAGAGGCTTAGCTCGTCCCTGCTCCCTGTTGTCCGTCTGTCTAGCCTGGACCACCTGGATACAGCCCTTACAAGCTCTACAGCCCACACTATGTCCTCAGCCACAATCTACAGCTTTCTTCCACTGTGTTTAACTGTGTCAGGTCTTTCTGACTTCATTTTAGCCTGGTGACTTTCCCTAAGTGTTTCCTGGGTTAAACTTGATCCTTGCTTTGTATGTCATCCCGTTTCTACACATGTCACCCCATTGACAGCCATCATACCGAGGCCCAGATCTGAGCTTTTACTCTGTTCGGGCCAAACCTCTTGTAGGCACACTTTCCTCAGCCGTGAAGCTGGCTTAAAATACTTGCCTGTTGGCAAGATCAAACGTGAGCAAAGATGCTCTGCAAACTCAGAAGCAATACTTCTCAATGGGATTTCTTTTTCTTTTTCTTTTTGATTTTTCAAGGTAGGGGTCTCACTCTAGCCCAGGCTGACCTGGAATTCACTATGGAGTCTCAGGGTGGCCTCGAACTCACGGCAATCCTCCTACCTCTGCCTCCCCAGTGCTAGGATTAAAGGTGTGTACCACCATGCCCGGCTTGGGATTTCATTCTTGAAAGTGGTCTCAATAAATTACTCAGGAGGAGAAAAAAGTTTTTGTTTTTTTTTTTAATGTCCCATTTGAGGAAAGTTAGCTAATGCAAAAAAAAAAAAAAAGAAAGAAAGAAAGAAAAAAGGACCAGAAATTATAATTTGTCCACATGCATGGCAACTGTCCTAGGCGAGATACAAAATACAGCTTTGTTTCAAAGCCACTTTAGTCATGGATTACTTATTAGCATCTTTTGGGTGACCGGTTCCCACAAAGCATGGCATATTTTCATAAATATTCTTCCCATACATGGTAAGTGTAATCATTCTAGTAAGATGTCTTGCGTCATCCGAGCCACCAATCATGGACAGGAGCAGTTGATTAGGGCCTTAAGAAGTCCTGCTAGACAGCATCCAATCTTCCCTCTACTGTGTTCTCAGGGGAGAAGGGCCGAACATGGAAGGATTCCAGCCTTCTCTCCCATCATGCCACGCTAGACCCTGCCCCAGGGCAACTTAGCAAACCCACCGTCCTGTACCTAACTCTTGCGTCCCTGACCTAGCCCTTGGTCTTTGTCTCATCTTGCTTCCAGCCCTTCTACCAACATTAATTACAAGCCGATCTTCAGGTAACAGCCAAACCCTGACTTCTCTGTGGCAGGTTTTCCAGCCATTGCTGAACTGGCTTCCTGACTCAGTCACAGAGCATGGTGGCCCCTCCTTGCTTCTCTCCAAAGCCCAGAGCTTTCTTTGCAGGTTGAGAGAGTGCTGCCCTCTACCCACACCCCAGAAATCAGAAGCCACCCTGTCCTCCTTTGGGAACGTGAACTTGCACCTGAGTGGGGGTTTCCTTCGTAGCTGGGGAGTTGAGTCAGAGGGTCTGCTTTCGATATAGATTTAGTAGAGGCTTTTGCAGGGGAACTGCTGGGGCCCCGAGGTTGACTTAAGACAAGGGTTGGAGCAGAGGAGAGCATTCACGCACCCTGGCACAACCCAGGGTGGTGAGTGTACTAATGACCAAAACGTGGGCACATAAAATCGGGTCACAGAGAGGGCAGATGGGGGGGGGGCATCGAGATGAGGAAGGGGGGGCTCCAAAAATATACCCCGCCCCTGGAACATCCTCCCACCCAGAGATTCTGTGGAGCAGACATGATGGGGCTATATGTGGTCGACCTTTAGTGAAGAAAGAATCCTAGATGGTTTGTAAAAGGTGGATGCCAGTTTGTCTCCTGTGCATAGGGAGGAAGACCTCGATAGAGTCGGACAGTTAGGAATTCTACATGGGAATGTAAGATAGGAACTCTCTCTGTCTCTATCAACACACACACACACACACACACACACACACACAGCCTGTAGGAATCCCACTTCCCTGCTTTTCCATCATACCTACACACCCCTCTTCCTTTTCACCTCGACCCATATTTGCTCTCCTCTGTCACCCCCACATCCTGGGGCCATCCATTGTAACCTCATTGGAACAGCCTTGTGTCTCAAGTAGCTAGAGGCTGGCTTTGGTAGCAGCCGGGGTCACCTCTTTGCCGGCTCCCCTTTTTTTGGGGTGGGGGGATCGCGGGAGGGGAGGCCAGCCTCCGCTGAGGCCTTTCTCTCTTCTTTCCACAGAAAACCAAAAGAGACGTCAATAACTTTGACCAAGACTTTACGCGAGAAGAGCCGGTACTCACGCTTGTTGACGAAGCAATTGTGAAGCAAATCAACCAGGAGGAATTCAAGGGTTTCTCCTACTTCGGGGGAGACCTTATGCCCTAGGAAGCCTCCGTGGGTTGAGTTTGCCCGCGCTGCCAGGAGGGTGCCCACGCAGAGGCTCAGAACGTCTCCCAACTGCTCCTGCTCCCCAGAACCCCAGTCCCATGTCCATTCTCTATTTATTGCATTCCCTCACCGTATGCCACCTCCCCTCCCCCACCCTCCCGGTGACCAGAAGGCACCCTTGGGTCTAGACAGGAATGCAGACTTGAACTGGACCAACCGCAAGCTGTGCGCACTGCCCTGTTTGGACTGTCCGTCCATCTGCAATCCTGAGTCCACTCCTCAGGCTCCTGGTCACGAAGAAACTTCAGTTCTTTCATGACAAAGAGGGAGGAAAAAAAAAAAAAAAAAGAAGAAGGAAGAAAGAAATCTGACAGGGAGACTGTGGCTCTGCCTTTGGATGTAGAATCCCGGCACCTCGCGTTTCTCATCTCTCCTGTCCCCTCCCAGGCTGCCATCTCTGTCCTTCGGCCTCTTAGAAAAGACTGGTGCTTTTTCCACGTGAGGGCAGGTGCCTCAGGGTATGCCCTTGCTGGAGAGAGCCAGAGAGATGCCCCGGCTGCTCTGGAATGGTACATTCCTACTTGCTTTGGTTTTAGCTTTTTTTTTTTTTTTTTTTTTGAGCATGCCAAAGTCATCTACATGGAAGAAATCATCTTTCTGGGGGAAATATATATATATATATATCTGATTTTGAACTCTATTAACATTTCAAAAAAAAATCAAATTCATTTTCTAATTGGCCAAAGGAGAGTTGTTTCAATGTGAATCCAGGTAGATTACTAAAGGGCTAATATACAGTGAGAATCCAGTTGTCCCAAGTTTATGCCGCCAATGCTTCAGTGACATACGTGGGCCATATGAGTGGCGAGGAAAGGAAATTTCATGCTTCGTGTCGTTTAAGATCTGCACGAGCCCAAAGGCCACCAGAAGGCTAGCCAAGACCACCCTGAGGCTCTAGGAAAGTCCAATTCTCTTTCCACCTTTGTCCTAAGTTCCCAGTACAAATGCTATTTATTTTCCGCATCCGTGTGTTAATGGTCTTATTTTATTTTATTTTATTTTTTTTGCACACTTCTACAACATGGTAGTGCCAATGTGCTTTGGAACAATTTATGGATGAAGCGAACTCGGAACCATTTGCTTTTGGAACAAGGGGAATAAGGCGAAACAAGGCTCAGGCAGAGCGCGTCAGGAGACTGAAGAAGCGACTCGGTGCAGGATATGCCCGAGGGCACAGGTTCCGTTGGACGTGCGACGGCAGCTCGGGTGGGCACTGTTTCGTGGACTTGGACTTGCCGTTACCTCCCGTAGACACGCTGACAGCGTTACGTCGTTGGATTTCCAAGGGTTCTCTGTGGCTCTGTGTACGTGGTTCCCTGAAGGTCATTTGATTCCCTATTATTTCAACCGAACTGATTTAGCAGGGAATGGAATCCATTCCAACTGTTGCACGTGGATTTCCCAACTGCCCCTAAATATATATACTTTGTGAGTGGCAAAGTGGCACGAATGAAGCTTTTTTTGCCTTTTGTACATTTGAGATTTTTTTTTTTTTTTTTGTATATAGTGTTTGCTGCAAGGCCTGTGGAATTCATTTATTGAATATAGAGGTATCAACTGCTGCATGTTAAGGCATATTATAAAACTTTAGTCTATGAAAGAATAATTATAATAATGTCCACGTGCAATACTCCATAAGTGTATGTATGTTCCTTTTGGGGGAGGGTGGGTTTCCTTTATATTGTTTATTTCATTTTGATTTAAAAGATGTAACAATATATTAAGCTTTATTAAATCTCATGGTTCTCTTGTGCTCTGTTATACCCTGATAGAGATGGGGGACAGAAAGGAATGTTCTTGATAGTGGTTTCAAAGCTTGGACAATGAATATTTTGAGCCCACATGAAGCGTGTCTCTATTTGCATCTGGCTGGGTCACAGCTTTTATTCCTAAGGATGACGTTCAGTTCTCTTTTGCTTTTCTTTTTCTTTTGTTTGTTTTTTTTTTTTAAAAAATAAACTCAGGTGTATCTACGATCTATTCTTACGATGACCGCAACTATTAAATACTGTGCTCTATCAATCTAGACGTTTGGCGTACCAGTGAAGTGATAAAGACATGAGCTTAATTTAATTTTTGGTGACTTGACATGCTGGGGGCAGACTATCTTCAGGAGGAGAGTACAAGCACAGAAACATCTTCACGTGGCATCATCTCATTTTTTTTTTTTAGGAAGACATGATAATATGCCATCATACTCATGCATAACTACTGCGTTCCCCCCCCCCTTTTCCTCCTCCTCCTCCTCGACCATTGTGAACACTGGACAATCAAGGCACATCCAATGGTGATGACCAGTGGCCTTGTCCCAGGGCTGGATGGTCACCCAGCAGTGGGGGCTAGGCCCTTCTTCTAGGACCACTGGCCTATTGCCAGAAAGCCAAATGACACTTTCCATTGGCGGCTCCAGGAAGCCTCCTCCTGGCTCCCCTGCGGCCCCCCCGAGGCCCAGCTAGCCGAGATTTCTCCAGCCCATGACATTCTCATGCAAGCAGATTTCGGTCCAGTGGACACTTTTCCTAAAAGGCTTGCGTGTTCCTTGGGTATACGTTTTTAACAAGATATCGGGCTCTCGGGACATGGCTCAGTGGTAGAGTACTTGCCTAGCTTATGTGAAGCCCTGGGGTCAGCCATCAGTAACACACACACATACACACACACACACACACACACACACACGTTTGGAAGCAGGCATGCTGATACATTTTTCTCCTGGTTCTTTATAATTTTCCCAGCTCTCTCTTTCTCTTTTAAACAAACAAATAAAAAATGGAATGCAAAATAATGCCAAATATATGAAGGATAGCTGTTCTTGTTCTCTCATTATGGACTTTGTGAAGTAGAAAACTTTTTTTTTCCTCCAAAGGTGAAAAAAAAAAAACGCATTCTTGCTTTAATAAAAAAAATAAAAATAAAAGAAGGCTAAAAAAATATTACCTCTTTTTAAATTATGTGCAAAATAATTCTGGCTAAATATAAAATGTATTCAATTTTAAGGGTTTTGTTTTGTATTGTTATGCTTTATTTGTACACTTTTTTCCTCTCTGGATGTAATTTTAATCTCTTGCCATTCATTAGTATTATTTCATTGTAAACATTATTGTGCCAAACGTACTGTATTCAAAAGGATGTGAATGTGTATTGTTCCAAAACCTAATAAAATACGATGACGTTAACTCTTCTCCGTCCCAGTAAGGATTTCTATCTCCTTTATGGGCACCAGTGAAATGTTCTGTCTTTTGTAATCCTGGTGATGGTGAAATTCCAAAACCTACGCCTGGTATAATGGCACATACCTGTAATCCCGGCCACTCATGTAGGATCATAAATTCAAGGTCAGTGTGGTCTACATCGCAAGACTGTCTCAAAAAAGAACAAAATGACAGGGCTGGAAAAATAGCTCAGTTAGCCGGGCATGGTGGCAGCGCACGCCTTTAATCCCAGCACTCGGGAGGCAGAGGTAGGAGGATCGCTGTGAGTTCAAGGGCACCCTGAGAAGAAAAAAAAAATAAAAAATAACTCAGGCACGAGCTTAGGCATGGTGGTTCAAGTCTATAATTCCAGTGCTTGGGAGACTAAGGTAGTCAAAGGCTACCTTACCTTACCTTACCTTACCTTACCTTACCTTACCTTACCTCACCTCACCTCACCTCACCTCACCTCACCTCACCTCACCTCACCTCACCTTACCTTACCTTACCTGAGTCAAAGGCTAGCTTGAGCCACAGAATGAGTATGAATCCAGCCTGGGCTAGTGTGGTAGCATGTGCTTACAATCCCAGTGCTGGGGGTGATAGAGATGGGAATCCCTGAGAATTATAGCCTACTTGACAAGTTCTGGACCAGTGAGAGACCTTATCCAAAAAAAAAACCCAAAAAACAGAAAGACCTGAGGGGTGACACCCAACAGGCCACACCTGAGATTGTCCTCCAGCCACACACACATGGACATACACATGCACACACAATAACCACAAAACCCCGAATTCTAAAACCTAAGCAGGTTTCAGCTTTGGTCTTCTCCTTTGCAGGTGCCTGAGGGCCACAAATGCATATCCGTGTCCTCTCCTGGAACCCCTCTGTTTGCCAACCAAAAGGGTCAAGAAGGCCTGTGCAGATGGGGGTGTGGCCCCTGCTACGCAGGCATGGGGGAAACCATCTTGCACATCTCTTAGGTCTGGCAGATGGGCAGTGGAGCCGAGGGCACCTGCAGATCCGCGTTGCTTTCTGGAAAAGCCCCTCATCATTTTGTACTGAGAGAGCCCGGTCAGATCTCCTCAGAACTTAGCCTGTGGCTGGGACATTCCTTCCTTCCATGCCAGGAGTCCTTCAGCCTCAGGCTGGCTTGCAAGAGTGGCTAATGGGCTCTTGTTTTGTTCCCACCCATCTCCCCAGCCTAGCCTATGACTGTGGCCTTGGCCTTGCTGGAGACACTAAACTTTCCTGGTTCTGCCAGGGTTCTGGGCTCCTTTCCCACCACTCCGTTCCTTGGATCCTAGACTTCAAATCATTTCCTTTCTTCCCCCCCCCAAACTTCCCAGGATTTTTATTTATTTATTTTGCAATAGTGGTAGCTCCCTTGGTTTTGTTTGGCAGTGTTGAGAATGGAACCCAGAGCCTCAACTATGAGGCAAGTGCACTACCTCTAGGCCATATCCCAGGCCTGGAGATTGTTTGTAACTCAGAAGTACTTGATCTGGTACTCAAAGAAGCAGTGATTTGGGCTGGAGAGATGGCTCAGCAGTTAAGGCACTTGCCTGTGAAGCCTAAGGACCCACGTTCGACTCTCCAGGTCCCACGTAAGCCAGATGCACAAAGGTGAGGTAAGCGCAAGGTCACATGTGCCCACTAGGTGGCGCAAGCGTCTGGAGTTTGATTGCAGTGGCTGAGGCCCTGATGTGCCAATTCTCTCTCTCCCGCTCTCTCTGTCTCTAAAATAAAAAAGGCAAAAAAGTACACTCTTAAGCACACCAGAAACTCCAGTTAACCAAAACTTATACCTGCCACAGGCTGCGGATTACAGCTTTATTGTTGGTCATCCTAAACCTAACTTGTCACCCTCCCAATCCATGAAATCACTTCTGTTGTATTGTGTTTTGCAGAGCTGGAGATGAAGCCTTAAGGTCCATGCCACTCTGCCCCCCCACCCAAAAAAAAAAAACGCACACAGCCCAAATTCTCTTCTTTAAAGCCTTCCGTGAAGTTACCATGTCATCCTCAAAGTCTTCTTTCTCTGGGCAATGTGGCTTGCCACATTGTGAGTGTGGGCCTTCAGACCCACCCCAAGGAGAAAGGTGTCTTACCACACATCTTCCTCTCTGATCAGCCAGCTGCTTGAGGTAAGTGACCCCTCAAGGGAGAAACACACTTCTCACCAGCCTGTGTGCCTTATCATGAGTTTAAACAGAAATCAGGACCTCCTGCTATAGAAAGTAATACGGTGGTTGCCAGGGGCGAGGGAGGCGATGGGAGAGACGCTGGTCAACGTTTCCGTTAAGCCTGGGACTCTAGCTTCTGCCTATATAATCTGAGCTCTAGGGAGGGGGAAATGAAATCCAGTTAGAAAAGTGGAGGAAATTCTGGAGACTTAACTGCACAGGAGAGGGACTTAGTTAATAATGTTTACTTATAAACTGGAGAGATTTCAGATCTCTTCAATGTTCTCACCTCAAAAGTGGTGATGGGGCTGGAGAGATGGCTTAGCGGTTAAGCGCTTGCCTGTGAAGCCTAAGGACCCCGGTTCGAGGCTCGGTTCCCCAGGTCCCACGTTAGCCAGATGCACAAGGGGGCGCACGCGTCTGGAGTTCGTTTGCAGAGGCTGGAAGCCCTGGCGCGCCCATTCTCTCTCTCCCCCTCTATCTGTCTTTCTCTCTGTGTCTGTCACTCTCAAATAAATAAATAAATAAATAATTTTTTAAAAAAAGTGGTGATGGAGGGGGCTGGAGAGGTGGCTGAGTGGTTAAGGCGCTTGCCTGCAAAGCCAAAGGACCCCAGTTCAGTTCTCCAGGACCCACGTAAGCCAGATGCACAGGAGGCGCAAGCAGCTGGAGTTTATTTGCATTGGCCGGAGGCCCTGGCATGCCAATTCTCTCTCTCTCTCTCTCTCTTTCTCTCTCTCTCATTCTCTCTCTCTCTCTTTGCCTCTTTTTCTCTCTCAAATATATATTTTTTAAAGTGGCAATGGATATATGACATTTAGTTTGATTTAGTCATTTTACAATATCACCCCATGTGCACCATAAGTATTTATAATTTTTACTAATTATGCCTGAAGGGCACGTGTGTACGCGTGCACACACACACACACAAAAGAAGCTGTTCAGAAGATGAAATGTGGTTCAGTGGTTGATCCCTTCCCTAGCACATGCAAAACCCTGAGTTTGAACCTAGTACTGACCAAAAAGGAAAAAGAAAATGAAGCACCGGTCAGAAGACACGGCCAAGCGTTCATGAATGAAATAAGAGCGGATCCAAGGGAGAGCGTTGCACACGGGCTCCAGAGCTGCTCGGGACACTTTGTGACCTGTCCTTGTGGCTGAGCCCACAACAGAGACAGCCAAGTCTCCCAGAGCTCTTGAGTGAGGCTCCATGGAAAACTGCCCTTTACCTACTTGCTTGAACCCAAGTCCAGGCCAGCACGTGGGTCACCAGCAGACGGAGGTCCTGGCAATGAGCTTGCCCAGCCACTAGGAATGTAGGTACCCGGATGCTGGAGGAACGCTTATGAAAGCCACATCCCCACAGTCTGTGTTTTTTTTTTTTTTTCTTGTTAAATACTTTGAGGCCAGAAATACAATTGCTGAAGTGGCATGCTTCTTTCAAGTTATGAAGGGATTGGGACTCAGAGAAGGGCAGCCCAAGGAGTAAAGAAACGGCATGGATTTGAGAGTGGCCACTCACATTTATTTCCCAAAGTAACTATGAGCAGGAGAAGGGCTAACTTTGCGAGTGATGGCTCCTCAGTTAGCATAAAGGATGTTAGAATGATAACATTGACACTGCTGGAGACAAGTAGGTTGGCAAAGATATTCTACGACAAATCCTTGCTTTAAAGGGCTTTTATCATTTATTTTTTCAAATCTTTATTTATTTATTTTTTTTAATTTGTGGGGTTTCTTGTATTATTGTTCCTTTTATTTCTCTTGTACAGTTAGAGGTGACACTTTCTTTTTTTTTAAATTATTTATTTATTTATTTATTTGAGAGCGACAGACACAGAGAGAAAGACAGATAGAGGGAGAGAGAGAGAATGGGTGCGCCAGGGCTTCCAGCCTCTGCGAACGAACTCCAGACGCGTGCGCCCCCTTGTGCATCTGGCTAACGTGGAACCTGGGGAACTGAGCCTTGAACCGGTGTCCTTAGGCTTCACAGGCAAGCACTTAACCGCTAAGCCATCTCTCCAGCCCTCAAATCTTTATTAACATCTTCCATGATTATAAAAAATATCCCATGATAATACCCTCCCTCCCCCCACTTTCCCCTTTGAAACTCCATTCTCCATCATATCCCCTCCCCCTGTCAATCAGTTTCTCTTTTATTTTGATGTCATCATCTTTTCCTCCTCTTATGATGGTCTTGTGTAGGTAGTGTCAGGCACTGTGAGGTCATGGATATAAAGGCCATTTCGTGTCTGGGGGGAGCACGTTGTAAGGAGTCCTACCCTTCCTTTGGCTCTTACGTTCTTTCCGCAGCTGAGCTCACTTTGTAATCATTCCTTGTGTTTCTCCTTTGAAGGTATGCATTTCACTGCATGTGTGTTATACTTCAATAAAATTAAAAAAAAAAAAAAAAACACCCACCTCCGACTCCGGCATGACCTTTCATTAGGGGTTGAATGTATTGAGTTTGTGCCCTCTAAAACGCCTGTTGGGATTTGATTGGCGCGATAGAGGTGTGGGGGAATCGGCCTGTCAGAAGGGGCCCTGGTGGTCAAGAGGGATGAAGACGAGGCTTTCTCCCAGCTGCAGGTAGTTATGGCCAGAGCCCATCCCGCTCATCGCTCTTGCTTTGTCAAGTGATCAGCTAACTTGATCTCTGACCTCCCGATGTGTTACAATACCCTTGCCTGGACTGCTGCTGAGACCTCGGACTCCCCCAGTCCCAGATGTAAGCAAAAAGCACTTCTTTCCTTTATAGGTTACCCTTTGCGTGTGAGCCTCGGGGGTCTTACAGCAGCAGTAGAAACAGACTCAGATACGTTTGTCTTTCTCCTTGGAGACGGTCCTGCGCGTGTTCCTTCACTGTCACCGCAGGCTGTCTGGTTGCCTGACTTCCACCCACAACCTGATTGTGGGGCTGAAGCAGTGTGTGTGTGTGGGGGGGGGGGGGGGAGCGTGTGTATTGGCTTCTGGGAACCAGCCTATGAATTACTGAAACTTCACAGAGCCTTCAAAATGGCCAGCGACTCCTATGCTTGCCTGCACGTGACTCAACCTTGTCT
The DNA here is from genome assembly GCF_020740685.1 of Jaculus jaculus. NCBI lineage: Eukaryota > Metazoa > Chordata > Mammalia > Rodentia > Dipodidae > Jaculus > Jaculus jaculus. The sequence goes on along the minus strand of NC_059119.1, from coordinate 47,118,133 downwards.
GGGAAGGGGAAGGGTGCAGCAGCTGAGCCTCGCCCTGGGCCCCCCTCTCAAGGTTTACAAAAAGCGAACACTCAAGAACAGCCACCCCCACCCAGGGGGGGATTTAGGGAGTCCCCAGCAGACAAGCCAGGTGTGGTTTCAGCTCTTTAACCTTGGTACCTTTCTAAGCCTGTTCCTCTTCTTGCAAAATGGAGATAGCAAGCCCTGCTACCTGGACCTGGCCAAAAGGTCCCGTTCTGCACGCTGTCCCCTCACTGCGGTCACGACGATGGTTTCCCTTGCCAGGCTGACCTGGAATTAACTCTGTAGTCTCAGGGTGGCCTTGAACTCACGGCGATCCTCCTACCTCTGCCTCCCAAGTGCTGGGATTAAAGGCGTGCGCCACCACGCCCGGCTAAAAGCTTCTTGTTACATGCAATTCCATCTGTCACTTCCAGCTACTGCTTCCTGAGCTACTGGAGTCTGTCAGAAAGTCCTCCTGAGCCTGTGTCTTGATGTGTCTTTCCTCTAGCAGTTTCTAGGTCTTACACTAAGGTCCTCAGTCTATTCTGACTGACATTCACACAGGGTGAGAGAACCTGGTGAGAGATAAAAGAGATTCAGTTTTCCCGGCATCCTTTGTTGTGAAAGGCTATCTTTTCTCCAGCTTGTTTGTTTCTTTTTTTTGGGGGGGGGTGTAAGTGCCCATGTGATGTATACACATGCGTGTGCAGGTGCCCACACCTTGTGTACACACATGCACAGGACAGAGGAAGATCTCGGGTGTCTGCATCTATCACCCTTCTACCTTATTTACCTGAGACTGAATCTCTCGTTGAACCGGGAGCTCTTCAATGTTCAGTCACACAGGGAGCCCCAGCGATGGCCCCTGTCTCTGCCTCCCTCTGGGCTGGGGTTACAGGCATTTTTAGGCAGATGCTGGGGACAAACTTAGGTCCACGTGTTGGTGCAACATGCGTTCCTATTCACTGAGCCGTTCACCCGGCCCCAACCAGGATATGTTTTCATCACCTTGGTCCAGAATCACGGTGGGCTAGAGAGATGGTTCAATGGTTAAGTATCCTTCTGGATACTTCGAGAGCTCAAGGGGAGCTTTAGACTGCTAGAGTTTAAATCTCCAGATCCTGTGTAAACATGTGGGCATGGCCACCTGCCCCTGTAACTCCAATCGCACGGGGGGACAGATACCCAAGTATCATCAGAGCTGCATTGGAGCGCTACAAGCTGTGGATTCGGTAAAGAGACTGGCTTAAAACAAAGCCTGAGAGGTAGAGCGATGGAGTGTAAGAGACATCCAGCTTTCCACTCTGACCACTGGAGGCAAGTGCCTCCCCAGTGACACACACACACACACACACACACACACACACACACACACACAGGACAAAAGAAAACAGTTCAGAAACCGGGCGTGGCGGCACACGCCTTTAATCCCAGCACTCGGGAGGCAGAGGTAGGAGGATCGCCGTGAGTTCGAGGCCACCCTGAGACTACATAGTGAACTCCGGGTCAGCCTGGGCCAGAGACCCTACTTCAAAAAACTAAAAAAAAAAAGAAAAGAAAAGAAAAGATAAAAGTTCAGGTGACTGAGCCTTGTGGGTCTATTCCTGGACCCTCTCTACTCCACTGATCTATATGTGTTATTAGCCAATACTGTGCTGGTTTGGTCACTGTGGCTTTGTAATATATTTGAAAGCAAGGATTACAATATCTCCAGCTTTGCTCTTTTATTTTTACTTCCCTATGGATTTTAAGATTGTTATTTGTCGGATTGTTTTTCTATTTCTGTGAAGAAAACTGGCTTTTCTGAGGGGACTACCTTCCAGGGATATGTTATTCCAGGGCCATAGGTTCTGGGCTGTGTTACTGCGCCGTATCTACATAGGCGTTCACCGATTCTTCATAATATTTCTAGATTTCTCAAAGCACAGCTCACTCCCACTTTAATATGAAACAGGGGAAGAGGAGGAGAAGGAGGAGAAAAGAGACTGACTAATAAAGTAGAAAGTCGAGGAGGAGGGCAGAGGCCACAATCAGGGGTAGGCCGTCCCTGCTCAGATGAGCTGTGGGCCTCAGTGTCCCCATTCACCCAAAGCCTGCGGCCATGAGCAGTTCAGAGGAAGCTCCTCTCCAAACAAAAGGGTTGAGAGCCCGTCCCAATGGACGCTGTCCTGCTGAGAAAGCAAGGGCAGTGAGCAAAAGACGGCTCACCTAATGCCAAGTGGATCCCACCCTGGCCTCCTCACCGCCTGCCCACTCCGCAGGCTAAAGACCATGCTTTGGGGAATCAGGAGGGGTGGGCTTTGTGGGATGAACAAAGTTGGGGCCTGTGGATATCCTCCTCTAAGTAGCCTTGCTGTCCACGCCCCCCCCCCCAGTTCCTAGCCCCCTCTCCCTCCCCCTAGTGTGGGACAAACAAAGGCAAGATGGGTGGGGCCAAACGGGGGGGGGGGGAAACTCTACCCTCTGGGCACCCCAGGATGACAGGAGCTGAGTGGAATGCAGAGCTGGAGGGCAGAAAAGCCACCGAGGAGGCTGGGCGTGGAGGCGCACGCCTCTCATCCTGGCAGAGGTAGGAGGATCGCCGTGAGTTCGAGGCCACCCTGAGACTACATAGTGACTCATTCCAGGTCAGCCTGGGGTAGGGTGAGACTCTACCTTGAAATCCGCACCCACCCCTGGGGTGTGGGGGGGAAACAAACACAACAGAGGAAGAAACCTGAGGAGGTGTCAAGGGCACCAACGAGGAGGGTTATGTGGGCAGACATGAAGTCCATTGTATCCCTCGGAAACGAATGTACTTCTGTGTTCCCCTGTCCCAGGTTGGCCGGGAAAGGTGCTTGTCCACCTGGGAAGAGACCCGCCCCACCCCTGAGGACCAGCGAGGGCCGGGAATTGTCTAAGGACCACCACCAGCCTGGCACTGGAGGATAGTGTATTTAATGATTGACATCTGAGTCAGGTAGGGGGTCCAAAGACCTCCTGGTTCTTCCCAACACAAGCTTACTAACACTGCTTTAATCTCTTCCGAGAAATGTCACCTCTGTGTGAAACATGTAGTTGGTTATTTGACAGTCAGACCTGAGCTCTGTGTTCTCCAGGGGTCTTTGGAATTGAGCTCAGAGGTGGAGCCAGGAAACAGGGTGGGGGGGTGCAGGCGACTTTGGTGGTGGTCCTCTTCCTTCTTTTTCATCCTTCTTCCCATGCCACCGCCTAGCCGGGCCCTGAGAGCTGGTCCTCAAGTCCAACAAAAGACTGTATCCTCTCTGCCCAGACACTCCGCCCATTATTAAAAAAAAAAGAAAAGAAAAGAAAGAAAGAACCCATCCCCAAGGGCCATTCCAAGCAGGAAGCCCCGGTTCAGTTCACTGGAAAACAGGAAATGCCTCCAAAGGTCCGAAGCATTTTTAGTGGCTGAGCCCTTGGCGTAAGGTCTGTAACCCTGACCAGCTGCTGCAGACAATCCTAGAAGCAGGGCCACCCCAACCCTTCCCCACCCCCTGTCCTGAGAGTGTGAGCCTCTTGGCGCCCCTTCTGTGTGTTCCCCTCTAGTCCTGATCCGTTATCTGATTCCACCTTTCCCTCCCCAAGCAGGATGGGCACTTTGGACCAGGGCGAGATGGCTCTGGATACCAGGGGGTTACACTAAGTGACAGACAGGGAAATTCTCTTTGCAAGAAGCAGATTCTGACATGGGTGGATAGGTGGGGGAAGCACCTTTGAGTTCTGCTCCCCACTAGAGATTGGCTGGTCCCCAGAGAAGAATTGCTTCCCGGTCCCTTCATGTGGTTGTCTTGCCGGTCCTCCCTGCCCGCTAACCCTTTAACTTTGACCTTTCACCCTTGGCAACCCAACCCTAGCCAGAGATCAAACTCAGTAACACTACGTGGCCTCATCATTTATCCATCTCCTAGTGAGCTCCAAGTGACGTGAGTTCAACGCCAGCCTCCCAACCCCCATATCCAGGGGAAGAAGGCTTGTTTGGGTCCTTGTACTGCTTCTACCTTCCTAGATGGGATGGTTTAATTCAAGTCTCCCCTCCACCCCGCCTCCAACAAATTCATGTGTTCTGAAGGCTAGGTCCCCAGGTGATGGCAGTTTGGGAATTGGAGCCTGTCTGAAGGTGGTGTGCTATTGGGCTTATCAATGTTGTAGCCAGCTTTCCCTTGCTCGTTTTTGGTACACTCTCCATTATCCACCTGATGTTGGCCAGGAGGTGATGTTCTGCCAGCAACAAGAAGGTAACTACAATAGAAAAACCGGTGCCAGAGAAGTGGCTGTGGGCCTTTTGGAACTGATTTGCAGGAGAAATGTCGAAAGGATTTGCAACCTTGGTCTAAGAGCTGCATCGCAGAGTTGATGGACCGTTCCGGTCAGATTTGAAAGACCTAAGTGCAGGAAGAACTATGGACTATGAGGTTTGGCTTGTTATGTCCAGGCTGGGCCAGAGGCAGTTTATGTGAGAGGCTGGCTGTCTTCTGCCTGTGTCATGAGAACTTGTGCAGGGCTACATTGCATAGAGATGGACTGGTGTGGGCTGGGGAGATGGCTTAGTGGTTAAGCGCTTGCCTGTGAAGCCTAAGGACCCCGGTTCTAGGCTCGATTCCCCAGGACTCACGTTAACCAGATGTACAGGGGAATGCATGTGTTTGGAGTTCATTTGCAGTGGCTGGAGGCCCTGGCATGCCCATTCTCTGTCTGTCGCTCTCCAATAAATAAATAAAATGGACTGGTGTGATTTGATGGATATGGAACAGGAAGCAAAGTAAGCTTAAGGCTGAAGACAGTGCCCATTCAGCTGTAATTGTTTGAGAGATTACAACTATTGAGATTGGGCCAGCTGATCTGCGTTGGGACAACAGGAAGAATGCAGACTGTTTTGAAGGAAGTGGGCTTGAATGTTGGCGAATGTTCTGTTCTTCAACGTTGGATTTATTCTCCTCTGGATTAACAAATGTGGTAGCCCACCTGGTACTATGGTGTGTAGCAAATGCAGGAAAGAGAGTTATTGGGATCGTAACAATTTTTGTGTGTGTGTGTGTGGCGGGGCGTCTTTTGAAATGGCCATGGGCAGTGTGAGGCAGAATTGTGGTCTCTCCATGGAGGCCTGATGGAGCCATGAGAATGAACCATGGGCTGCAGTCGAGGCCCGCTGGAGATGCCAGCACTTGAGCACTGTGGCATGGCTGCCAAGAATTACTGTCAGCACAAAATGGCATTTTCCCTGGGCTAGGAGCAGCCCAGCTAAAAGGGCAGAACTGGAAACCTGCAGAGGTCACTGGTTAGAGCTGTCAGACTTTGAGCCACAGGGTTGGATATTTGTTTCAGATGTTGTATCGGTTTAATCTCTCCTTGCTATGCCCAATGCCATCTTTTATAGTGTGAATGTTTATTCTGTGCTGTGGTGTTTCTTTGGTTTACAGGCTAACGGTTAAGAGCCCTTGGACTGTGGAGATTGAAAATCTATGGGGACTTTTAAAGTTAGACAGAATACATTGCATTTCACATCATGGATCAGTTTATAGGCGCCAGGGTCAGAATGTGGTGGTTTGAATTAGGTATCCCTCATAAACTTATGCGTTCTGAATACTAGGTCCTCAGCTGATGGCAATTGAGGAATTGGAGCCTTGTTGGGGGTGATATATTGTTGGGGGCAGGTTTATGGGTGTTCTAGCCAGCTTCCCCTTGCCAGTGTTTGGCACACTCTCCTGTTGCTGTTGTCCACCTGACGTTGGCCAGGAGGTGATGTCCACCCTCTGCTCATGCCATTGCTTTCCCCTACCATCATGGAGCTTCCCCCTTGAGTCTGTAAGCCAAAATAAACCTTTTCCTCCCACAAGCTGCTCTTGGTCGGGTACTCTGTGGCCACAAGTGAGGCCAACTGCAACGCTGGATAACCTTATACTAATCTCATCATCTCCTATGCCAGGGTCTTCACGTGCCCCTCTACAATGAATCAGTGTGCCAAGATGCCAAAGTCACTAACCGCAGTGGTCCATGCCAAGAAGAGCGTGGTGGCTTACATGTAAAAACGTCTCACACTGCATCCTGTGCTTGTGATTGAGCCTTGTGCTTGATCCTCCGCTGGTAAGGCCTTGGAAAAGTGGAGCCTCGAGGGAGGAGGTATGCGGCCATGGGCAAGCCCTGGGATGTGATAGCACCTCTGCTTCTGATCAGAGAATGTGGCACCCTGCCGGCTGCCATGGTATTCCTGACAAGATAAAACTTCCCCTTGTGTTGGGCATGGTGGCGCACACCTTTAATCCCAGCACTCAGGAGGCAGAGGTAGGAGGATTGCTGAGTTCGAGGCCACCCTGAGACTACATGGTGAATTCCAGGTCAGCCTGGACTAGAGTGAGACCCTGCCTCAAAAAAACCAAAGAAATATATATACATATAAATATATTCTAGCATATATGAAACTGGCTGCACCTTAAAGACATTTGTAGAAATGTCAAAGAACAGTCCTCTATCGATTGCTGTAACTTGATAAGTCAAAGCTCTTTGGAGTTCTAATAATTTTCACAGCGTGAAAGGATCCTGAGCTCAAGAGGCTGAGTGTGCAGACACACGTGGGCTTCGTGAGACTCTGCCATGGTGAACTGTGGCAAGCCAGGGGCAGAAGGTGGCGGTACAGCCCATCCACTTCATCTGCACATACCTGCAAAACAATAGCTCTTGGACTCAGATGGGGCCCCATAAGCAAGCGAATATGTGGATAGAGGTTGTATTGTTGGTTCCCATAAGTACGTGACCCTCATGAGAGATGACGCAGAAGAGACTCTTTCTAAAGCAAAGTCAACAAAACAAATGGGTTGGCTTGTGCAAAAAGGAGATAATATTGCCCTGCTCCAAAATGTTTCCAACTGGAAATGAGTAAGGAAGCAAGAAGGTGAGGCAATACAGTTGTGTTGTGTTTTTTTTTTTTTTTTTGAGGTGTCTTCTGTTGTTCTGTATATCACTCTGAAACATTTATGCCTATATTTTAATGACTTTATGATGTTATCAGACGATCACTGCTGTGAGTTTTTGTTAAAAGTTTACTTTTGGGCTGGAGAGATGGCTTAGCGGTTAAGCGCTTGCCTGCAAAACCAAAGGACCCTGGTTCAATTGCCCAGGACCCACATTAGCCAGATGCACAAAGTGGTGCATGCATCTGGAGTTCATCTGCAGCGGCTGGAGGCCCTGGCACTGCCATTCTCTCTGTCTTTATCTCTCTCTCTCTCTACTTGTAAATAAATAAAATAAATAAAATTCACTTTTGCAAGCTGAAGATATGACTCGGTGGTTAAGGTACTTGCCTGTGATACCTGACAACTTAGGTTCGATTCCCCAGTACCCAGGTAAAACCAGATGCACAAAGTGATGCGTGCATCTGGAGTTCGTTTGCAGTGGTTAGAGGTCCTGTTGTACCCATTCTCTCCCTCCTTCCCTCTCTCTCTTTCTCTCTCTTTCTTTGCAAATAAATAAAATATTTTTTAAAACAAAACTAAAAAGTAATTTAAAATATTTTTTTTTAATTTTTATTTATTTGGGAGTGACAGACACAGGGAGAAAGACAGATAGAGGGAGAGAGAGAGAATGGGCGCGCCAGGGCCTCCAGCCTCTGCAAACGAACTCCAGACACGTGCGCCCCCTTGTGCATCTGGCTAACGTGGGACCTGGGGAACCGAGCCTCGAACTGGGGTCCTTAGGCTTCACAGGCAAGCGCTTAACCGCTAAGCCATCTCTCCAGCCCTAAAATATTTTTTTAATTACTGTTTTTGTTTCTTTGTTTACATAGCAGGGGGTGGCGGAGAAACTGGAAACAGCAGGTATGGAAAGACGGAGGTCAGTGAACGCTCACGTGAGCGGTCCAAGGAGACACAGCTGCCTTCGCCATTAGGCACACACAGTGTTTCTGAGTAGGTTGTTTTTTATGCATGTGTGTGCTTGCTACTTCCTGCTCACATGTGTACCTGGTGTGTGAACATGTGTACACGTGAGTGTATTGTTGGTATGCATATATACGTGTGCATGTCTTTATTTAGCACAAGTAGATCTGGAGGACCTGGGAATGGACAGGGGCTAACCAGAAGGTTCAGGGGGGTCCTGGTTAAAAAAAAAAGGGGGTGGCAGAACCACGTCTAAGGCTAGACAGTCCCGAGATCCCCTCAGCCTGTGGCTCTCAGCACACGCCTCAAAATATTTTTCATCTTCTATGGGAACTTCCTGTTCGACTTCCTGTTGATCTTGGACTTTTCTCTTTCAGTTTAGGTTTTTTGTGTTTTTTTTTTAAGGTTGTAATTCTTTAATCTGCCCTTTTATTTTGCCCACAAAGGCACTGTACTTCCCAGCTACTTCTGAGAGTGAGAAAAAAAAAAAAAAATCTTGTCCTAACAGGTCAAGCTGTTGGCTGGAGTTAAAGGTTGCAAGAACTGAGGACAGAGAATGAATTCCTCTCTCCATCAAGACAAATGAAGGCTTTCCAAAACCCAATTTATCTTGTGCATGTTCAAGTGAGTCTGCTGCTATGCACCCAGAGGCAGGGAGGAGGGAAGGAGGTCCCTGGACAGACGTCTCTGGGGATCAAATAGGACTTGGAAGCTTTTGGGACATGGGACATATCAGCTATGCTCCTGGACTTGCTTTTGCCTCTAAATTTTGAGGCTGCCCAAGGTACACAGCAGCTAAGAGTCTCACCCTCAGCCGGGCGTGGTGGCGCACACCTTTAATCCCAGCACTCGGGAGGCAGAGGTAGGAGGATCACTGTGAGTTCGAGGCCACCCGGAGACTACAGAGTGAATTCTAGGTCAGCCTGAGCTAGAGGGAAACCCTACCTCAACAAAAAAGAAAGAAAAGAAAGAAAAAGAAGAAAGAAGGAAAGAAAGAGAGGAGAGAAGAGGAGAGGAAAGAGAAAAGGAAAGAAAAGAAAAGAAAAGAAAAGAAAAGAAAAGAAAAGAAAAGAAAAGAAAAGAGAAATGAAATTTCACCCTCGACCATCCCAGCCCAACATCAGGTCGTTCCCACCAAGCCCCTGACATTATCCCCCAGAAAAATCAGTGCTCTTCCCCACAAGCAAAAGTTCCTCCATCAAGTCTGGGGTCTATTCCCTGCGGTAACTCTTCATTTTCCATCCATCCTCCCCTTCACTCCAGGAAGTTATTCTTCCAAATTGCCGCCAAAGGTGTGAAAAAGCCGTTTTTGCTAGCTCGTGATTGCCGTCCCCATTCCCACAGCTCTTCTTTCTTGGAGCCCGTCCCATGGGCAAGCCTGCTTGTCTTTGTACACTCTGGATCTCCTGGGTTCTAGAACTCCACCTGCTGAGTAAAGAAGTCACCCTAATGTTAACACTTCGCTCGAGAATCTAGATGTTCCTGGAAGTCAGGTTCTGTCATTTCTCTTTTAAGATTTTATTTTATTTTATTTATTTGGTTTTTCGAGGTAGGGGGTCACTCTGGCCCAGGTTGACCTAGAATTCACTCTGTAGTCTCAGGGTGGCCTCGAACTCACAGTGATCCTCCTACCTCTGCCTCCCGAGTGCTGGGATTAAAGGCATGTGCCACCATGCCTTGCTAAGATTTTATTTTTATTAATTTATTTATTAGAGACAGAGAGGGGGGGATGGGCACTTCAGGGCTTCTAGCCACTGCAAACGAACTTCAGTCACCATGTGCTTACGCGGGACCTGGAGAATCGAACCTGGGTCCTTAGGCTTCACAGGCATGCGCCTTCACCGCTAAGCCGTCTCTCCAGCCCCAGGTTCGTCATTTCTCACAATGCTCTCACCTGCAGGGCTGGGATCAAACACAATCAGACCTGAGTAAGTTTTATAGTTTGAGCTCCCGCACTATACCCAAATGACCAGCTCACAGTCCTGAAGTCCCTTTTCCTATCATCCTGGCAATCCCAGCAGAGAGGCGTTTCCATTTAGCTTGGCCTTAGGGGAGGGACTGACTCTCTTCTAGAGTATGACAGGAACCTTAATAGGGAACCAGCCAGGATCATCAGGAAGAGTCGTCTACCGTGTTTTGTGCTCATAAATATAAGCGGGGGAAACATGCGACCTAATATTTGATAATTGCTGTGGAATTGGCAGTTTAACGAAGCTAAGTTTTGCTAGGAGAGCAACGCTGAGCTGCTGGTGTGTTTGGATGGGATTGCTACTATGTCTGCGAACTGTCTTACTGGCCACTTGGAAGGGAGCATGATAAGGATGCTGCCCTCTGAGCTGTGTCAAGGGGAGGGGGTGACAGTGGGATCTATTACACTGGAAGTCTCCATGAAGTGGAAACTTAGTGGACAGGAGACAAAAAAAAAAAAAAAAAAAAAGCGAGGAGGAGAGAGAATTAGTGGAGTAAAGGATTACAAGCAAAGAGCTGAGAGATCAGTCTAACAGTAATTAATTGCAAACACAATGGTGGAGCGATACGGAGGGCGAGGAGGGGACATGCCACGCTTGGAGGGGGTGAACCTGCCTCCTCTGGAACTGGAGGGAGCCCAGTGGGAGAGATTGAGGAGGAACTAACACTCACCTAGCAAAGATCAGAGCACCAAGGGCCAGTGTGGTGGTTTGATCCAGGTGTCCCCCATAAACTTAGGCTTTCTGACTGCTGGGTTCCCAGCTGATGGAGATTTGGGAATTAACGCCTCCTGGAGGCAGTGTATTGTTGAGGGCAGGCTTATGGGTGTTATAGCCAGTGTCCCCTTGCCAGTGTTTGGCACACTCTCCTGTTGCTGTGGTCTGCCTTATGTTGGCCAGGGGGTGATGTCCACCCTCTGCTCATGTCATCATTTCCCCCTGCCATCATGGAGCTTCCCCCTCGAGCCTGTAAGCCAAAATAAAACTCTCTTTTTTTCCCACAAGCTGCTCTTGGTTGGGTGATTTCTACCAGCAACATGAACCTGACTGCAACAGTAAAACTGGTACCAAGGAGTGGAACTGCTGCTAGACACCTGACCATGTGGCTTTGGCCTTTTGGAGCTGATTTTCAAGAGGAATGTGGAAGGATTTGAAACCTTGGCCTAAGAGACACCTTGAAGTGCTGTAAGTACAGCTTGATGGACTATTCTGGTCAGAGTTGAAAGACCTGAATGCAGTAAGAACTATGGACTGTGAGGTTTGGTTTATGAGGGTGAGAAAGAGCTTTGCTTGGACTGAGTTTGCTGTTCATGTTCTGAGAAGTTGTGTAGGGTTGCACTGTGTAGAAATGAATTGTTGTGAGCGGAGGGATATGGCACAGAAAAAAATGTTTAGGACAGAATTGCTGCCTGTTCAGCTGCAATTGAGAGATTACAGCCATTGAGATTGGGCCAGCTGACCTGCACTGGGGCAACAGGAAGAATGTAGACTCCTTGAAGGGGCCTGAGTGCTCAAGGAGTGACCTGTTCTTCAAAGTCTGCTTTATTCCCCCTTGGATTAACAAATTGCCACCCTACCTGGTATTGTGGAGTATCAGAAATGCAGGAAAGAGAGGGTCATTGAGTTTGCAATGCAGACTTGTGTTTTGGAAATGGCCATGGGCAGTGTGAAGCAGGTTTGCTGCCTGCCTGCATGGAGACCCCATGGGGCCATGAGGATGAACTGCAGATTGTAATGGAGACCCAGTGGAGATGCCGGGACCATGAGACGGCTCCTAAGGAGAGCTGCTGACCCCAGATGAAATTTCCCAGGACTGTGAGTAGCCTAGCTGGAGGGGTGGAATTGGAACTCCAGAGACTTGTTACTGGTTAGAATTAGCGGACTTGGAGACTTGTTACTGGCTATAGTTGTTGGACTTGGAGCTACAGAGCTTGATGTTTGCCCAGTTTAAATCATGTATTGCTTGAATATTTCTTTGCCATCCCCAGTGCCATCTTTTGCAGTGTTAATGTTTATCCTGTGCCATTATGAGTTTTGGGGGGGATTTTTTTTTTTTTGGTATTATGACTCAATTAAAAGACCTTGGACTATGGATGTATGGACATTATTGGAATTGATAAAAACTATGGGGGTTTTAAAGTTGGATGAATGCAGTGAATTTTACATCATGTATGGTTATCAGTTTATGGGGGCCAGAGGAAGAATGTGGTTATTTGATTCAGGTGTCCCCCATAAACTTAGGTGTTCTGAATGCTTGGTTCCCAGCTGATGGAGATTTGGGAATTAACGCCTCCTGGAGGCGATGTATTGTTGGGGGCAGGCTTATGGGTGTTATAGCCAGTCTCCCTTTGCCAGTGTTTGGCACACTCTCCTGTTGCTATTGTCCACCTTATGTGGGCCAGGGGGTGATGTCCACCCTCTGCTCATGCCATCATTTTCTCCTGCCATCATGGAGCTTCCCCTCGAGCCTGTAAGCCAAAATAAACCTCTTTTTCCCACAAGCTGCTCTTGGTTGGGTGATTTCTACCAGCAATGTAGACCTGAATGCAATACTCAGGAAGATTTAGGGTTTCTGGTAATGGCTACAGTACATGGTGGTTAGCTAGTCTCTTGCGTAGAGATTAGAGAAAACATTTTTTAACAATTGAATTAATTTATTTGAGAAAAAGAGGTGTGTGTGGAGAGAGAGAGAAAAAGTAAGAAAAAGAGAGGGGGAGGGAGAGGATGGGTGCACCAGGGTCTCTAGCTACCTCAGACTCCAGATGCATGTGCCACCTTGTGCATCTGGCTTCACATGGGGGCTAGAATATTTAAATAGGGTCCTTAGGTTCTGCAGGCAAGTGCCTTAACTGCTGAGCCATCTCCCCAGATATTTTTAAAATTTATTTTCAAGCATAGGTATACACAGAGAGAGGAGGGGGGCGGTTAGGTAAGACAGCCTGGAGATAGAGAGGAGAGTTTCCATCAGGTATCACTTAAGAACAGATAGACCACTCTACTTCTCTGGGCTGCCTAGAAGGAAAACTGGCTTCCTGCGGTTGCTGGTGGCCCAGCCCATCCTGTACAAATGCATGCTGGGATTGTCATTTCCAAATGAGGTTAAGTATAGAAAGGCGCATTGGCCCTACCCCATAGCTTATGTCAGAATCTGGGCGGGGTTGGGGAGAGGCATTGTTTCAATGACACTGTCTTTCTGTGAAGAGGTTATCCCCAATTTCTATCTGGGTTACTGTGACAGTAGGTGTCCCACACATCTTTGAAGGGCTGAATGAGGCATGGGGTGATGCAGTCCAAAAACACAGATCTGCAAGACCAGGGTGTGTTGGGTAACCCCTGGGCTGTGCTTGCAGGAGCAAGGAGAGGCCTGTGGCAGCCATATTTCCGGAACTTTCCCAGGAGCTCCTTGGAATTAAAGTGTGTGTGATGGGGATTGCTCCCCTGGGCCCAGCTGGGAAGAGTGGCATTTCTGGAACAGTTGCTCGGCAGCAGGTTCAGGATGAGGCACGCTACATAAGGGCCAGACCATCTCCTCTCAACCTTTCCTCTGAGCAGCACTTTACCCACATGGCACACGCACGTGCCTTTGCCCCACAGGCTGCAGCCCTCTGGCCCTCTTCAACCTGATGAGAGATGTATTTGGACTGTGAGCATGTTGATTCACACCTACCTGTCTGGAAACTTCTCTACCTAGAAACTTCCCTCGGGCAGGAACATTCTTGACCAACCATCGCCAGAAAATTCCATTCATGTTGTTAAGTTTCTCCCTTACCCTGTGTTCCTGAAGCCTCAAGACAAGGATTTTTTTTTTAAATTATTTATTTATTAGCTAGAGAGAGAGAAAGAGAGATGAGAGAGTATGGGCATGCCAGGGCCTCTGGCCACCGCAAACTCCAGATGTATGTGCCACTTTGTGCATCTGGCTTTTCATAAGTGCTTGGGAACTGAATCTAGGACGTCAGACTTTATAAGCTAGCATCTGTAACCACAGAGTCATCTCTCTGGCCCTCCAAGGCGAGGATTTAAGGTGGTCATTTAAAATGTTTTCTCTGGGGCTGAAGAGATGGCTTGGTGGATTAAGGAGCTTGCCTGTAAAGTCTGATGAACCAGGTTTGATTCCCCATTATCTACTTAAAGCCAGATGCACAAAGTGGCTCATGTATCTGGAGTTCACTTGCTGCAGCTAGAGGCCCTGGGGTGGCTATTCTTTCTCTCTCCCTCTTTGTGTGTGTGTGTGTGTGTGTGTGTGTGTGTGTGTGTGTGTGTGTGTCTATCTGTCTCTGCTTGAAAATAAATAGGTAAAAATATGTTGGGGTTGGAGAGGTAGCTCTGGCTTACGTGGGTCCAGAGGAATCAAACTGGGGTCGTTAGGTTTCACAGACCAATGCCATAACCGCTAACCCATTTCGGGGCTGGGTAATTCTTATGGTGGGGACTGGCCCATTCACTGTAGAATGTCCACTACATCACTAGCCTGCCTTCACTGGATTCTAGTGGCTCTCCTCTCTTCTGTTTGTGACAGCCGACATTGTCTGCAAACGTTTACAGATGACTCCTGGGAAAATTGTTCCCAACCAAGAACCGCTGATGAAAAATTTAAAGATTAGGACCTGAGGGATGGCTTAGCGATTAAGGTGTTTGCCTGCAAGTCCAAAGGCCCCAGTTTCGATTCCCCAGAACCCACATAAGCCAGATGCACAAGGGGCGCACGCGTATGAAATTCGTTTGCAGTGGTTGGAGCCCTGGCGCACCCATTCTCTCTCTCTCTCTTTCTCTGTCAAATAAATAAATATAAAAATAAATATTGTTTTAAAATTTTAAAGATTAATGAGCAAAATTCGCCATATTAACAAATGCAAGCTAAAACCTGTGCCGTGATCACAAAAGACAGGAGCGTGTTCGGCACGGATACCACGTTCATGATAAAAGCACTTAGAGGGCTGGAGAGATGGCTTAGCAGTTAAGCACTTGCCTGTGAAGCCTAAGGACCCCGGTTCAAGGCTCGGTTCCCCAGGTCCCACGTTAGTCAAGGGGGCGCACGCGTCTGGAGTTCGTTTGTAGAGGCTGGAAGCCCTGGCGTGCCCATTCTCTCTCTGTCTCCCTCTATCTGTCTTTCTCTCTGTGTCTGTTGCTCTCAAATAAATAAATTAAAAAAATAAATCAATAAAATTTTTTAAAAAAGCACTTAGAGGCACAGGGAGAATAAAGATGCCGACATTGAAGAGTTTGGTGGGTGAAAGATCAACTGCAACGTGATGAACATCAAACCAGAACCCAAGGCAAGGAAGGAAGATGCCCTCCTAATGCGTGGCTCCAAGATCTTCGGAGTAACTTCCCTCTGCATCTCAAAGTGTAACATCCAGAGAGAGAGTCTAACCATTCCTTTCCCTGTACTCTGAGCCACACCTAGCAGAACACTTAGACATTCCAACCATTTTCCCCGAGCATGTCTTTCCATTTGCCTAACAAAGGTGACGACCTCTTAGGACTAGGGTCAAGATACAGGTCCCTCTTGGATTGCTAGGAACAATTAAACAATAAGGAAAATAACCTCTTAGTAAAATAGGAAGATAAATACAATCCCTAGGCCCTGTAAGCCAGGCCCAAAATAAGATTTTTTTTTTCTTAAACCAAGTATTTAGGAATAAATATAGAGGAAAGGGAGAGTGTAACACCAAAAAAAGCTAAAACTTAGAGGCATTAGAGAAAAACAAAGACACTTAACCAAGTTCATAGGTTGAAAGGGTAAATTCATCCAAAGTTGTGGAAAAAATCCGAGCCTACCTGATAGTTTCTCTCCCTCCCTCCCTCCCTCCCTCCCTCCCTCCCTCTCTCTCTCTCTCTCTCTCTCTCTCTCTCTCACACACACACACACACACACACACACAATCTTTTCATGCATGGCTGGCCACAGAGATGGTTTCTTTTTTGTCATGATGTGGACTTGATGTCTGGGTGCCGGTGAGGTTCATTCTGGGTCAGTCGGCCTCGCACGATGCCTCCTCCTTGTACCAACTCCGGCTGCCTTTTACATCAGGTGAGTTCTCTCTCTGCTCCATTTCACTTTTTTTTTTTGTTTGTTTTTAATAACCATCGATGGTGAATTGATTAACCTGCTCTGCCTTCCTAACATCTCCCTAATTTTTTGAGAAACTTTATTTTCATCTCACTTTGTCACATTTTTTTAAATTCCTAAGAATCCTATCTCCTCTTCTCCTCCTCCTCCTCCTCCTTCTTCTCCTTCTTCTTCGTCTTTGTCTTCTTATTATTGTTATTGTTATTATTTATTATTAGGTAGAATGTCACTCCAGCCAAAGCTGACCTGGAATTCACTACATAGTCTCAGGCCAGCCTCAAACTCACCATGATCCTCCTACCTCTGCCTCCTGAGTACTGGGATTAAAGGCGTGCGCCTCCATGCCTGGCTTTTTTTTCCTTTTCTACTTCCCCTCAAACTCCCTTACCTATCTCCTCCTATCCCAAGACTTCTGTCTTATTTCTGCCTTGTCCTTTTCCAAGTTTGAAACGTGTGTTTCGGGGTCCCTGTGTAGCTCCACAGGATGGGACTGAGCACCTGGAGTGTATTTGGGGTAGAGATCTAAGTCCCTCTGCCCCTGAGCTCTGCGCATATTGTCTGCACGGGTTTGTTTGTGTGTATGTGTGTTTGTTTTTCCTGTCCTAGCTTTCTGCTCATTGCCTTCCTGTTTTCTTCAAATAGATCTTTCTCTATGCAAAGGGCAGGGTGGGGAGGTTCTCACTGTAGGCTCAGACCTTCTCCCAACCTACTATCTAGGGCTGCTGAGCCCCTTGTTCCCAGTGAGACGCCTCTGAAGTTTCTACTCGGACTTTATCTGCACCTGCCATTCTTTGTAGGTTTCATGTATGTTTTCCCTTACTTTGGTGAGAATAGAGTGTAGTATTCTCTTTCACTTGTTGCACGGGGCACTTAGGAGGATAAAAAAGGGGGTGGATAAAGTTTTTAAAAAGTCTTTTCTATATGTAGAGTTTATCTGTTTCTCAGCAATTTGTAAGTTGACACTCCAGTTCAATATTACAAAGTTTCTTCAAGCCTTCTTCCTTACTTCCTTGTGATACCTCTCCACCCCGCCGCCAGTTCCCAGAGGAGAGGGCGGGCTGTTACGGGTGCCCCGCAGATACCATAGGGTGCAGCCCACAGGACACCTTCTAAGGAGAATCTCCGGGGATGAAGTCACAGTGCTGACCAGGCTAAATGCCTTCCAGAGCTCTAGGGGAGAATGATTCCTGCTCTGTCCAGTTTCCAGCCTGCATTCCTTGGCGAATGGCCCTCTTCCATTTTCTTTCTCTTTCTTTCTTTCTCTCTTTCTCTCTTTCTTTCTTTCTTTCTTTCTTTTTTTTTTTTTTTTTTGAGGTAGGGTCTCGCTCTAGCCCAGGCTGACCTGGAACTCACTATGTAGTCTCAGGGTGGCCTCGAACTCACGGCGATCCTCCTACCTCTGCCTCCCGAGTGCTGGGATTAAAGGCGTGCGCCACTACACCAGGCCCGCTTCCATTTTCTAATACCAGCAGGTTACCTCATCCTGTTGAACAACTCCATCACTCCAATCCTCTCTTCTGATCTTTTTCCTTGTAAGGACCCTTGTGTGATGATATTGGCTCTACCTGAAAAAGAAAACAAATCAGATCATGACACTGTGCTCAGACCAGCTGATTATTAGCGTGTTGACTTTCATCTGCGGCCTTAATTCTGCTTTCCCGTATAAAAACATATTCTCGGGTTCTGAGGGTGTCGTGTGCATTCCTTTAAAACCCAGTCCTGGCCGGGCGTGGTGGCGCACGCCTTTAATCCCAGCACTCGGGAGGCAGAGGTAGGAGGATCGCCGTGAGTTCAAGGCCACCCTGAGACTACATAGTGAATTCCAGGTCAGCCTGGACCAGAGTGAGACCCTACCTCGAAAAACCAAAAAAAAAAAAAAAAAAAAAAAAAAAAACCCGGTCCTGTAGGTGTGCAGAGACCTGAGAATTGCCAGAGAGCACAAAGAAAGGAAGCAGCAAGCTCTGGGATCAGTAAGAGACTCCGGCTCAGTAAAAGAGCAGGGGAAAAGCCGGCGTGGTGGTATATATGGGTCCTTAGGCTTCGCAGGCAAGCGCCTTAACCGCTGAACCATCTCTCCTTTATTATATATTTTTTTTAACTTTTCATTGACAACTTCCCTACAGGCAATATACAATGACCTTTATGCCCTTCCACCGCCCTTCCTTTCCTCCCTCTCACATCCCTCCTCCACTGAATCCCTTCTTTCCAACTATGCTCTCTTCTATTTTAATGTCACGATTTTTCTCTCCTATTTGCAGGTCTTGTGTACAAAGCATCAGCCACTTTAAGGTCATGAATATCTAGTCCGCTTTGTGTTTGGATGAGAGCATTGTAAGCCCTCTTCCCTTACCTCGGCTCTTACATTCTTTCTGCCACCTCTTCCACAATGGACCCTGAGCCTTGGAGGGTAGAGACGTCTCACTGAGCGCTGAACACTCCACTACCACTTCTCAGCACTTTGGTGAGGTTGGAGTCACCCTGACGGGGTGTTTAACTGACATGATCCCACCAGGGCACATCAAATAAGTAAAAGAAATTAATGATTGGGACTGGAGAAGTGGCTTAGCGGGTAAGACGCTTGTCTGCAAGCCTGAGGACCCAGGTTCGATTCCTCAGTACCCACGTAAGCCAGATGCACAAGGTGGCACATGCATCTGGAGTTCATTTGCAGTGGCTAGAGGCCCTGGTGCACCCATTCTTTCTCTCTCTCTCTCTCTCTCTGTCTCTTTCTCTCTCTGTATCTCTCAAATAAGTAAAATAAATAAATACAAAGAAATTAATGATCATGTGTGTGTCCGAACAATGAGGTCCATCTGCTTCTGATTGAATCTAAGTACATCATGTTTGAGACTCTGACTTGTAGTAAGGCCAGGCACAGTGTGATTTTACACAGACCTGATTATAAGAAAACTCAGGTGTGAGGTGGTGGTGGGGGAGGGCGTGGGGGAGACAGTGAGTTCGCCACCAGGCTCTCTCGTTGGGAAATTCAGCTTCAGAATTCTGCAGGGAAAGAAAGTCTATCCAAATTAGTAGCACTGGCCAAGACACAGGCTCTCCAGTCTCTGTCAAAGCTGAACATTTCCAAGTTGTACATGTGTGTGAGCAGTCTGATATTACTTTCTGATATACATGAGAAAGGTTAAAGAGAAAAATGAGGAAAACCATGAGTATTTTCAGGAGAAGAGAATGAAGAGACATTTAGAGAACAAACAGGAATATTAAGATTAGATAGAACTGGGTCAGGTGACCCAACATCTGATACTTGGACGTTACAGAAAGATGGAGAATGTATTATTTAAGAATCTACCAGTAAAGCTGGGCGTGGTGGTGCACACCTTTAATCCCAGCACTAGGAAGGCAGAGGTAGGAGGATCGCCATGAGTTCGAGGCCACCCTGAGACTACATAGTGAATTCCAGGTAAGCCTGGGCCAGGGTGAGACCCTACCTCGAAAAAACAAAAACAAACAAACAAAAAAATTACCAGTAAAGAAATTATCCCCTAGATCAGTGCACAGTAGTAAACTTTATATCTCTTCCCCTTTCTGTGGCCATGAGTTCAGGAGTCACTGAATTGAGTTGTTCTAATTCCTAAGGTTCAATTGGATGTTGGTCAGGGCTGTAGGGTATTTTTTTTTAATCTTTTAAAATTTATTTTATTTTTATTTATTTATGGGAGAGAGAGAGAAAAAAAAAAACAGAAAATGGGCATGCCAGAGATTCTAGCCACTGAAAACACATTCCAGATGCTTGTACCATCTTGTACATCTGGCTTTACATGGGTTCTGAGAAATTGAACCTGGGTCCTTAGGCTTCACAAGCAAAAGCCTTACCCACTAAGTCATCTCTCCAGCCCAAGTTATCCTTTTTGATTTTGGAAACTGTAAAGAACTTGAGTACTAGAAGACAACACTCACCAAAAAGGTAAACTAACCAAAAATAAATAAATAAATAAATAAAAGAAAAGCTCATGAGATTCCAGATTGAAGAGCTCTTCAAACATCTAGCACAATTCATAAAACAACGTTCGTGATCATAAGATTTCAGAACACTGAATAGTCAAAGAGGAAATTTGGCTGGGGAGATGGAATAGTAGACAAAGTGCTTGCTGTGTAAGAATGCGTGCCTGAGTTTGGATCTCTATATCTACATAAAAATGCTGGACATGGGCTAGAGAGATGGCTTAGTCGGTAAGGTGCTTGCCTGCAAAGCCAAAGGACCCAGGTTCGATTCCCCAGGACTCACACACATAAGACAGATGCACAAGGGGGTGTCTAGAGTTCATTGGTGGTGGCTGGAGGCCCTGGCGTGCCCATTCTCTCTTCTTTCTCTCTCTCCTTGCCTATTTCTCTCTCCCTCTCAAATAAATGAATAAATAAATAAAAATGCTGGGCGTGGTGGTGCATGCTGTAATCCTGGTGCTGGGGAGGTAGAGGCAGGTGGATCCCTAGCCTAGCTAATTCAGTAAACACTAGGTCCAGTGACTCTGTCTCACAAAATATTAGGTGGACACTGTGACTGAGGACACCGGATGCCAAATCTGGCCCCATCAAATGTGCATACATGCACATGAGCACCCACATGTACATGTGTACCCCCAGACATACAAACATGAATGCACACAAAGCAAAAAAGAAAATTTTGCAAAATTCTATGAAACAAAGGTTGTCACATACAAACACCTATAATCATCTTGTGTGTGTGTATGTGTGTGTGTGTGTGTGTTTTTCAAGGTAGGGTCTCACTCTGGCCCAGGCTGACCTGGAATTCACTATGTAGTCTCAGGGTGGCCTCGAACTCATGACGATCCTCCTACCTCTGCCTCTCGAGTGCTGGGATTAAAGGCGTGTGCCACCACGCCCGGCTTTTTCATCATATTTCTTAAAGGCAAGATTATGACATATAATGGTATATATGATGAATAAGGACACAATATAGTGTGACAAAGTATTTAAAATTCCAAGGGAAGAAATTATTTAAGCCTATAACTATATTCCCAAGATAAGCCATTTGTTATTTTTAGTAAAGAATAAAGATAATGTTGCAGTCAGGTTTGCATTGCTGGTAGAAATCACCCAACCAAGAGAAGCTTCTGGGAAAAAAGGTTTATCTTGGCTTATAAGCTCTAGGGGAGGCTCCACAATGGCATGAGCAGAGAGTGGACATCACCCCCGGCCAACATAAGGTGGACAATAGCAACAGGAGAGTGTGCCAAACACTGGCAAGGGGAGACTGGCTATAACACCCATAAGCCAGCCCCCAATAATACCTTGCCTCATGGAGACATTAATTCCCAAATCTCCATCAGCTGGGAACCCAGCATTCAGAACACCTAAGTTTATGAGGGACACCTGAATCAAAGCACCACAGACAGTTAGATGTACAAATGTAAAAGAAAAAAATAAATGACCTCCACCATTTCTTAGAAACTTTGGGAAGACAGGGGGCCCAGGAAACCTGGGATTCAATAAAAGGAAAGCAAGGAACTCCCCAGAAGTACGGAGAGAGATTTCCCAAGACAGCAGTGATGTGCCAAGTACAGAGGTCAAGCAAAGCAGACTTGACAAGGTCGGGGGATCCAGAAACCCATCCCACAGTGTTAAATGGATAGAGCACGTGATAGATTGGAATACATCAAGGGGGAGATATGCACAATCAGACAGGGAGTTCGAAGTTGAGGTAGTGATAAATTCTTCTATAAGGATGAGGAGAAATTTCTACTCTGCCCTCTGAACTTTATTCTCTGGAATAAACTGCTAATATTAAATAGAAGAAAAAAAACATCTAAAAGTATTAACATGCTAAAGGGAGAAATGTAATCACACAGGAGAGTGTGATTACCCATTGTTTAGCATTAATCAAAAGGTAATCCCTGGGCTGGGGAAAATGGCTTAGCAGGTAAGGTGTTTGCCTGCATAGCCTAAGGACCCTGGTTCGATTCCCCAGGACCTGCTTAAGCCAGATGCACAAGGGGGCACATGCATCCAGGGTTTGTTTGCTTTGGCTGGAGTCCCTGGCGTGTGCCCATTCTCTCATTCTCTCTGCCTCTTCCTCTCTTTCTCTCTCTCAAATAATATATATATATATATATATTTTAATTTTATTTATTTTTTTATTTATTTGAGAGCGGCAGACACAGAGAGAAAGACAGATAGAGGGAGAGAGACAGAGAATGGGTGCACCAGGGCTTCCAGCCACTGCAAACGAACTCCAGACGCGTGCACCCCCTTGTGCATCTGGCTAACATGGGACCTGGGGAACCGAGCCTCGAACCGGGGTCCTTAAGCTTCAGAGGCAAGCGCTTAACTGCTAAGCCATCTCTCCAGCCCAAAACATATATATATATA
Source organism: Jaculus jaculus (assembly GCF_020740685.1). Lineage (NCBI taxonomy): Eukaryota > Metazoa > Chordata > Mammalia > Rodentia > Dipodidae > Jaculus > Jaculus jaculus. Next base: position 47,095,874 of record NC_059119.1, on the reverse strand, counting down.
TATATTTTTAAATAATCCCTGTCCATGGGGGAATGGGAGAACAGGGCATGTGGATAGTTCTGAGGGTTTATAAGTGATTAAGACAATGAATGGTCCTGAACTTTCTTTGGAATTTGAGCACAAAGGACAGACATCATGTAGGTGTGGTTAGGTCTCTCAAGTCTTCTCTGAGCTGGAAAACAGGACTTCAGGTTAAAGGATAAAGACAACTGTGTTCCCTGTGGCAGTCTGGTCTTTATGCACGAGGGAATTCCAAGGAGAACCCGTCCCTTTACCCTCCATTTCTCGGCATGTCCCTCCTGCCCCCGCCCCAAGACAACCAATAATTTTAGAATATTAGTCTCTGTGCCCCAACACTCCAAAAAAGCGAGACAATGGGAAAATAAAATAAGCCTGACCTTTAGAGACAACGGAACACTACAGGAAAGAGAAAAACTATCAGAGGTTGCTATGTGAGCCCCTGGAATTCATTCACAAAGTTCCACAAATATACAGATTTTAGGATCTGAATTGTGCTGGTATGGGTAAGGCCGAGGAAAGAAAAGGAAACACAGATATGATCGGGGCAGTCCTAGAACATGGTGAGATACTACCGAGAATGGAAACAGCAAGTAACAGTGGAAAGGGTACTCATAAGCTTCCAGATTGTTCTCCCTGTCCCAAAGTGGCCAGGTCAGCCTATCCATCAGCTAGCCCTGACGCACCTTCTCCAGGCCCCAGTTGTTTTTCACGTACATCAGCTCTGTCAGCAGAGACACACAGCTTCCAAAGGCTCTCTGCCTCCCAGGAAGCCTTTCTTGAAGTCTCGAGCCAAAGTAGATCCCTCACACTGAGCCCTGTGGCTTGTTGCTGATAACTTCCTGTTTGCACTGGATTCCTACTACCTTTTAGTATTGTGAGTCAACACATTGGGTGGCAAACATCATGGAAACGAAGACTGAATTTTTTTATCCATGCCCACATACAGTCCAAGGGCTTAACACAGTACCCTGGGTACAGTAAGCTTTCAGTCAAATGCTTTGTTGAGTCAATGAAGCGAATAAAAAAATGACGTCCCCTCTCGAAAGCTTCATCCCTTGCCACTGCTGGTTTAGGACGTGGAACCTTGCTGGAGGAAGTGTGTTCTTAGGGGGCAGGCTTTGGGGGTGTCACAGCCCAACTGTCCCCTTGTCCGACCTCAAGCTCACCCTGACTCTCTTGCAGCTATTTTCTACCTGCTGTGACAAGAAGTGATGTCTAGCTTCTGCCCGGGCCATGCCTTCTTCTGCCATCATGAAGCTTTCCCCCTGAGACTGTGAGCCAAAATAAACCCTTTCCTACCCACCAGCGGCTTTTAGCCAGGTGTTCTGTTCCAGCAACGCACGGGTACCTATAACAATGACTTGGATGTGTCTGCATTGCAGACAGTTCCAAAATTAAATCTCTTTCCTCACAGATGCAGAAAAATAACTCTCCTAGATTCCCTTTATTTTTTTAAGAAACAATTATTTATTTATGAGAGAGATAGAGGCAGATAGGTAGCGAGAGAGAGAAAGAGAGAATGGACGCTCCAGGGCCTTTGGCTACTGCAAATGAAGATGGTAAGTGCCACCTAGTGCATCTGGCTTACGTGGATACTGGGGAATCGAACCTGGGTTCTTTGGCTTTGCAGGCAAGTGCCTTAACTGCTAAGCCAACTCTCCAGCCTGATTGTCTTATTTTATTTCATTTATTTACTTTTGGTTTTTCAAGGTAGGGTCTCACTCTAACACGGGCTGACCTGGAATTCACTATGGAGTCTCAGGGTGGCCTCGAACTCATGGCGATCCTCCTACCTCTGCCTCCTGAGTGCTGAGATTAAAGGTGTGCGCCACCATGCCTGGCTTTTTTTTTTTTTTTTTGACATTAAGAATAGAGTTTAAAATGGTAAGGACTCAAAGATGCCTCCTATCTTGCCCTACAATAGCTTCTCCCTTGTTGGACCCAGAGAACCCTACTCTTTCCCAGGGGGCTACTGTGAACCTGTGTGGTCCAGTGCTCTGCAGAAAGAGCTCGCCAGCGTGGGCTGCAATGTGGTGGGGTGTCTCTAAGGCCTGGGCATGGTGCCAGGAGGGGTAGTTCCAGTCTTGAAGCTTCTGTCTCAGGTCCAGTATCTCAGCCTATGGATAAAAGTCCTTATCCTAGGCACAGAGTCGATTCAGCAGTCTCTAGGGTTTCTCGGGGGCCTCCCAAATGGGGCTGGTCCAGAATTTGGTGGCTGGGGAGGTGTGGCAGTGAATTTGGGGTGACGGCCAGTTCACCACATGCATATTCTTCTCCACTTCACCCCATCCTACCCCATATTCTGGGGAAACCTTCACAGTGTATAGTAAGTAGGAAACATGAATTCACCTCGGCAACGTCGCAGCTGATGGCCCATGTTCCCTCACGCTGTTCCTGTCTCTTCCCCTCACCCGTAGATCAGTGTAGAAATGAGTGTGTGTGAGTGTGTCGTATGTGTGAGTCCCTCCACCCCTCGCTCCCACATTGTCATAAGCTGTAGGAGTCAGCCCCTCACTAAACTCAGGGGGTCCCCAAAAGGCAGGATTGGACTTATTTTCAAAATATCACTGACAGGCTGGAGATATGGCTTAGCGGTTAAGGCGCTGGCCTACAAAGCCAAAGGACCCCAGTTCGACTCTCCAGGACCTACGTAAGCCAGATGCACAAGGGGGTGCATGCATCTGGAGTTTGTTTACAGTAACTGGAGGCCTTGGCATGCCCATTCTCTCCCTCTTTCTCTCTATCTCTCCCTTTCTCTCTCCCTCTCTCTCTCTTCCTACCTACTTACCTTTACCTGCCTATTCTCTCCTTGAAATAAATAAAAATTAAAAATATATTGTTTTAAATCACTGATATGGGGCTGGAGAGATGGCATAGCAATTAAGGTACCTGCCTGCAAAGCCTAAGGACTCGGGTTTGATTTCCCAGCACCCACATAAGCCAAATGCACAGGGTGGCACATGGGTCTGGAGTTCATTTGCAGCGGCTAGACGCCCTGGCATGCCCATTCTCTATATATCTGCCTCTCTCTTTCTCTCTCTCAAATAAGTAACTGAAATATTTAAGAAAATAATAAAATATCAGAGAGATCAAAACTTGGTATCACTTGACAAATGATGAAATGCATTTACCCATTTAATAATTTTTGACAAGTCAGGTGTAATTACCATCCATCTCCCTAGACCTGTCCCTAATGCTCCCGTCAACCACTGCCTGATGGTTGTGAGCACATGTCCATTGTCAGGTGAGAGGAGACATCACTGTGCGTGTCCGCACGGAAGCCATGGGGCAGCGCCGGACCCTCTAAGTGGCCGTGGGGCTCGGGCCTCCCTGCACCCTCTTTCCATCCACGTCCCACTTGAAGCCCACACTACTGATTAAAACAAGGCTCTTAGCATGTATGGACAGTCCTGGGAAAGAACACAGGGCTCCGAGGTCTAGACAAGCAACGCAGAATTTGACCCAGTGTGTTTTGGGGGAGTGGACACTGGATCTGGCCAGGGCTCCTCTGCTGACACTGGAGAGGAGATGTCCCCTGCCCCCAGATGTCGTGAGGGCAGAGGCTGAGATTACAGCCAGCGAGAATTGTTTGTCGATGGAGGCAGAGTGTATGAGTTACTTTCCCTTTGCTGTGACCAAATACCAGACAGAAACCAACTTAAGGAAGGAAGGATTTGTTGTGGCTGACAGTTCCAGGAGACACGGTCCACCAGGAGGGGAAAGGTTCCATGGCAGGAGGTTGACATGGCTGGCCACATTGAGTTCATGCTGAGGAGGTAAAAACAAAAATTACTGGTGCTCAGCTCACTGTCTTTTTAAAAAAAATTACTATTTTCACTCAGATCTTTATTTGTTTGACAGAGAGAGAAAAGGAGGCAGCTAGAGAGAGAATGGGCACACCAGGGCCTATAGGCGTTGCAAACAAACTCCAGAGGTATGTGCCACCTTGTGCATCTGGCTTACATGGGTCCTGGGGAATCGAACCTGGGTTCTTTGGCTTCACAGGCAAGCGCCTTAACTGCTAAGCCATCTCTCCAGCCCTCACTTTCTGTTCTTTTTTAAAAAAGATTTATTTTTATTTATTTATTTATTAGAGACAGTGGGAGAAAGAGAGAGAGAGAATAGACGTGCCAGGGCCTCTAGCCACTGCAAAAAAACTCCAGACACATGTACCACCATGTGCATCTAGATAACGTGGGACCTGGAGAATTGAACCTGGTCTCCTTAGGCTTTGCAGGCAAGCACCTTAAGTACTAAGCCATCTCTCCAGCCCCCTCACTTTCTTTTTTTTATGTTTATTTTTATTTATTTGAAAGTGACAGACAGAGAAAGAGGCAGAGAGAGAGAATGGGCATGCCAGGGCCTCCAGCCACTGCAAACGAACTCCAGACGCGTGCACCCCCTTGTACATCTGGCTAACGTGGGTCCTGGGGAATCGAGCCTCGAACCAGGGTCCTTAGGCTTCACAGGCAAGCACTTAACCGCTAAGCCATTTGTGTCTTTGTAGCATGTCCCCAAGGCATAGGGGGGTTATGATGTGGGGAGAGAGGAGAGCAGGGTCCTAAGCATTAGCTGGGAAGAAGGCCCAGCCTTCAAGACAGAGCTCTTGCTTGCTGCCCCGGGGACCTTGCTTCAGCCAGGGTTTTCCTCCTCCACCCACCCCACTGGGCCAATGGAGACGGGCAGTGTCACCTGCTTCCAAGGGGCCAGCTTCTGGGAGCTCAGCAGCCCACAGGATGCCAAGAGGGGGAAAGGGCTTGGCAAGGCAGGAAGCTGAAATGCAGCCAAGGGATTTCTTGAGGAACACGTGGTGCGGGGAAGGGCTGTGGCTTGCTAAGGGAGCTCAGGGTCCAGGCTGGCTTGCTTGCTGACCACTGTCCCAGACTTCTTATGGACACTTGCTGTGGCAAAGTGTGGGGCAGATGGACAGATGGACAAGGCTTTTCCCAGTTCTAAACCGCAAGGCCCAAGGCTGGGCCCGGGAGCTCTGTGTCCTCATGAACTCATGTGGTTCTGAATGTTTGGTCTCCAGCTGGTGGCAATGTGGGAAGCAGAGCCTTGTTGGAGGAGGTGTGCTCCTGGGGATTCGGGCTTAAGGGTGTGAGATCCCAGCTTGCCCCTTGCCAGAGCTCCGATGTCTCTCATTATTTCCTGCCAGCTGCTATGGCAAGAGGAGGTGGCCAGCCTCTGCTCGTGCCATGCTTCCCTGCCAGGATGCAGCTTCCCTTCCAGACTGTAAGCCAAAACCAACTCCTTCCTCCCGTACACTGCCTTTGGTTGAGTGTTCCGTCCCAGCAACGCAGAGGGAACTGCGACGCCACACTGGTGTGTGCGTCTGTGACATCAGAACCGCTCGCTTCAACACTGTGGTATTGCGTCGCATGTCCCTATGGGTTCATGTGCAGTCTGGTGTCTCTGCCTGCGTCCAGCCCTAAAGCATCTGTCCAGGATGTACTGGGCCTGTTACGTAGAAATGGGGACACCCTAGTCTCTATGCAGCTGGAGGCAAAATGATTGTGTCCCAGCGTATGTGGGGACATCACAAAAGCACACGGCCAAACCTCGGTGTGAACCAACAGCCCAGAACTCCACGTCTCCCATGACTTGCAGCAAGGAGCCTCCCCAGGCACTGCCATCGCTTTCAGGGGGCACACCTCTCTGGCCCTGTGACTTTGAGTTTTCCGCTTCCCCTCTGGGTCTCATTCTGTCCAGTAGCCAGTCAGTTCTAACACTACTTTTCCAGTAATAGAGCTGGTCATAAATACAAGGGTCAGTTGTTGCTGCCTCTTGGACTTTAGGTCACCTGAGTCTTTTCTTCTTGCTGTCCCTGCTAGGAGAGTTGCTTGTCTTGGTAAGAGGAGTCCTGGGTAGTCATGGCCTGGCTGTCCCAAGGGGATCTGCTGCCCCGAGCACAGCCAGCCAGGGGAGAGTAACGTCTGCTCATCTCTCCTCTGAAACTGGCATTCCTCTGGCTAGCCTTCCCTCTAGGCTCTCAGGGGCCCTGGGTTTAGCAGGTCTGGGCAGATAGGAAGTAGGAATGCTGAGGGACGCATCTACCCATCCTCTTTCTGGAGCTTTCATTTATGACTACAACTCCTATTAGCTTGATCGAGACACAACTAGTGTACAGATAATCGAGCGTGCAAGTCAACACAGTTTGACATAGGCTAGCAACTCATGGATTTGACACAATCAAGGTAATGGGCATTGCCACCAAAATTGTCCCGGGCCCCCCTCACATTCTTCACGTCTTACCTCACCGCACCCCTGGTTTGCAACCATTGATCTACGTCATGCCATTATAAAATAGTGGAAAAAGTGAGATTAGGGACTAGAGAGATGGCTTAGCGGTTAAGGCACTTGCCTGCAAAACCAAAGAACTCAGGTTCAATTCCCCAGGACCCACGTAAGCCAGGTGCACATGGCACATACATCTGGAGTTTGTTTGCAGTGGCCGGATGTCCTGGCGCTCTCTCTCTCTCTCTCTCTGTCTGTCTCTCTTTCTCTCAAATAAATAAATTAAATATTTTTAAAGGAAATTATATAGGATGTGCTCCTTTTTATTGCATTCACTCACTCTGCATAACTATTTTGATATTCACCTGTGTTATGTCTGCCCCTTACTCTTTTTTTCTTCTTTGTTTGTTTTTATTTATTTATTTGAGAGTGACTGACAGAGAGAGAAAGAGGCAGACAGAGAAAGAGAGAGAATGGGCACACAGGACCTCCAGCCACTGCAAATGAACTCCAGACGCGTGCGCCCCCTTATGCATCTGGCTAACGTGGGTCCTGGGGAATCGAGCCCCGAACCGGGGTCCTTAGGCTTCACAGGCAAGCGCTTAACCGCTAAGCCATCTCTCCAGCCCCCCTACCTTTTTCTGTTTATTTCCCTTACTCTTTCTAAGCAGCACGCTATGGTTGCTTGATACGTTCTCTTTGAATGAACTTTGCATTGTTTGATGTGCGGGGCAATTATGAATACAGCTGCTGTGAACATTCGTGGGCAAGCCTTTGTGTACACACACGGTGGAGTTTCTTCTCTTGGGCAAAGATCTAACAGTGGGGTGACAGGTTCAAAATTGGGAAGGTACATTCAGTCTTCTGAGATAGTGCCAAACGGTTTCTACAAAATAGTTGTGCTCCATTATATTCCTCCCCAGCAGCAAGTAGAAGTTAGTGGGCCCACCTCACTAACACCTGATGTAAGCATTCTTTGATTTTAAACATACCAAAATTAGTACGGGTGTTCCTTGTGGATTTAATTACTTTTCACTAACAAGTAATGATCCTATCATCTTTTCATGTGTGTATAGGCTAGCTATATATTTTGGTCATGTCTGTTGTGATTTTTTTTTTTTTTTTTTGCTTGTTGTTAATTGGGGATGTATGCTCACATTTTACAGAGGAAAATGTAACCTAGGCTGGCTTAAAATTCATTATGTAGCTGAGGGTGGCTCTTGAGCTCCTGACCCTTCTGCTGGGGTTACTAGTGTGTACGGCTACACCCATTTTATTACATTTTATTACCATTTTATTACGGAGGATTATTTAAAAGATGATGCCAAGAACTGTATGTTAAAGCATGTCACTGAAATATGGTGCACATGCAAAAAGGCTGTGTTGTTTAACGTACACATACACACCTTGAAACGTCTGGAGATATTTCTATATTTGTGAAGCCGTCACCTCTGTCTATGGCATCAATCTGTCGCCTCCACAAGTCTGCATGAGTGACCTTGCCACATATAGCAGTTATGTAAACAATTATCAAATAGTAATTATGCTGCTTCAGGAGTTTGGGGAATTTTTTCTAGATTCTGGATGAGAAGTCTCTCAGGAACATGTCGTGTTTGTTTGGTTTGGGTCTTGTTTCGGTTTTGTTTGTGAGATGCTGGGGATTGAACCCAGGCCCTCATGCATGCCAGCCAAGTGCTGTATTGCTGAGCTGCATCCCCTGTCCCGCTCCTCAGTGATTGTTGTTGGGTTGGATTTGGAGTTATATGGTCGGCGTGTGTCTGTGCACGCGCACGCGCGGCTGGTCAGGAACTCAAGATCCACCTGCCAAGGCCTCTGTAGTGCTGGCATTACAGGAACGTACCACTATGCCCAGCTTCGATGGCTTGTGAAGCAAAATTCATTTTGAAGAGATCAAGTTCTTCCTTGCACCCTTGAAATAAAAGGGAACATTTTTGGTGCTGTATCTAAGAATTCTTTGCCAAACTTTAAGTCAGAAAGATTTTTTTTTTTCCTCTCCCCCTGTGTTTTCTTCTATCTAGAGCTTTTGTCCTTACAGCTTTTGTTTTGAGATCTACGACTCCCTTGAAGTTAAATTATGTATATGGGGCTGGAAAGATGGCTTAGCGGTTAAGCGCTTGCCTGTGAAGCCTAAGGACCCCAGTTCGAGGCTCGGTTCCCCAGGTCCCACATTAGCCAGATGCACAAGGGGGCGCACGCGTCTGGAGTTCGTTTGCAGAGGCTGGAAGCCCTGGCGCGCCCATTCTCTCTCTCTCCCTCTATCTGTCTTTCTCTCTGTGTCTGTCGCTCTCAAATAAATAAATAAAAAATATTTAAAAAAATTTAAATTATGTATATGGTTTAAGGTATGGGTCAAAGTTCTTCCTGCATTATACTTCCCAAAATGTGAGTTTTTTAAAAAAAAAAAAAAATACCAACTTGTAACTTTGTAAAAGCAATGTTATATAATTTGGGAAAACTGACTTGATAAACATCTTATTTCCCACCAAGGGATGTTCAGGTTGTTTTCTACCACGACAGTTTGCTTTAGCCCCTTGGTGTGGCTCTCCCACCGTGCGACCCCACACTCTCTCTGTAAGTGGATGTTTGGGGGGCTTCCAGGTTCTCACTGCTGTAAAGATTGTGCTGGTAGCTGGGTTCTCACAAAAGTTTCCTGAGCTTATTGGCGATCGACTTTCGAGAGTAACACCAAACTGTGTTTTACAGAGGCTCCCTCTGAAGTCTGTTCCCACCACCGATGTACAAGAAACCCTATGGAGATGGATCTGCCTATTCTGAAAAGTTGCAATCGTCAAGTGTTTTAGAAACTTAAAAAATATATGAATCTTCATATACTTATATTCTCAGTACTATTTTCTGTTAGTTGTATATGTTGCAATGTGTTCTACTGTGTAACTTGTCTTTTCTCTATTCTCCTTAAATTAGCTCTAGAAAAGCAAACATTTGTTATTTTGCTATTTCAGCTTTTGAATAAGTTGTGTACAATAAAACAGAGCCGTCTAAACCTACAGCTCAGGGAGCTTTAAGTAGTGTATGCATTTTTATCATCTCACAGAGGTCCTTCATGCTCCCAAGACAGATATTTTGACAAGTTCAAGCCTGATGTCATAGATAGTGTCACCCAAAGTGAGAGCAGCATTAATACAGAGCTATGAGCATTTACAGGGCACTTTGGTGGGCAAAATATACCCAGACAAGAATAATAGTTTCCCATAGGGCTCATGACCTCCCTAGCCATAGGCTTTTGATAGGCTTTTAGTACTAGTGATGAAGTCCTTCCCATGCAACAGTTCTTCTAGTCCAATCAGAGAGCAGTTGAATTCCCCCCAAAACAGACATGCCACCACCGTACCAGTTGGCACACTTGGCCTGGCTGTCTAGCCACAGCATTCAAGGGGCCCACTGCTAGTTAAGGCTATTGCTGACCCTTTCCCCTCAGCTACAAGGCTCTTGCAACATCCTGACTCAGCTGGTCAACAGGGAGGAGGCTTCCAGCTGAGCTCAGCTTGATTCTTCTTCATAGTCACCTCAACCCTAGCATGTGGTATGTCCAGCAATGTGGTGTTACCATCTAGTTCTGGTGGGAAACTGAGAGCCTTGACAACAGCCTACAATGTTTTTGGGGTGTCAGAGGCCTTCCTAACCAGCAGCTTGCTGGAAGGTATCCCGCCCCCTGCACTGGAATTTTCTGGTAGCAGTCTATGGCTTCTGAGTTCAGCATCATCCACTCTCACAGGGTACTACTGCTGAAGCATACCATATACATATATACATAGATACATAGATACATATACACATATACATGTACATAATTTAGCAATCAATGAAGTAGGTTTCCATATAGCTTATTCGCATGTTTGATTTTTTTGGAGGTAGTTTCTCTCACTCTCGCCTCTTCTCCATTTCCTCCCCTGGCTCCGCTAAAATTCTTTTCTATTTATTTTGTTTATTTGAGAGAGAGAGAACAGGTGCACAGGGGCCTCTAGCCACTGCAAATAAACTCCAGACGCATGTGCCACCTTGTGCATCTGGCTTATGTGGGTCCTGGGGAATTGAACCTGGGTCCTTAGGATTCCCAGGCAAGCACCTTAACCGCTAAGCTATCTCTCCAGCCCTAAAAATTCTTAATTTTAATAGTCAAATTAGTTCATGTTTTATATGTTAGCTACTGCCTGCATTTGGGTTTAAGGGCCCTTCTCTAATCCCAGGAATCAAAGACATTCTTATACATTTTCGGCTAGACGTATTAAAGTGTTGTTCTTTACATTGAAGACATTAAACCACATGTAACTATGAAGAGAGGATCTGGTTTACCTTATCTTTATTTGGGGTTTAACTGGTCTCCGGCTTCATGACTTTACTAATCCCTCTTTCCCCAATGGTTGGACATATAGCATGTGCCACTCGTTCAGGCTCATAGTGTGTAGACCTCTTCCTGAACTCTCAGTGGGTCCATCAACTTGTCTGTGTCTCCACGATAGCTTCAGAACAAGCCTCACACCCAAACAAGCATCTCCCCTCCCCGCTAAATTGTTCTCTGCAAACCCCCTTTCTATTCTTGACCCTATAGTTTCCAAAAGGAATCTGAGAAATAGTTCTTCAAGTCTCATTTAAGTTAAAAGCATTTCCACCGAGTGAATTTAAAGATCAGATGAGAAGAACTAACATTGTTAGAATCAGTTTTCCCATTCATGAATATAGTTGTTTGTTTGTTGTTCCTTTCTTTCTTTCTTTCTTTCTTTCTTTCTTTCTTTCTTTCTTTCTTTCTTTCTTTCTTTCTTTCTTTCTTTCTATTTTCAGGACCAGGAGAATCTGGGATCTCACAACCAAAGAGAAAGACCCTGTTTCATTTGGGTGGAAGGAAGGAGAAGCACCTTCAGATTGTCCTCTGGCCTCCACATTAATGTTGGGCGAGCCTCCACCCATACACACACCATCCAGATGCGTACATAAACACACACATACATGCACACGCAAGTAAGCAAGAAAAAAAATAGATGAATACATCTCTTAGTAACATTCCCGTTCTTTATATTTATTCCTACAGATGTGATATTCTTTTCTCACTTTTTTTTTTTTTTTTTTTTTTTTGGTGTTTCAAGGTATGATCTCACTGTAGCCCCAGGCTGACCTAGAATTCACTATGGAGTCTCAGGGTGGCCTCGAACTCATGGTGATCCTCCTATCTTTGTCTCCCAAATGCTGGGATTAAAGGCGTGCGCCACCACACCCGGCAGATGTGATATTCTTTAATGTTATATTTTCTTCTTCAATTGTATTTTCCAGTTATTTGATTCTGATTGATATAAGAAATGCAAATGACTTTTGCTTATTAATTTGATATCCAGGCATCTTGATGAGCTTTCTAGGTTTTCAGAATATTTGACAGCTTTGAACTTTGCTACAACATGAATGGGTTTGAGTATCTTTCCTCTCTCTCTCTCTCTCTCTCTCTCCCTCTCTCCCCCTCCATTAGTTGTTTCAATGTGAGGTTGCTGTCCCCGCCCCCCCCAAGGTAGGGTCTCACTCTGGCCCAGGCTGACCTGGAATTCACTATGGAGTCTCAGGGTGGCCTTGAACTCACGGCGATCCTCCTACCTCTGTGCCTCCTGAGTGCTGGGATTAAAGGCGTGTGCCATCACACCTGGCTCGGGTCGCTCCTTTTTTTATTCCATGTAATTCATCTGTATTATAAGATTTTTTTTTCCCTCTCTCTTTACTTCTCTTTGGACAGTTCTAATTCCCTAGGTAACAGTATTTCCAATTCTAAACTCCTATCTCCTAACTTTGCCTGTGTAAGTTCTCTGCTTGAGTGCTTCTGTCTGCTTCGTCTCCTGGCTTATGAATTGTCATCTCTGTGTGACAATACTGCTGTTTGTCCATCCATTGTGTGCCTTAAATAGCGTACGTACATGACTAGTATTTCTCCTTGGTTCCTCCTTGTGAGCTTTCCCAGTGGCTGCTCGCTTGAGCTAGAGTTCATTTCCTCTGAGGACAGGGGCTACTGTGTCAAGCAACGGCAAACGGGTCGGGGAGACCAGACCCTATTCCCTGTGGGTTTCAAAAGACTCAAGGGATGGGAATGAACAAACCTTAGGGTGGAGTCTGAAAACCACAGTCCTCACCCAAGGCCATCTCAGTTATTAGTCAGACAGAGCACACAGTGCTTAGACCTCCATATTTATGTCTCCCTTTGCTTGTTTGCTATTTATTTATATTGTGGTAGGAATCAGACCTAAGGCCTCAGGAATGGTAGACAAATGCTTTGCCACTGAGGTCCTTCCCCCAACCCCTTTATATGTATATGTATATATATATATATATATATTTTTTTTTTTTTTTTTCAGTACTGGAAGTTGAATCTATGGCCTGTGTAAGCTAGGCACATGCTCTACCACTGAGGCATATCCCAGTCATCTTTTTGTGTTTTTTTTTATGATTTTACTTTTATTTATTTATTAATTAGAGACAGAGAGAGGGAGGGAGAGAATTATAGAGAGAGAGAGAATGGGTGCGCCAGGGCCTCTAGCCACTGCAAATGAACTCCAGACGCATGCGCCCCCTTGTGCATCTGGCTAACGTGGGACCTGGAAAATCAAACCCGGGTCATTAGGCTTCGCAGGCATGCACCTTAACCGCTAAGCCATCTCTCCAGCCCTCTTTTTACTTTTTCTTTTGAGATGGAGTCTCATTAAGGTGCCCAGGTTGAACTTTGAACTCATTCGGCAGTGTAGCCCACGTTGAGTCTTGAACTTTCCGTTCTCCTGCCTCAGCCTTTAGGGTGGGCTGTCGCGAGAGGCCCACATCACCAGGGTTGACTTGTCACACAGTGCTTTTAAGTGCTCATAAAATGTGTCGTTTCTGATTTCTTTTGCTATTGGAAAGAAGTTACTATCACCGCGATAGGTTCAGGAGGCGAAGCTCGCCTAACTGATAGTCACCTTGATATCAACAGAGCTATAAAATATTTGTAAGGGACTTTGTGAGGGGAACGATGCCCAGGACCCAGTAAAATACTGCCACTCTGTCATCAGCCCCATAAAACTCAGCAGCTGTTTATTCTGCCTCTTCCCACCTAAGTCAAAGCCACTCTTATTGGCCCAGATCATCGTCACCGTCCACTTCATAGTTCCTCCTGGCTCAATGTTGGGAGAAGAAAGCCAGGAAGGCATAAAGCACATGCTGGCATCCACCTGGTGCACTGGCCTTGGAAATCTCCTACTGGGTGGGCTTCCAGATGCTGCGGCTGGCTCATTTAGGAGAAAGGAACGCGTCCTAAGACCTCTGCGTCTATCCCATTGTAGTTGATTCCTTCTCTCTCTTCTAGAATGGAGGCCTCTGCTGATCTCTGGTCCCATCGGAAAGCAGGCAGGGGTGTGGCACACTGGCCCATCACGAGTCTTTCCTCCATGCAGAGGGACGGACCACCTGACTGGGTTGATTAAACAAATCTTTCTCTACAAACCTACTAGCTCCTCTCCTTCTGCCCATGGTTTATTTCACACAAAACCTCAGCCAGGAACTGGTAAACTCACAAACCTTGGATTTATGCCTAGGAGGAGGTAGGGAGCCCTTATTCAATACAGTCTTTCTCATATTTCAACCCACCTTTTGCCTAAGCCTGCATTTAGGCAGCTAGCAAATGGCGGGTTTGATTCCTGTTTTGTTTCCTGGGAACTGTCCCTGGCAGAGAGAGAGAGGAGTGATCAATGGGACCGAAGACCGTCATTCTAGGATTTCTGATCACCATTTTCCCACTGTTCTCCTTTCCCTGTGATAGTGAAGATTTTCCAGTCCCACTATGAACTGGCTCCTCCCCTGTGATTCCATTCTTTGCCAGCAGCTTGTGATGTTCCTAACATCGTCTTGTCTGCCCCCAAAATTTAGCACGGTGCCTGTCACTCGGCATGTATGCATGAGATGGAAATGGTTAAACCCTTCTCAGAGAAACAAAGTCACATACCCAATGTCACACGGCTTAAGTTAGTGTTAATTCTGGAATTTCCATCAGGAGGGCCTGAGTCCCAGTTGCCCGGTCCCTGCTCCATTGCACAGGGCGAAGCAGAGCCCACTTTCCTTGGCATGACTCTCCATCTGCATCCAGAAAGGGAAAAGAACCGCTCATGGAGAATACTCTCTCTGCCCTGCGAGCTTGTTTATCTCCCCCACTTTTCTGTTGTCTCTCACTCGCTGGCAGGAATACTGTGTGCATAGTTCTCTTTAAATGAAGCATGAGATGAAATCATTGCTTTAAAGCCTGTTACCTGTCCATTTCCCCAGGGCAGTTCTTTATTAAGTAATTTCTCACATTTTCCGAGTGAGTCAGTTAGGGTGATGGGTAATGTGCCAGGGAAGAGAGAGGGAGGAAGACAGAGAACATTAAAAAAAAAAAAAAAAAAAAAAAAAAGCTGGGACTGGAGAAATGGCTTAGCGGTTAAGGCGTTTGCCTGCTAAGCCTAAGGACCTAGGTTTGATTCCCCAGAACTCCTGTAAGCCAGATGCACAAGGGGGCACATGTGTCTGGAGTGCATAGGCAGTGGCTAGAAGCCCTGGTGTGCCCATTCTCTCTTTCTCTCTCATGAATAAATAAATAAAATATTTTTTAAAAAAAAGCTGACTTCGTTGTGGGAGAGGACGCTCAATGCCCAAGGTCAGGGCAAGGGAGAATCTTAAGAGCCTAGTGTGAAGGCACACTTCCCCAAAGGGCCCTGGGGAACGAAGCCCAATGCCCTCATTTGAAATGATGCCCTTCTAACCCGCTGCCTTAGAAATACTAGCCCCCCTTGACTGCTCTTTGCTGAGACAGAATCCTCAAAGGCTTGGAGAGCTAGATGGAACGGTCCAGGAAAGAGATGGAGGTATCAGGTAATACAAGAGGTTAGACTTCACCTAGAGTTTTGAGGCACTGGGGGCCCTGTGATGAAGAAGAAAAGTCTCCTTAAGGTGGGATTGAAGGCCAGAGAGTGGTAGGGTCCAAAGAACTAAAAAGTGGCCACCGCATTGTCACCACTGCCTGGAGCAAACCACTGAAAAGATTTTTGTAAAGACAAGAGGCCACTGGACTGGGATCCAAGACATGGTGCTGGGTTTCAGCCTATTCTCAGGGCCTTGAAGTTCTCTATGTGACGTTGTAACAGCTCTCTCAGGTGTCTAACACCCGTGGGTGAGACCTGCTGCCTGGGTCAAGGCTTCCTGATGTGGCCTAGAGAGACCTCTGAGAAAACCCACCTTGCCTCCACGTACACCTCTATAGGGCTCTGCACCAACAGTGCATAATGGTCCATTCTCAGGCCCGACTACCCTTGCCCTCCAGAGGCACCAGGCCTTATGGCTCAGGTCTCCTTGAGGCAGTTCCTCTGACGTCTGAGACCTCATTCACAAACTACATCCAAGTCAGCCTGGACTAGAGTGAGAGCCTACCTTGAAAAAAAAAATCCCAAAAAATAAATTAATAAGTATAATTGCAAACAATAACAAGCACAGTTCACAAAACTCTTCTGGGCCCACCTCACCTAAGGGAGCTCATGCTGTCCCCTGCTGCTCCTGTCTGTCCCTCAGTCACACTTCTTTGCTCTTCCTCAAATACAGCAGCAGGGTCCCCATGCTTCTATTTCCTCTTCCTGTTGCTTGTAAATTTCCTGCCCTCTGCCCTCTTGGTTTGCTTCCTGGCTGACTTAGCGCTCACCCCGAGTTCAGCTAGTCACTTACTGCATCATGAAACATGGTGCCTCCTCTGGCCCTCTCTAATGCTTTTTCTTCTCTGCGCGAACACTCTATGTCATTTTTTTTAATCTTTTTTTAAAAATTATTTATTTATTTATTTGAGAGCGACAGACACAGAGAGAAAGACAGATAGAGGGAGAGAGAGAGAATGGGCGCGCCAGGGCTTCCAGCCTCTGCAAACAAACTCCAGACGCATGCGCCCCCTTGTGCATCTGGCTAACGTGGGACCTGGGGAATCGAGCCTCGAACCGGGGTCCTTAGGCTTCACAGGCAAGCGCTTAACCACTAAGCCATCTCTCCAGCCCTCTATGTCATTTTTTTAAAAGTTGGAGCAACGTTGTATTTTTTTTTTCTTCCAAGTAATTTTACTTTTTTTTTTTGTTGTTGTTAGGTTTTGCAGACAAGTGCCTTAGCCACTAAGCCACCTCTCCAGCCTAATTCATGTGTAGTTTGAATGCTTAGTCCCCAGCTGATGGCAATTTGGGAGGTGGAGCCTTGCTGGAGAAAGTGTGTTTCGGGGGGAGGGGCCAGGCTTCGGGGGTGTTATAGCCAGCTCCCCTTATCAAAGACCAGCTCACTCTCCTGCTGCTGTGGCCGGGAGGTGATGGTCAGCTTCCGCTCTACCATCTTTGCCATCACGGAGCTTGCCCTCCAGACTGTAAGCCAAAGTAAAAAACATTCCACTCATCGGACACCTTTGGTTGGGTAATTTATCTAAGCAACAAGATGGCAACTCCAGGGACTGGAGAGATGGCTTAACACTTAAAGCATTTGTCTGCAAAGCTAAAGGACCCAGGTTCGATTCCCCAGGACCCACATTAGCCAGATGCACAATGGAGTTCATTTGCAGGGCATACCCATTCTCTATCTCTCTTTCCCTCTCTTTCTCCCTCATTCTGTCAAATAAATAAATAAAAATAAATTTCAGCTTGGGGCCAGAGCTTCTTTAAAGGGCTACCTCAAGCTCTTAAAAAAAAAAAAAAAAAAGGCAGCTCCAAACAAAAACACTCCTGAAGCTTAGAACTGAACCACTTGATCACTTGGTCTTTCTCTTCCCACATGACTAAAAAAAAATCTCCTTCCAGTTCAGTATGCACATGAACCTTCTCGTGGCCAAGAGCCTTTGCATTGGCAGTCAGGCTCCACGCACAGCTTGGCATAATTGGCATGCTTTTGGAAAAGCAAACTGGCCCACCGCAGCCCCACTCTGCCCAGCCATTGTTATGCCCAGTTCTCGGTGCCCCCAGTGACCACCAAGGAGAACCAAACACGCGTGCAAAGGCAAGGAGCTTTATTTCGGGCTTAAGCTCGGACTCTTGACTTCACCAGCGCAGTGGATCCATGCAGGAGCCCCGAGTAGCAGGGTTTTTATAGGGATTTGAACAAAGAAGTAGGGGGCGGTTACGTGATTGGTTGGTTTAAACAGTAACTGTTCTTGAATTGTTTTGATTGGCTGGGGCAGAGAGGCAGAAGGGACAAGTCTTGGTCAAGTCTGGGGCATGCCTGGACATGTCCAGGGGCTGACTCAGGTCCTCTGCCTAAGCGGGAATTTGAAACTTAGGCCCAGCCGGGGCAGCGCCTCACTGGAACCTGTCACGGCGCCAGTCTGGTTTCCGGGTCTTTCACCATGGCACTTCTTTCCACGGGCATGCAGGGAATCCTTGTCCTTTCCGTGCCAGGTCACTTTGCCCAGACTTCACAGACAGCATTCTCCCAGTTTTCTGTACTTTCCCCTCACTTGCTATAGAGGTGTCTACGCTATAAACGTAGTCAGTGTGACATCTGTTATCCTGCCTCACTGGGCTCAAACCTCCCCTTATCTGGTAAGAGAGAGAGAGAGAGAGAGAGAGAGAGAGAGAGAGAGAGAGTGTGTGTGTGTGTGTGCGCGCTGTTATGAGCATGTAAGGACCAGCATATGGTCCAGGGACAGTTTAGATAAATAAGTTTGTTTTTCTTTGTGTGTGAGAGCAAAATTGCAAAGTCAACCTTTGTAAGCAAAAATCTAAGAAAAAAACTGAGTACAATGACATAGTAAGAGATTACCAGAAGGTGTGTGCAACCCTAGATAAGTAGTGGAAAATACAAAAAACCCAGCTGCTTAGCAGCCGTTGTCCCAGTCCTCCCGACACTATGACTGACTGAACGGCTGCTCAGCGGTCCGGACTGAGACCTCCGCGAGACGCATCACTGATCCGAATTCATCTGCCCGACACGCTGTCCGAACGACCGAGACGACTGAGACTCGCCTTGAAAACTGCGAACCGAGAGAAAGTCGGAACACGGACCCCGCGTCGCCAGGTTGTGACGTCAGAAATCTCACAGACCGAGTCTCGCGATACTCCCAAGTGTCGCGATATCAGGTTGTATACATTTTAGACTCACTAGAAATATTGTGTTAGTAGTGATGAATATAATTTGGATATATATTATATTAGCTATAATATTAGTTGTGATAGTTTGGACTTGCTTGTGTGTGACTTTCATCCCAGTAAACTCCTTTGCGAGTACACCAGCGTCTGAGTATTATTGACCTTCATGGGCGGAATCCTCTCAACCAATCACCTTTGAGAGTGCTCGCGACAGTGCGCACGCGCACATTTGGGAGTGTGATTTTTTCTTTTCTTCCTCCACTAGAATGGAAGTACTCTGAGCACAGGGACCTGTGTTTTTTGCTTACTACTCTATCTTTAGTGCCTAAGACAGAGCCTGGTTGAATAAGTATTATTTCACGAGTTTAAAAATATTAGAATAGGGCTGGAGAGATGGCATAGCAGTTAAGTGCTTGCCTGTGAAGCCTAAGGACCCCGGTTCGAGGCTCGGTTCCCCAGATCCCACGTTAGCCAGATGCACAAGGGGGCGCACGCGTCTGGAGTTCGTTTGCAGAGGCTGGAAGCCCTGGCGCGCCCATTCTCTCTCTCTCCCTCTATCTGCCTCTTTCTCTCTCTGTCACTTTCAAATAAATAAATAAATAAAAATCTTTAAAAAAAAAATATTAGAATAGCCGGGTATGGTGGTGCCTGCCTTTAATCCCAGCACTTGGGAGGCAGAGGTAGGAGGATCGCCATGAGTTCGAGGCCACCCTGAGAATACAGAGTGAATTCCAGGTCAGCCTGGGCTAGAGGGAGACCCTACCTTGAAAAACCAAAAAAACAAAACAAATAAACAACAAATATATATATAATATATATATTTAATATATATTAAATAATAAATATATTAAATATATATTATATATTATATATAGTAATATATATTCTAATATATCTATATTATATATAGTAATATATATTCTAATATATCTATATTATATATAGTAATATATATTATATATAGTAATATATATTCTAATATATATATATATATATTAGAATAGGGACTGGAGAGAGGGCTTAGCCATAAAGGCATTTGCCTACAAAGCCAAAGGATCCCAGTTCGATTCCCCAGTATCTGGAGTTCATTTGTAGAGGCTGGAGACCCTGGTGTGCCCATTCTCTCTCTCTCTCTCTCTGTCTTTTTCTCCCTCTCAAATAAATTAATTAATTAAATTAAAAATTATATTAGAATAAATGAGTATCCTTCAGGGTGACGTGCCCTGCAAAGGCTCAGAAACCCATGACAATGGAGGCGATGTGGCAATGGGTGTGTGTGTGTGTGTGTGCGTGTGTGTGTGTGTGTGTGTGTGTGAGAGAGAGAGAGAGAGAGAGAGAGAGAGAAAGTAACCTCAGAGACTAACCTCAGAGTCTGCCATTTAAGGGATGAGTCCAGAACCAACTCACTACAGCCATGCTATTCCTAAAAATTAAAATATTTTCAACTAGAGGTTCAATCTCCCCAAGATCTGCTGTTCATTCCATCTGATGTTGTTTCTTGTTCCTCATTTCTCTGGATCCTTCTCCCAAACCCTCATTCCTCAGTTAACCCAATACTTCCCCTGCTTTGGTCTGCAAACAGAAGGTGCTAACTCACATAGGACCCAATCCTCATGCCCAGGTCTAAACATTACCACTATGTTTAAAATTTTTGCCTGTCTGCTTTCCCATTTATATTTGACCAATTTCAACTTGTTCCAGGTTTCAGGGAATTGAAAATAACAGATGATCATGTCTCAAAACCTTTGATACTATAAATAACATCTTTCCAAATAAAACTTTGCTTGCGTCTCTGATCACTTCCTTTGGATTTCTTCCTAAAGGGAGCCATAGGTTATGAATCCTGATTGTGCTCAAGAGTAATTTTAAGTCCTCAATCAGCCATCAGAATCAAAGTAATCAGTTAATGTCAAGTGCTCCCCAGGTGAATCTTTGAGCAGCATTAAATCACTTTTAACTGCAGAGTGGTCATGGGGAGACATAAAACTGCCTCTTTGATCTGGCTGCAATCTTGGGAGTAAGGGGTTTAGGAAAGTCTTGTCTGGTCCTACTTAAGATCAGTGAACTTCCAGTCCTCATGGGTGGCGTTGAGCCTCAGTACATTGAGTGAAAGTTTCCCAAACTGCTTCCAGATTTCAGCTAGGACAGAGAGCCCCTGTCCCTGAAAAAAACTCTCAATCCTGGCTTATTTGGTATACTTTTAAAAGCCACCTTCTCAGAGTCAGGGTCCAAAGAGCTAAAGAATCCTGCCTTTGATTTTGGTCAGTATCCTTGAAAATGTGACCGCTTTTCTCCTCTTATCAACTCACTCTCAGGAAAGCCCCAAGCTCAGCCACACTAGGGTGTTAATGACTGATAACCCTGCAGGTGTTAATTAACATCTTATCAGGACACCCTAATCCTAAGCAGGAGGAGCCCTATGAAGCCTTCTGCATCCACACCCCCTTTTTTCCACAACCCCCATTCCACGGTGGCCAGCTGTTTCCTTTAAAGCCCGGCAGATTTCTACAAGAAGCTCTTGGGCTTGAGCCACACAGATAGAAAGTTCCAGAACCACATTCAGGTCTTGGCTTGGGAGCAGGGCAGTGTCCCTTTAATTTGCTGCTGGGCTTGGGCACGGCAACATCCGAAGATCAGGACCTTTGGAATATTTATCTGTTTGTTATTTATCCTGGGCAGGCTGGGGAGGGGGAAGGGGGAAAAAGACAAGAAAAGGTCCTGGGAACTATGCCCAGAGCCAGAGGCGAACGGGGAAAACTTTGCTAAATTTGTTTTAATAACTTTTACTGTACTTTAAAAATACATACATATATAAAACTAACAAAAGTTTACTAGGGAAAACGGGAACTCTACCAAAACAACAACGTGTAGAGCAGAAATCAGATGGTCTATAGTCCCATTACCAGGTCACCTCCACCTCTTAAGCATGTACACTCGTGCACGTATGTAATTATATATAGTGCGGCGCCCTCTGTCTTTTACATGGATGGTGTATCAGAAGCACATTCCTATATCACTCAGAGGTCTTGTAAAACATCATCTGGAGGGCTAGGCATGTTGGCGCATGCCTTTAATCCCAGCATTTACAAGGCAGAGGTAGGAGGATCACTGTGAGTTCGAGGTCACCCTGAGACTACATAGTGAATTCCAGGTCAGCTTAGGCTAAAGCAAGACCGTACCAAGGAAGGAAAGAAAGAAAGAAAGAAAGAAAGAAAGAAAGAAAGAAAGAAAGAAAGAAAGAAAGAAAGAAAGAAAGAAAGAAAAGCATGATTTGGAATGGTTCCAGAAGGGGTCTTCATTTGTTAACTCACCATTTATTTGATTCATTTCCTAGTTACTGTATATTTAGGTTATTTCCAAGTTTCCATTTTTATGAAGAACCATCCTTATCCAAAAAATCTTCTCATATCTATGGTTAAATTTTGGGTTAATCTTTGATCAGAAAGTTGGCATAATATGGAGAAAGGTACGCTTGGTTTTGTTTGTTTGGGGGAGGGACAGTTAATTGAAGCAAAATTCATACCCTATAAAATTTGCTACTTAAAATGTGGCCTTTGGCTGGGTGTGGTGAAGCCCGTCTTTAATCCAAGCATTTGGGAGGCAGAGGTAAGAGAATTACCATGAGTTCAAAGCCACCCTGAGACTACATAGTGAACTCCAGGTCAGCCTGAGCTAGAGTGAGATCCTACTTCAAAAAATCAAAAAAAAAAAAAAAAAAAAAGTGGCTTTGGGCACTAGAGAGATGGCTCAGTGGTTAAGGCACTTGCCTGCAAAGCCCAACCACCCAGGGTTCCATTCCCCAGTAACCACATCAGTCCAGCTGTAAAGCCAGATGCACAAAGTGGTAGATGTATCTGGAGTTGGTTTGCAGTGGTCTACATACCCTGGCATGCCTATTCTCTCTCTCCTCTCTGCTTGTAAACAATTAAAATATCATTTAAAATGTGGCCTTACCACAGTTCCATGATTCTAAGCCATTTTCATCATCTCAAAGAAACCCTATACTTATTAAGTAGTCACGACTCTATATATTAGTCAGATTTTTTTCCTTGCTGTAATGGATACTTAAAGAAACAAAGAATAAAAATGTATTTTGAGTCATGGTGTCAGAAGTTTCAGCCCATGTTTAGCCAGCTCCACTGTTGTTGAAATACCAAGATCCAAATCCTGATTCCCCTGTAGGGGAGGCACCGTGCCTTCAGAAAGCTTACTAGGCCTTCTTTAGCATAAGAATCCCATGTGAAAATAAACAGGGGGGGCCTGGAGAGATGGCTTCACAGTTAAGGCACTTGCCTGTGAAGCCTCAGGACCCCAGTTCGATTCCCCAGGATGCACATAAGCCAGATGCACAAGGGGGCACAAGCATCTGGAGTTTGTTTGCAGAGGCTAGAGGCCCCCTGGCGTGCCAATTCTGTCTCTCTCTCTCTCTCTCTTCCTCCCTCAAATAAATAAATAACTAAGAAAAATAAAAGAAAGAAGGAATCCCCGTGTGTAAAGAAAAACTAAGTTCTGGGCAACTTACATGTGGCAAGCACACCGAAAATATTCAATGATTTAAAACAACGCAACCTAAATGGACTTCAGGGAATCACATATGAGAAGACTGAGGTTCAGAAGGCAAAAGTAAATGGGAGTCTGACCAGTATAGGTCGACAGCACTTTGCATGTCTGTGATATAGAGCGCTGTCATCCGAGTGTGTGCTTGATTTACACAGTCACGGTCCCAAAGAGCTCCCCTTGAGTTCATGGCTTTATCAGTGCGCGTGCATGTTTTGGGATTGACAGTGTTCTGATTTTTTTTTTTTTTTTTTTTGGTGGAAAATCTGGTCCTCGCTTCCAGGGGTCCCATGGGTCCAGCGGACCTGGCCTTTGTGGGAAACCGGGCAACGGCTTCTGTTTGTAGCATTGTCTCTTTCAAGTCTTCCCAAAGCACCCGCGAGGATGCCGGATAAACTGGACATGACATTCCCCAGCCATCATTCAATAAGCTACTTATCACTTGCAAAGGGAAAAAGGGGGTCACTTGACAATGGAGATGGCTAGTGGAAGCCACCTTATCTTAGAATAAATTGATAGCATTTTCCCTCCTGCTTGCTACACCAAGACAGGCACATCGTTTAGGTAATCATCACCCTGCCTATCATTGGGAGGCAAATCCAGACTCAACACCCGTTACCTGCCAGGGCTCTTCTAAGCAGACAACGTCACAGAAGACAAAGAAGGTTAAGTTACCTGTTGACGAGGGACATGTGAAGGGCTTGATGGCTAAATATAATGTGTGAGTCAGTCTGGGTGAGATCAGGGACTCAAAAACAAACAAACAACAAGTATTAGAACTGGAGAAGTTCGATTATTTTCCACATATTGGATAATGCCATACCACGTTCCGTGTTGCCAACATTATGAGTATACTATGATCATTCAGGAATATGTCCTTGTCCTCAGGAGATACACGCTGAAGTAGCTGGGCTTAAAAATTCTTCAACATTGCCGGGCGTGGTGGCGCACGCCTTTAATCCCAGCACTCGGGAGGCAGAGGTAGGAGGATCGCTGTGAGTTCGAGGCCACCCTGAGACTACATAGTGAATTCCAGGTCAGCCTGGGCTAGAGTGAGACCCTACCTTGAAACCCCCCCCCCAAAAAAAAAATTCTTCAACATCATAAAGGTAGGGAAAATAAAAATGAATTGAAATCTAGAAGGCCTGGCGTGGTGGCATATGTCTTTAATCCCAGCACTCGGGAGGCAGAGGTAGGAGGATCACCATGAGTTTGAGGCCACCCTGAGACTACATAGTGAATTCCAGGTCAGCCTGGGTTACAGCGAGACCCTGCCTTAAAAAAAAAAATAATAAATAAATAAATAAATAAATAAATCTAGACCATTTAGCTTTAGACCGCTTAAACATTTTTGAGCCAGTATTTAAACACTGGAGGAATGTCACTTAGAAATAGAATCCCAAACTTTTTTTTTGGTTTTTCGAGGTAGGGTCTCACTCTAATCCAAGCTGACCTGGAATTCACTCTGTAGTCTCAGGGAGGCCTTGAACTCACAGTGATCCTCCTACCTCTGCCTCCCCAGTGCTGGGATTAAAGGTGTGCGCCACCACACCCAGCCTAGAATCCCAAACTTTATTAAAAGAGCACTTTAGCTGGCCATGTGATACCCACGGCTCTTGGCAGAATTTCAGTCAATGCCACTGGGTGGACTCCCATCTGCTTTAAACGTCCCTGAACTGTCCCCAGGATGCCCACAGGCTGCACCCACCAATACAAAACCAACCAACCAGGAAAGCCTTGATGAAGGACGATGTTCGCTTTAAAGCTTCGTATGCAGAAGTAGAATGTTCTGGATTAGAATCCCCCCGCCCCCTCCTTCCAGAAGCCCAGAGAGCAAGCTGAGCAGCTTACACAGCCAACCAACCCAGTGTAACCCAGCGGCATGAGCACATCATTTCTTTCACACAGGGAAGCTCATCCGCATGGGGCCACCCCTCTGCCTTCACGGTGGGGACCCTTCCTTGTAAAGCCCATCTTCTTCAGGCAAGGGGATGCCTGTGAGCAAACACTGTAGCCAAACTCTTATTACGCTCTTTTGAGAGAAAAGGTGTTTGTCATTGGGAACATGCACCCAAATAACGTTTTCGGAACCTGGACTGCACAATCATCCTTGATGGCTACTTTTAAGAAAATATTTGGCTCAGGAGCCTGTGAGCTACTGGTGGCTGCCCGTCACCATGGCACTCATCATCTTGGCTAATCAATCGCACATCACTGCAGGCCGAAGCAAGAACAGCCCTTCACAGAAAAGCATGACACTTAATTGGCCAAAATGAGTCTAAACGGGAGACGCATACACATGCCCCACATAACATTGTCACAAGGAGGATAATGGCCTTTCCATTGGTGGAGGAGAAAGAAAACTCCAATTCCAGGGCTGGAGAGTTGGTTTAGCGGTTAAGGCGCTTGCCTGAGAAGCCTAAGGACCCATGTTTGACTCTCCAGATCCCACGTTAGCCAGACACACAAAGGTGAGCCAAGCGCAAGGTTGCACGTGTCCACTAGATGGCGCAAGTCTCTGGAGTTCAATTACAGTGGCTGGAAGCCCTGGCGCACCAATTCTCTCTCTCTCCCTCTCTCTCCCTCTCTCTCTCTCTCTCCCTCTCTCTCCCTCTCTCTCCCTCTCTCTCTCTCTCTCCCTCTGCCTCTCTTATTTGTCTGTCTCTCTCCCTCTCCCTTTCTCTAAAAATAAATAAATAAAGCCTCCAATTCCAGTCTTTCCTTGACCACCGACTCACTCTCCAAGATTGGGTGAAGGCTTTTTACTCCATCTGAGCGCTCAGCTGCCTCACTAGTCAATTGTAGATAATTGTCCCTTCCTTGCCTAGTTTACAGGGAAGTGGTGAAGGGACAATATGACAATGTGTAGGAAGGCTTTGAAAAACATCAAGAAGTACCAGAGCACTATTGATGGATTATTTAGAGAGTGAACCAGTCACCCCCCCCCCGACAATATCTTTCCCATCCCAAAGTCATTTACTCTGTTTTATCTGCTTATCATTTATTTACACTATCGTCTCATCTTACTCTAACCTTTGCCCCATCCTGGAGTTCTTGTTCATTTTTTATTTATTTATTTGAGAGCAACAGACACAGAGAGAAAGACAGATAGAGGGAGAGAGAGAGAATGGGCGCGCCAGGGCTTCCAGCCACTGCAAACGAACTCCAGACATGTGCACCTCCTTGTTCATCTGGCTAACATGGGACCTGGGGAACCGAGCCTCGAACTGGGGTCCTTAGGCTTCACAGGCAAGCGCTTCACCGCTAAGCCATCTCCAGCCTGGAGTTCTTAATAGTTCTCATGATGGGTTCTACGGAAGATTTTTGACCCTACAACATAGACAGCCAAGACCTGGTCCTTTTGAGCCAACTACAGGGCTTCCACAGGGGCAATCATGGGCTTTTCCTGTCTCTGTAGCCCTGGAAAGACACTAGATCTGGTATTGTGAGAGCTCAAGGCAGTGTTGGTGGAACAAATGGTGAGGGACTCGGGGCTTTAGCTGGGTGATGTTCAATGGGAAGGAAGGAGGTAGACAGTAGTCATGTTTTTCTGCAAGGAGTGAGGACATCAGGAGCCTGAAAGGGGGTACATAAAGAAACCTCTTGGTTTGGGCAAGTCTCCCTTTCTCACGCCCTGGTGATGTGGGAGCTGGACTGTGTAAGTGGATTAAGCACAGCCCAGAGTCAGGCCGGGCCATGAGACACCACACCTGCCACCCACGGGAGGGGCTCCAAAGCTCTGCCCTTGGCTTCTTTACCAAGTGAGATGTGAAAGCTTCTTGTCAACAGTGCCGGGGTTCACTCTCTGGGCTTCTTTCTTTACACACCTTTGGGAAAAGGTGTGGCCAGGTAGGGTTCCGGTGGCATTGTGCCTGAGAACAGAACTTCAGCGAAGGGCTTCAATGGTGGCCCACTTCTGCAGATCCTCCTCCTTGT
This sequence comes from Jaculus jaculus, assembly GCF_020740685.1. Lineage (NCBI taxonomy): Eukaryota > Metazoa > Chordata > Mammalia > Rodentia > Dipodidae > Jaculus > Jaculus jaculus. Next base: position 47,069,013 of record NC_059119.1, on the reverse strand, counting down.
GAAACAAGTGCTCTTGACACCCAGAGAAAGCCAGGCACCATATTGAGCCAAATAAAAAAATAAACAAGACTCATCATGGATGGGGGGGGGCATGAAACACCACATTTCTTAGAAGAGCCTTTCTCAGTTAATGATTGCTCAGGGTAGTCAGTCTCTCTAGTGGGGTGGCCACTGGGAAGTTGTTTATGCTCCAGTTTGGAACTCACTACCTATGTGCAGGTAAGCAATTCTAAGTAAACTTAAGGGGTTCAAAAAAGGGGGAAAAATGGGTGGGAGAGATGGCTTAGCGGTTAAGGCATTTGCCTGTGAAGGCAAAGGACCAAGGTTTGATTCCCCAGGAAACTACGTAAGGTGCTTGCCTGCAAAGCCAAAGGACCCAGGCTCGTTCTTTCTCTCTGTCTCTCATACACACACACACACACACACACACAAATAAATTAATTAGCCAGGTGTGGTGGCGCATGCCTTTAATCCCAGCACTAGGGAGGCAGAGGTAGGAGGATCACCATGAGTGTGAGGCCAGCCTGAGACTCCATAGTGAATTCCAGGTCAGCCTGGACTAGAGTGAGGCCCTACCTCAAAACAAAACAAAACAAAATAATATTTAATTCATTCATTAACTAAACTTTTAAAAATAGAAAAAAATAAAGTATTTTAAAGACATGCTATGCGTGCATACCGAGGCACTAAAAACAAATAATATTTCAAAAATTGCTTCTGCAATCCTAATTTGTTTAAGTTTTATTTTATTTTAGAGAAAGCCAGAGAGAGAGATAGAAGGGGAGAGAGAGAGAATTGGTGCACCAGGGCCTCAGCCACTGCAATCAGACACCAGAAACCTGCGCCACCTAGTGGGCATGTGCGACTTTGCACTTGCCTCACCTTTTGTGTGTCTGGCTTATGTGGGATCTGGAAAGTCGAACATGGGTCCTTAGGCTTTGCAGGTGAGTGCCTTAACTGCTAAGCCATCTCTCCAACCCTGATCCTAATTTTGAATACTTCACATAAGCAAAAGAGTTGAGAAGATACAGGGGAAATGCAAGTCGTAGAAGTAAGCATTCAGAAGGAGAGCACAAGTCCTTTCCCCTGTCACTGACAGACAGGTCGCCTCCTCCACCAAACCCTCTTTGACCAACTTGGTCCCTTCTCTCAGGCTGTCCACAAGCACTTGCTTTGCTCCCACAATGAGGCATGTTTTTCCTCGTTTATTTCCTCTCTTCCTTCGTTCCACAAGGACTTAACGCATGACTGTAACAAATGACCCAGGTTCTGTTCTAAGGACTGTGACTCACGGAGAGCACAAGGTTAGAGGGAATTGGGCTGCACGAATAATGCAGTTAACAAATCTATTTCTCACAGATGTATGCACTGGCAATTCTGAAAGTCGATAAACCTGGGTTGAACAATCAGTAAATATGTGACAGATAAGGCCAGCCAGTTTTCCACTATCAGGGAGAGAAGTTACAAGTGAGGGAAGAGGGAAGGCCAGAGGAACTGTGCGGTTGCATTGCATTCGAAGCCATCCACATGTGCATTTGTCTGTGATGAAAGAAGACATGATCTTTTTAATCTTTTTTAATCGTACAATTCGGTCACATGGAGAAAATTCACAGTGTGGCACAACCTTTCCTAGAATGTAACTTCCCACTCCTTGAGCCTCGGTAGCCTGCGTTCTACTTTTTCTTTTTCCGAGGCAGGGTCTCACTCTAGCTCAGGCTGACCTGGAATTCACTCTGTAGTCTCGGCATGGCCTTGAACTCGCGGTGATCCTCCTGCCTCTGCCTCCCCAGTGCTGGGATTAAAGGCGTGCGCCACCACGCCCGGCTACAATTTCTGTCTTGTGGATGCTTTTCTTCTAAGCACTTCATGTAACTGGAATTGCAAAATATTTGTCTTCTGGGTCTTGTCTATTTCACTCTCTAGGCTCCTCCATATGGTCACGTGTATTAGAGTCCGTTTTCATAAAGCTGAGTAATAGTACACTATGTAAATATATCATTTTTTTCACTTTTTATCATTTATTTTGAGAGAGAGAGAGAGAATATGCCAGAGCCTTCAGCCACTGTGAACGAACTCCAGACATGTGCTCCCCCTTGTGGCACAAATGCGACATTACATGCTAGCATCACTTGTGCATCTGGCTACACGGGACCTGGAGATTTGAACATGAGTTCTTAGGCTTTGCCTGCAAGTGCCTTAACCACTAAGCCATCTCTCCAACCCAATATATCGTGTTTTGTTTGTTTTTCCATCTTCTTTATGATGAACATGTATAGACAAATAATGGGACAAGAAAATAGAGGGGGGAGAAAAGGCATTTCCTTTCAAAAGAATTTCAGTGAATTAGTATGGAAGGAACGAAGGAGATAGCAAAACCCCCATGAAAAGGCTGTGTAGTAAAGAAAGGGAAACAGATCCACAAAAGATGGCTCATCTCATGGACAAAAATATGGGAAAAGGGAAGCTATTTGGATTGTCTTAAAGTATCTTCCAAATCTTAAAGTATTTTCCAAAGTACTTATTAGTTCCAAGGTTCAAGTTATAATTTCACAATGGAAAAATCCAGCATATGCCACCTCAACCAATTCACTAAAGTTAATGTCATAAATAATAAAACGTAGTGACATACTAAATCCCTGATCAGATATGTGGAGAACAGTATGGAGGCTTGGTGGTATTCTTTTTATTTATTTATTTATTTAGAGTGACAGACAGAGAGAGAAAGAGGCAGAGAGAGAGAAAGAGAGAGAGAGAGAATGGGCATGCCAGGGCTTCCAGCCCCTGCAAACAAACTCCAGATGCATGTGCACCCTTGTGCATCTGGCTAACATGAGTCCTGGGGAACCGAGCCTTGAACCAGGGTCTTTAGGCTTCACAGGCAAGCGCTTAACCACTAAGCCATTTCTCCAGCCCTGCTTGGTGGTATTCTTGTCCACAATGTACAGCCACCATGGAAACACCAGAAATCCCATATAAACCCAAGTTGAAGGACAATACAAAATTTTATGGTTGTGAAAAACAAGACCAAAAAAAAACTATTAGAAAGAGAACCAAGATATTAAAGCAACAAATCAACTAACTGTACTGTGGGGTCCTGAATAGAGTCCTACAACAGAAATATAATATTAGTGGAAAAACTAGCTGGAATCCAAATAAAATCTGTCGCTTGGTTGCTAGCATCACAGCAATGTTACTGTTTCAGTTTTGATATTTATCCATAACAAGTGGAGAAACTGAGGGAGGGGAATATAAGAGGTCTGAACTATTTTTTTTTTTTCTGCAACTTTTCTGGACATTCAAGATTTTAAAAAAAGTTTCAAGGGCTGGAGAGATGGCCTAGAGGTTAAGGCACTTACCTACAAAGCCAAAGGACCCAGGTTCGATTCTCCAGTATCTATGTAAAGCCAGATGCACAGGGTGGCACATGCATCTGGAGTTTGTTTGCAGTGGCTGGAAGCCCGGGCATGCCCATTGTCTCTGTCTCTTTCTGTCTCTAAAAAAAAAAAAAAAAAAAAAAAAAAAAAAAATATATATATATATATATATATATATATATATATATATATATATATATAAATATATATATATATATATATATATATATATATATATGTATATATGTATGTATGTATATATAAAATTGTTAACTTATTTTGAGGGAGAAAATGGGCACACCAGGCCCTTCAGCCAGTGCCAACAAACTCCAGATGATAGAACCTGGGTCCTTAGGCCTCTCAGTCAAGTGCCTTAACCACTAAGCCATCTCTCCAGGCCTCAATAATATATATTTTTTTAAAAAGTTTCAAAAACAAATAAGGAAAAAGGAAGAAAACTGTACTCCTCTCTGTATATTTTTAAGTACACACAGTATTTAGTGCTTTCTCTTTTTTTTTTAATTTGAAAAATAGTGCATTTATTTCTAACTCAAATAGACTCTTATCATTATCATTTCTTTGTTTTAGGGAGTAGTTACAAATGTTTTTCAGAGATATAAAAGGCAGGCAACAAGGATTTATAGCTCTACTCCAAGCTACTTAGGAGGCTGAGGCAGGAGGATTCCTTGTGCCCATGAGGCCAGCCTCAGTAACATAACAAAACCCTTTCGCAGAAAAGTATTTAGTGCTTTCATTCACAAATTATAAATATATTGGCATTATGCCTACAAAGATCTTTAAGTGGTGGAAATGCATGGAAAAAATGTGTGGAGAGCACTGTTCTTCCACACTAGCTAAGTCTTGCAGACGCCCAAAGTCCTGAAATGTGCAGAGAGAGAACTAGAATAACAGTGGAAAGAAAAGAGAATGGGGACTAAGGTCATTTTTGCAAGATGAAAAATGCTCGGCAGATAGATGGTGGTATTGATTGCCCAATTGTGCAGATGTGGTTAATTCTGCTGACTGATGCTGAAAATGATTAAGATGATGTATTTCTTTCTTTTTCTTTTTTTACCAATTGAGTATTTTTTTATGGATGACTTCCATAATTACTAACAATATCCCATGGTAATTCCCTCCCTCCCCCCTCACTTTCCCCTTTGAAGCTCCACTCTCCATCATATCCCCTCCCCCTCTAAAGAAACAGTCAGAGAGTTTATCACTTAGATGTGTACTCCCTCGCTGGTACATGTTTCTTGCAGGTCCTTTCCCCAACAAGTGATCTGGCCTGGGTCACATGTCCTTCTGTAAGGCCGAGCACCCGGCTGGGCATGTCAGGCCCCGGGTCATTCACAGATAGGGATCGAAACAAGATTCCCTTTGTTCATTTGGGGAGAAGCTATTTACTGGGTCTCATTGAAGACTATCTTCAATCTTCCAGAGTCCAAACAAGCCTCCCCTCAGATCTTTGAGTCCTGGAAACTGCAGGCTGGGGGATGACTGGGGAGATACACGCCCTTTCAATCCTTCTTTATTGCTGCGTTCTCAGGGGGATCAGTCCTGATTATTCCATGTCCCTGCATTCTGTGGGGTCTCCCAACAGGATTTCTGCTTAACCCATCTGTATAGACAAGGTTTTGTGTGATAATTAGCAATGCCCACATTTCAAAGGCTTACAACCTCAGAGGTTTATTTCTCATTCTACGTGTCTGCCCCGCCGGAGCCAGAGGTCTTCTGCACCATCAAACATCACCCCACATCTTTCTGGAACTCTGTCCTGATTTAGGAACCTTAGCCTTACCTAGAAATGACCCAGATCATTTTCTGGACACATTCCATTGGCTAAAGCATGTCACCGTGACCAAGCATGACTTGAACTTGGCTCTCCTCGGGTCCCACATCGATGGTTTCAAGAAAACAGGGATTGGGAAATAGTGTGGGGAGAATTTACATCTGGCAGGCTTTCATTCTTGCCAGTAACAACTATTTACGTAGCACTGACATTGTATTAGGTTTTGTAAAGAACTCTAGGGGAGCTTTAGGTGGGAAGGAGGAGTGTCATTGCATACCAATACCGTGATGATCTAGTTAGAGGATTTGAGTGTCCTTGGATGTTGGTATCCTTTGGAGTCCTGGAACTAATTGCCTTTGGATACTAAGAGTTGATTACATAATCTGACAGGGAGGGGCCCCGGTAATGGTGAACAGTAATGGTTTGCCTTATAGCCTCCTCCAGCCCCTACCAGCAAGCTTAGCGTTGGGCCATCCACTCTCAGTACCTGCACGCACTTGTACTGATGTGCAGAACATGCATGTCTCTGCTTCCTAGAGGTGAGCCCTACAAAGCCCAAGCACAGCGTGGTGTTTAGGGGCGCAGAGTTGCACCCCCGCAGAGTCTCTGTATCTGATTCAGGCGGGGTCTGCCCACCCTGCTCCTAGGAAGGAGAATTTACTGCTGACTCTTGTGACTCACTGGCTTCCCAGCAGCTAAACCACAGCTGGTGGCGAGTGACTTGCTGGCCCATTTCCCCCCTACCTCTACTGGGAATCAGCTGTGATCCTGGAAACTCAGGAGAAACACTATCAGTCATATGGGTGGGATTTTTTTTTGTTTGTTTGTTTTTTTTTTTTTTTTTTTTGGTCTTTCGAGGCTGACCTGGAATTCACTATGGAGTCTCAGGGTGGCCTCGAACTCACGGAGATCCTCCTACCTCTGCCTCCCAAGTGCTGGGATTAAAGGCGTGCGCCACCATGCCCAGCTCCAGTTGATTTATTTTATTTTGTTTTTTATATTTTGTTACTGTTGTTAGTCTGTTTTGTTTTGGGACGGGATCTCACGTGGCCCAGGCTGCCTGCGTCACTGTGTAGCTGTGGCCAGCCTTAAACACCTTCCGCACCTGTCCCCTGAGTGCTGGGAATGCCGGCGTGCGCTGCCGCATCGAGCTTGCTTGGTCTTGCTTCACTGGACTTTGCTTTGTTTTGTGAAGATAAGGGTTCACTCTACGGCCTAGGCTGGTGTGGAAGTTTCTTGTGTCGTCCAAGCTCACCTCAAACTTGCAGCAATCCCCCTGCTGTAGGCCAGGAGTCCTGTGAGTACAGGCCAGAACTGCCATGCCTGGGTCATTTGCATACTTAAAAGAAACAACAACTGGGCCAGAGGTACAAGGCCTGGAATTTCAGCTATTCAGGAGGCTAAGGAGGGAGGATGAAAAGTCCAAGGGCTGACCGGGTACCTTAATGACACCCTGTCTCAAAAAGTAAAAAATAGGAGGGGCTGGAGAGATGGCTTAGTGGTTAAGACACTTGCCTACAAAACCAAAGGACCCAGGTTCGACTCCCCAGGAGGACCCACGTAATCCAGATGCACAAGGGGGCGCATGCATCTGGAGTTTGTTTGCAGTGGCTGGAGGCCCTGGCGCGCCCATTCCCCCACCCCTCCTCTACCTGGCTATTTCTGTATCACTCTCTCAAATAAATAAACAAATATAAAATTTTTTAAAAAGTAAAAAAGGAGTTGGGCATAGTAGCGCACGTCTTTAATCCCAGCACTGGGGAGGCAGAGGTAGGAGGATCGCTGTGAGTTCGAGGCCACCCTGAGAATACTAATAAATTCCAGGTCAGCCTGGGCTAGAGCAAGACTACCTCAAAACACCAAAAACAAAAATAAAAGTAAAGAAGGGGCTGGGGACATATGCATCTGTGAGAGCCAAGGTTCAGTTCCTCAGTATGAGAGGTGAGGAGGGGCGTAAGCAGAAATAGTAAAATTCCTATTCCTTTTTAATTTCATTTTTTTAATTTATTTATTTGAGAGCGACAGACACAGAGAGAAAGACAGATAGAGGGAGAGAGAGAATGGGCGCGCCAGGGCCTCCAGCCTCTGCAAACGAACTCCAGAGGCGTGCGCCCCCTTGTGCATCTGGCTAACGTGGGACCTGGGGAACCGAGCCTCGAACCGGGATCCTTAGGCTTCACAGGCAAGCGCTTAACCGCTAAGCCATCTCTCCAGCCCTATTCCTTTTTAAAGAATGCAATGCAGTCTTTAATACTGATCCCTCAGCCACTGACCATGAAAGACATGGGAGAGGGCCGAGATCTCCGCACATGTGCATGACTTCTTAGTGTTAACTCCACCGCACCTCCACTCCTTTAACAAATTATTTTCTTCCTATTCAAATCCACAGCATTCTTAAAATAGCCCATTCTCATTGTGCACTTAAATTACTAAATCGTATGAAAATCTGACCTACACCCAATTTTTCGGAAGCATTGTTCCTCCGTAGAGTGAGGTTTTAGTGTATAGAGGTTTCTCAGTAAATTCCTAGAACTACGGACACAATATGGAAACGGATACAATTGGGATCTTTGTGACTCGCCCGAGACTTGCTTCCCTTTGGGGACTTGGGGTTTCTGGCAGGCAGGAAACAGATTCCTTCACACGTTCAACAAAGTTTGTTTGGGTGAGTAACCTGGAACTCATGAATACCCTTCAAAGTGCTACAGAAAAGACAATCAGTGATTAGCCCTCATTACATACTGCCCAGTGTGGCTGAAAGATCATCGCATTGCGCCTGCAAAGCATTCGTCCTGGAGAGATGTCCCTTCCTACCCCAACCTAGGTGGAGAAACGGATCTAGAGAGGATAGATCTTTGGCTCAGCTCTCACTGCCTGTGCATCCTTCCAGGTTACCCCACTGCAAAAGCCCGGGGACAGTTGAGCGTTGCAAGGATGGCTCTTACTAGCAATTTCTGCTCTTCTCTACTCCACATTCTTCCCCTTGGAGTCCCCCTTCACAGAGGAGAGTCTCTGGCCTTCCAGAATCCAGCCCTGACAAAGAACGGGCTGTGGCCACTGAATGAGACAAATCAATTGAACACAGTACCCCGGCTCAGCTTTCTCTGTTTGCTGAATCCTTTGTTATTGTCTGTTAATCTTTTTGTTATTGTTCAACATTACCGGCTTATTAAATCTGGGCGGACCTTATCCGGCATGTGAGTACTGGTAAGAGGGACTGGAGCCAGTATCTAGGTTTGCCTAAGTTTGTTGGCAGCTGCAGTGGCCTGAAGTCACTTGTCAAGACCTTGCCCTGGTCTGGCCAGTCCCGCAGTCAGGATGTTATAAGTGGGACCTTGATGGTGAGGTGAGGTGGTTTAACTCAGGTGTCCCCCATAAGCTCAGGTGTTCTGAATGCTAGGTTTCCAGCTGATGGAGATTTGGGAATTAACACCTCCTGGAGGCAGTGTATTGTTGGGGACAAGCTTATGGGTGTTATAGCCAGTTTCCCCTTGCCAGTGTTTGGCACACTCTCCTGTTGCTGCTGTCCATCTGATGTTGGCCAGGAGGTGATGTCCACCCTCTGCTCATGTCACCATGTTCCCTTGCCATCATGGAGCTTTCCCTCAAGTCTGTAAACCAAAATAAACCTTTATTTTTTACCCCACAAGTTGCTCTTGGTCAGGTGTTTACTGCCAGCAATGCGAAAACCCCCAAAAGGGTTCAAGTGTCTGTCATAGAGAAAATGATTCTAATAGTCATGGGGAGAATATTAATAAGTTAAGAAACTTCTCCAACCCTCACTAGCCATGTGGCTTGCAGCCCTCTTTTAAGAAACAGTAGTATGGCAAAGGAGTTGGAAGGCCACTTGCCTCCTTTGGAATCCAGCTTCTGCCAGGACACTTAGGGTATACATCATTTGGAGCCCTGGTGAAGACACCTGTACAAGCAGGGTACCAGTGTCTCCCAAGCTCTGAAGAAAGAAGCCAGTCTGGGTGCAGAGGCCCCTGGGGACAGCGTGCTGGCTGATTCAGGGACCTGGGATTATTGTCATATGCATAAACCCAGTTACAGGTTGGGATTTCAAAAGGTGACCTCCCTAACAGGGAGCTCTTGGTTTCTGGCTGGGATGTCATTTAATCCAGATGGTCGTTTTCAGGGTTTAAAAAAAAATTTTTTTTATTTATTTGAGAGTGACAGACAGAGAAAGAGAGAGAGAGAGAGAATGGGTGCTCCAGGGCTTCCAGCCACTGCAAACGAACTCCAGATGCATGCGCCCCCTTGTGCGTCTGGCTAACATGGGTCCTGGGGAATTGAGCCTCGAACCGGGGTCCTTAGGCTTCACAGGCAAGCACCTAACCGCTAAGCCATCTCTCCAGCCCTTGTTTTCAGGTTTGTTTCAAGGCTTCCACACCACATCGCATTTCATCGTACGCTCCCTCTTAGACTGTATCCACACAGCTCCTCACTCTTGGTCTTCTCTTCATTGTTCCGTTGCAGGCAGTGCCGTCAGCAGCTGGCTGAGGCGGGGCGGGCCAAAGGCAGAGATCTCTCAGTCCTTGTATCCCAGGTTGTCACGGCACCTGTCACAAAGCAGATACTGAAAACATGTTGTGGAATTGAGTTGAACGCTTCCTCCCTGCCTTCCCAGCACACTTGATGACTCCCCCCGACACACACATACCACGCCAGTCGCTGCTTCCCAACTGGCCCTCAGCCAATTCCTAACCCAAATTCTCTACCCCACATCTCAACCAATTTCAGTGTCCAAATAAACGGCTTCTTCCCGGCTCTTTGCTTTCCATAGGAAGGAGTTGTCTGTGTCCCATTGGTTCTCCCCACCCAGGTGAACTGTGATGCTCAGTCAACACAGCAGATTCAGGAAGATAGGGCCCAATGGGGTGTGTCTGGCATTAAAAAAAAGTCCCTTCACTCTAAACCCCTCTGGCTGGTTTAAAAGAAAAGGACCCATACCAACTGGGACACCTATCATGGGTGTTTTCTTCACGGGGGGAGGGCTGGTTTTTCAAGGGCCCCGGTAGGAGGAAGGCATTGGTCTTCAGTAGCTCTGTCCACAATAGAGCTGGAATTTTTTCTTTTTCGAGGTTAGGTCTCACTCTAGCTCAGGCTGACCTGGACTTCTTTATGTAGTCTTAGGGTGGCCTCGAACTCAGGACCATCCTCCTACCTCTGCCTCCTGAGTGCTGTGATTAAAGGCGTGTGCCACCACGCCCGGCTTAGAACTGGCATTTTTATCTCCATCTGTTGATTCTGCATTTCAAAATTCTAGTGGGGAAAATGAGTGTGATGTATTGACCACCTTACCTCTCAATAGACCCATAAGGAAACAGAAAGACTTTTAAAAAAAAAAATTGTTTATATTTATTTATTTATTTGAGAGTGACAGACTGACAGAGAGAGAAAGAGAGAGAGAAAGAGAGAGAGAGAGACAGAGAGACAGAGAGAGAGAATGGGCACTCCAGGGCCTCCAGCCACTGCAAATGAACTCCAGACGCATGCGCCACCTTGTGCATCTGGCGTACGTGGGTCCTGGGGAGTTAAGCCTTGAACCAGGGTTCTTAGACTTCACACGCAAGCACTTAACTGCTAAGCCATCTCTCCAGCCCTTTTAAAAAATTTTTATGTTTTTTTTTTTTTAATTTATTTGAGCTACAGAGAGAGAAAGAGACAGAGCAGAGAGACATTTTTAAGAACTGTTTTATGGCCCAGGGGCACACAGTGAGGCGGATGCCCAGAGCCTACAGGCCTGTTTTACAGAGTGGCCAGCCGGGTTTCCGAATCCCTTCCCTAGCGTTCTCTGTCCCAGCACCCCTGAACATGTACAGGTCTGGAGCTGGGTCCTAGGAGTTACAAGTATGGGAGTGATGCTATGAACACCCCAGTGCAATTTCTCAGGGCCAAAATGAATCAGCAGTCAATCTGGCCGAAACCTGTGGCCCCAGTCGCTAGCCCTTGCTCCCTGTGCCCATAGCCTCTGCAAGAAAATTCTAGGCAGAGCCATAGGTATGCGTATGCAAGGGCCCACCTAGGAGCTGGATTCGCTATGGGTGGGTCTGAAAGGACAATGACAGTGTCTCAGAAACAAAGTCAGGACACCCCCATAACCCATTCTTCCTTTGTGATTGAACCCCTTTCCAACCTGAACCCCCTTACCCTCCAGCCAACATTCAGTAGCCAACCCCTGAAACGCTACTTAATGAAGGGCAAGCTGAGCAAAACACGTGTTTTAAGGACTTGGGATGATGGGAAGGTTTTGGTTTGTTTGTTTGAGGGCTAAGGCTCACAGCCAGGGGCTTGCCCATGATAGACAAGTTAGGCAAGTGCTCTGCCATTTACCTGCCTCCCTAGCACTTGATTTCCATTTCCTTGGGGACTTAACAGTAGATGAATATATTTCATGGATAAAGGGGTCTGTGAAGAAGTCTTGAGATTTGTAAACCCCCAAACTAAACAATTGTAGGGGGCCACTGTATCTTCAATCAACGCAGCTGTGACGCAACTGACTGGGAAGCACATAGCTTAGGGGAATTTTGACGATTTTTAAATTGTTTTTTGGATTTTTGAGTTAGGGTTTCACTCTAGTCCAGGCTGACCTGGAATTCACTATGTAGTCTCAGGGTGGCCTCAAACTCAAGGCGATCCTCCTACCTCTGCCTCCCGAGTGCTGGGATTAAAGGCGTGAGCCAGCACACCCGGCTAATTTTTTTTTTCTTTTTTTTAAGGTAGGGACTTACTCCAGCCCAGACTGACCTGGAATTCATTATGTAGTCTCAGGGCGGTCTTGAAATCATGGGAATCCTCCTACCTCTGCCTCCCAAGTGCTGGGACTAAAGGTGTGCGCCACCACACCCGGCTCAGGTTGGTTTTATAGGTTGGCTGGGCCTAAACTGTCAGTTCCCTGGATGGCAGATTGATCATTTACCAGTCTTTATAGAGCAGCCCAGTTAAGCAAACCCAGCCAGTTCCCTGAGGTGCCAGACCCATTCCCATATCGCTTGAGATTTCAAAGTTTGGGTTTCTGTGCGCTGGCATCCTCCACCATGCCCTTTATGAAAAGCCAGCAATGAAAGTCTAAATGGGGGCAGAGAATAAACACGCAGAAAGTCCAGGAAGAAAGGTGTGGGGAGAGCATTAGCCAGGGCCTCCAGCCTCTGTAAACGAACTCCAGATGCATGCGCTCCCCCCCCCCATGTGCATCTGGCTTATGTGGAATCTGGGGAATTGAACCTGGGTCCTTAGGCTTCACAGGCAAGCGCCTTAACGGCTCAGCCATCTCTCCAGTCCATGTAGCTTTCTTTTTTATGTAAGGTAAAAAAAAAATAATAATAATGTAAATCTAGAGGCACACCAGGATGTTATCAGTGTCTGGGTCTCTGATCAGAAAGAGAGGGTCTTTGGTGTCTGGAAAGATCCCTCCCTCCCGTGCCCAGCCAGCCTCCAGAGGACTCCCCCCCCCCCAAACTTGGTCTCCTCGAGGAGGATAAAAGGAGGCCAGGCAAAAGCTGCTTCCTAGAAAGCCCCGCCCAGGTTTCCTGCCCAGCTCAACCCTTCCGGAGAACCATTGTCATGCTGCAAGGACCAAGGCAGCCTGGCCTCGCAGGGAAGGCGTTTCCGGTAGGCACAGAGCAAGGCAGCCTGGCAGGGCGGCCCCCGCCCAGGGAGGAAGCACTTGCAGAGTCCTGGCACGTTCGCCCCGGGGCCATGCCAAGTGTCCTGCTGGGCTTGGGGAGGGGACCGTGCCATGCTGGAGCCCAAAACAGACCTTGGAGGATTGCATGCTGTCCTCGCTCGATTCCCCTAACGAAGCCAGCGTTTTGTACATAGATGCGTTCTTCTTAGAGCTATTAAAAGTGGAGAGAATGGTTTCGCGTTCATTCTATCCAAAAATAGCTCTTGAGCTTCTCTGCCTGCCCTAGGCCCCTGTTCTAGGCTTGGGGACACAGCAAGGAGCAGTGGGCATGAAGGTCCGTGTTTGGCTGGAGTTTCCAACTTATCAGAGCTTGACAATGAGTAATAGACATGGAATGTGTGCGAAACACGCCAAGGGATGAGCGATAGGGAAGGAGAGAGAGAGAGAAGGAGAAAGGAAGAAGGAGGAGAAAGAAGAGAAGGAGGAGGAGGAGGGCGGCCAGTAAGAAGCAGAAGAGGTGAATGGCTAAACAAATCCCAGGGAGGCACATTACAGGTGGAGAATGCGGTGCCTGGCCTGGAGTGGTAGCCTGCCTGGCAAAAATGTGAGTGCACACAACCAATTTTTCTCTCTGGGCGTTATTACGGTGCCCACCATGTATCTCCAGGGCTCGGCTGCAAGGGGCAAGGTGAACAGTGGGGGTCACATCTAAGCACCGGTCACTCCCATGATCAGCAGGGTGAACTGCACCCACCTTCAGATGCCCAGGGGTGTTCCCATCACCCACATCCAATTTCTTTCTCTTTCGCTCTCTACTTCTATTTCCCAACCCCTCCCCCCCCCTTTTCTATGGTGCCAGAGTCCACGGTTTGACCCAGGTCACTTGGCTCTGCAGGCCCTCCAGGTTCCAGATCCTTTCCCTTCTACCTGCGTCTATCTGACACATTGTGGCTCTTTTCTTTATCACTCTGTCGTCCATCCCCTCTTCTGTGTGGAGCCTTTGTCTATTTGCCGCCGAACATTCCAGCTCTGTCTTCTGATTATGACCCTCGCTCACACCTCAACCGTCAGATGCCTGGCCACTCCGCAGTATATGTCTATCCATCCACAGCCCCACTGGCTGTGACTGGCTGTGCCCCCCCCCCGAGAACCCTCAACAGCCAGCACCTGCCTGACAGTAGATATCCCCCAAAAGTAAACAGAATAATGGGGTGAGCAGTGCTTGTCTGCTGTGGCCCCTTGAGAGGGCTCTGGAGACCTTCAAGAGCAGCCCCTAATTTGTCTCTCCAGCTATTTAACAAACTGTATTCACAGCTGTGGACTCCTGGGATCAAGATTTCCTGTGGGCGAGGGACTGGTCGTGGTGGGGGGGGTGTGGGAGGTCTCATTTTAACCACAGAAAAATGGCTGGCTCAAGGAGTATTGTTCCAGAGAATAAGGGCAGCCACCCCTTTCTCTGTCTCCACCCCTGACCTGGGTGCCAGTCTGGGTTGGCCACACAACTCCTGGAAGCCCTGCTCAGCAAGGCACTTCCTCTCTCTCCCCCAGAGACCAGAACTCTCTTGGGGTTGGGGAGCCTCTGTAGCAGAGGCGCGCGCGCGTGTGTGTGTGTGTGTGTATGTGTGTGTGTGTGTATGTGTGTACACACACTAAGTGGTCAGCCCCCACTCAGTTCTCACGGTTGGTTGGGCTTCCCCTGGAAGGCCTTCACAACTGTCCTCGTGTGATTCCCGCCCGCATCGTCCTGATCCATGGCCTTGATCATGTCGCCTGGATGGCATCAGATATCTCTGACCCACGGCTCTGCTGATGTTGGAGTCAGTTTTCGGAACCTTCTTTCCCCGGGTCACCTCTTTGTTCAGAAACCTGTGTGTGTGTGTGTGTGTGTGTGTGTGTCAGGTGGGGGTTGGGAGGGGGTGTGAGGGGGTGTTGCCAAGACAAGGTCCCCACCCACGCGTGGTGGCGCACGCCTTTCATCCCAGCACTGGGGAGGCAGAGGTAGGAGGATTCCCATGATTTCAAGACCGCCCTGAGACTACATAATGAATTCCAGGTCAGCCTGGGCTATAGTGAGACCCTAACCTTGAAAAAAAAAAAAAAGAAAAAAAAAAAGACAAGACCCAGACACCCAAACCCGACATTTTCTGGCTTCTCTGAAAACTGACCTTAACTCCTCGGGTGGCATTTGTTTCTGCTGTCACCAACCACCTTCCAGCTGTCCCTTGCTGTCCCTCAAATATCCCAGTTCTGTGCTTTCCTGGTCCTAAAGGTTTCCCCACTTCTTGGCATGTGTCTCTAACCCTTGGCCTGCCCAAACCACGCTTGCCCAATCGCCTCTGATGCCTATGTCCCTAACCTTTATTCCCTGTAGCAGTAATTCAATAACCAATCAGATAGCTATTAAGGCCTCTTCCATTCTATTCCAAAATAAACATATATATATGTTTTGCTGTTATTTTTCATGTTTGTCTTAGCTCCTCACTTAGAAGGTAAGAGACCTGGGCTGGAGAGATGACTCATGCCCTGACTCCATCGTTATTTTTATTTTAATTTTCTTCACTTTAAAGTGCTGGTCCTAAAGTAAATGCTGTTCATGGTAGGCATGAGAACTTAACAACCTGAGTTCGATTCCCCAGTGCTCATGTAAAAGCCAGATGCACAGAGTGGTACATGGGTTTGGAGTTTGTTTGCAGTAGATAGAGACTCTTGTCTGTCTGTCTGTCTCTCTCTCTCCTTGTACATAAATAAAAAATATTTTTAAAATATTAATTTTCATTTAAGACAGAGAGAGAGAGAGAGAGAGAATGGGCACGCCAGGGCCTCTGACCACTGCAAATGAACTCCAGACACATGCGCCACCATGTGCATCTGGCTTATGTGGGACCTAGAAAATTGAACCGGGGTCCTTAGGCTTCACAGGCATGCACCTTAACCACTAAGCCATCTCTCTAGCCCAATAAAAATATTTTTAAAAAGACACAGCCAGGTGTGGTGGCGCATGCCTTTAATCCCAGCATTCAGGAGGCAGAGGTAGGAGCATCGCTGTGAGTTTGAGGCCACCCTGAGACTCCGTAGTGATTATATATGTATATATGTATGTGTGTGCTACGTCCACGGAGACCTCGCCTGTGTAGCAAGCAGAGATGCTTCTGTATATATTGTTTTTGAAAAAAGACATTAAGAGACCTGAGGTCCAGACCTTGCTGTATCACTCTGTCTCATCTATGATAAAGCAGGGCCAGGTGCATCATAGGAGATTGAGTCGGGTTTGGAATGTAAAGATTATAGGCTCTTATCTCCAGATCTGTCCCTTCTCAATTGTTCCCTGTTTGGATCTCATATTCTGGGGTTCTCTGCAGCATGCCTTTCAAAGGGGAGCTGACATGTTAGGTGTATATTGAGAGCTCAGAGCCTCGGCATGTTTGTTAATGTGCCTGACAGAACATTATCTATCTTCATTGAACCCTGAGGGTGGGACGCCAGTTATCAGAGAGGGAAGAATGGCTGGTTTAGGTATCTTTCTCCAAGCCATCTCCCCGCCTTCTCATGGACGCCCTCTCCACTTCCAGATTAGGGCAGAAAGAGCACAGAGAAAGATAGAAAGAGTAAGAAGAAACAAGGAAACTCACCACTCGTTTCTCCATTCCACACGCACCCTATCTCTCTAGCTGTCGTCTTGAGATGAGTGATCGGGAAGCTGTTGTCATTCCTGATCCTCTGTCCAGAGTCTGGGGGTGGGGGGAACCTGGCTCTCGAAGGAACAGTGGGAAGCAGCTCGCTCCATCTCTTGGGTCTGCAGAACTGCTGGGCAGAGACATGTTCCAATGGAGGAGACTGAGGCAGACTTCAATGGTGTATGCAGTTTCAAACAGGAAAGACAGATGCGGGCTGGAGAGATGGCTTAGCGGCCAAGGCACTTACGTGCAAAGCTAAAGGACCAGGGTTTGATTCCCCAGAACCCATGTAAAGCCAGATGCACAAGGTGGTGCATGCGTCTGAAGTTCGTTTGCAGCAGCTGGAGGCCCTGGCATGCCCATTCTCTGTCTCTCTCAAATAAATAAAAATATTACTTAAAGAAATATAAAAAGAAAAACAGATGCAAGGACAGGGAGGGAGGGATGAACCTACGTTTACTGAGCACCTGTGATGTGCCAGATACCCGACGAGTCACGTCCGCTTGTCTGACTTTATCTAATCTTCCCAATAGTTCAGGAGGTAATTTAAGTAGCACTCTGCCACAGCATAAAATATGTTATATGTTCCTTCCTCTCATGCCCTGATTCCATTTTTTTTTCATTTTAAAGTTCTGGTCATAAAGTAAATGGGGTTCATTGTAGGCATGATATGTGAAAATAATGAAAAGTTTATGAAAGGAAATCAAGACCATGTATACTTCCATGACCATGAAGTAACCCTCAAAGATACATATTTCAGGTAGTTTATATTTTACTTAATTTTCTTTTCTTTTTTGGTTGTTTGAGGGAGGGTCTCACTCTGGTCCAGGCTGACCTGGAATCCACTATGGAGTCTCAGGCTGGCCTTGAACTCATGGCGATCCTCCTACCTCTGCCTCCCGAGTGCTGGGATTAAAGGTGTGCGCCACCACGCCCGGCTTAATTTTCTTTTTCTTTTGAGGTAGAGTCTCATGTATCTATGTTGGCAAGGATGAACTTATGGTCCTCCTGCCTGTGCCTCCCAAGTGCTGGGGTTACACATGTGTACCACTTCCAGCCTGGTCTTTTTCAGTGCCAGGGATTGAACCCAGGGCTCTATGTTGCCAAGCACTCTACCAAGTGAGCTATATCCTGTTCCAGATTTTGAAATTTCTCTTAAACATCTGTGATATCACATTGTATTTAGAATGTTCTAGTTGTGTGATTTATTTTTATTTTTTTTTGAGTAGGGTCTCACTCTAGCCCAGGCTGACCTGGAATTCACTATGTAATCTCAGGGTGGCCTCGAACTCACGGCGATCCTCCTACCTCTGCTTCCCGAGTGCTGGGATTAAAGGTGTGCACCACCACGCCCGGCTTCCTGTGATCTTTATAACAAAAATATTTTAATGTCATAAAAAATTCTACAGAAAGCATCTTGTATGCCTTCCCAGCATCCCAGTGGAGATAAAACTAGTTTCGTTACTGTTCTCTAACTTCTGGACATCTGTTTTTCTATCTCTCAAAATGATAAGTATTGGTTCAATAACATCTTTGCACCAACATCTTTTGCTGAATTTTTTTTCTTACTTTTTTATTAAATACATACATGATTTTAAAGTAAAAAAGTGAGCCAGCTGTGGTGATGCATGCCTTTAATCCCAGCACTCGGGAGGCAGAGGTAGGAGGCTCCCTGTGAGTTTGAGACCACCCTGAGACTCCATAGTGAATTCCAGGTCAGCCTGGGCTAGAGCGAGGGTCTACCTCAAAATAAATAAATAAATAAATAAATAAATAAATAAATAAATAAAATAAAGAAAAGATATGGAAGTAGGGAAGATAATTTGAAAAAATCTGCTTTTCAGAACCCTCCTGGACTAAATGATACAAGTTTTCAGAGGCAAAGGGAGGCAGGAAAGCCTGACGTCAGGAGGTCAGAGTTCAAGTGCAGATATCCCCAAGGCACTAACCACCTTGTCTTCCGCATTCTGGGCCTTAGCTTTTACCTGCTCCACAGGACAGAGAGGGTGTTTCCCCATAGGTTGTTAGGATTAAATGGAAAACAGCTAAAAGGATTGATTTGGCACAGTAAAGCGCTGATTAGATGTTTACGGTCATAGATAGGATTTGTACCTTATATAACCCAAACGTGTGTGTGTGTGTGTGTGTGTGTGTGTGTGTGTGTGTGTGTAGTAATGCAGGGTGTCCTAGCAAAGTTTCTCACTGCCTTAGGGTAGATTTAAAGAACAGGAGTTACTGGGTCAAACGATGGAACTAAGACTTTAAACTGTGATGTTTCTATTTTGTGTGTGTGCATGTTCATGGGTCCAAGTCTGCTGTGGCACACGGGCGGACACTTTCGGAGGAAAACTTTTTATGGAGGGCGGGGTTTCGAGGTAGGGTCTCAGTCTAGCCCAGGCTGACCTGGAATTCACTATGGAGCCTCAGGGTGGCCTTGAACTCATAGTGATCCTCCTACCTCTGCCTCCCATGTGCTGGGATTAAAGGTGTGCGCCGCCACACCCAGCTCATTAGAGGCCGACTTTTCACCCCACCCTGCTTGAGGCAGAGTTTCTGTCCCGTTCTCATGGTTGAGGACACCCCTGTGACGGTAGCTGATCCATGAACTTCTCAACTTTCTCCCTAGAGCCATCTCCTCAGTCTCGCATTTTAGATTTTAAAAGAAACACCTATTGATTATGGAGAGTTTAGAAATTATAAACCAGGAAAAACATCCACAAGCTTTCAGATTACTATCAATGATGTGTGGTGGTATTTATTTTTCAGTATCTTTTCTGTGTATAACTGAAAACAAAGGTAACTGCATAACATTATGTGTTTTTTATAGCATTGCATCTTATTTGTTAGCAAGCATTGCCTTATAACCATTATATCATTGCTTTTGAAGATATAGATATTTAAGTCTAGTTTGAGAATACATTGTTAATAATCTAAGCATTCTTATTTTTTTTAAAAATTATTTTTATTTTTATTTATTTATTTGAGGTGGGAAGAGGCAGATAGAGAAAGAGAGAGAATGGGCGTGCCAGGGCCTCCAGCCACTACAAACGAACTCCAGACGCACGCGTCACCATGGGCATCTGGCTTACGTGGGTCCTGAGGATTCAAACCTGGATCCCCGTAGGCAGGTTTGCCTTAACCATTAAGCCATCTCTCCAGCCCCAAGGCATTCTTTTACTTATGGTCATTGTGGTGATTAACCTCAGTTGTCAACTTGGTTGGATCCAAATTATCTAGGCCATAACTCTGTGAGCCTGTCTGTAAGGGAGTTTCTGGAATAGGTCAATTGAGCTGGGATGGCCCACCCCACCTGTAGGTGGGACTGTTCCATGGACCATGTGGTTCTGGACTGCATAAAATGGGAAAAGGGGGGTGGGCGGGCTGGTGAGGTGGTTTAGTGGTTAAGCACTTGCTTTTGAAGACTAAGGCCCCTGGTTTGAGGCTTGACTCCCCAATACCCACATAAACCAGATGCACAAGGTGGCACATGAATCTGGAATTCATTTGCAATGGCTAAAGGCCCTGGTGTGCCCATTCTCTCTCTGCCTCTCTCTCTCTTTCTCTCTCTCTTCTTCCTCTTTCTCTATCTGTTGCTCTCAAATTTAAAAAAAAAAAAAAAAATATATATATATATATATATATATATATATATATATATATATATATATATATATATATATACAAAAATTTAAAAACAAGGGAAAAGGGAGCAGAGCATTACACCCATCTCTCAGACTGCATTTGCAATGTAAACTTGTTCTGCTCCTTTGATCCGTGAGGAAGCCAAAACTTCTACTCCCTTCCACTGCTTCTTAGCAGGTATTTGGTGAAGGCAATGAGAAAAGTCGCTATTTATAGTCATTTACATCTTTATTTCAAGAAAAAAATTTCCTCTTAGTAACTCTCTGGGACGAATGTCTGTGAAAATTCATCTTTGACCTCATTGTATCAGGAATGGTGACGTCATGGATATCCAGGCCATTTTGTGTCTGGAGGAGCATGTTGTAAGGAGTCCTACCCTTCCTTTGGCTCTTACATTCTTTCCGCCACCTCTTCCGCAATGGACCCCGAGCCTTGGAAGGTTTGATGGAGATATTGCAGTGCTGAGCACTCCTGTCACTTCTTTCCAGCACCATGATGCCTTCTGAGTCGTCCCAAGGTCACTGCCATCTGAAAAGAGAAGCTTCTCTAACCAAAAGTGAGAGTAGCATTAATATAAGGGTGTGAACATTAAGAGAAGTGCTTACTGGGCAGTTTGATAAGCATTGTGTGTGCATTTAGCCAGACAACAGCAGACATTATACCCCTAGGGCTCATGACTACCCCTGTTCTAAGTTTTCAGTATCAGGGATGTATTCCCTCCCATGGAGCGGGCCTCCAGTCCAATTAGAGGGCAGTTGGTTTTCACCATGACCGACGTGCCACTATTGCACCTGTTGGCTCATTTGCCCTGGCTGGCCAAATATAAGGCTTGCAGTGTCCACTGTTGAGTATCTTCACTGGTGATTTCTCTTTCTCACATTGAACTACACGCAGAATGTCTTCTTCTAGCTTTCTGTCAGCTGGTCTACATGGAGGAGGTTTCAGCTCAGTTCCAGCAGGATTTCTCAGTGGCTTTGCAGCCCAGGTATGTGGAGTCTTCAGCAATAGGGTCTTACCATCTATTCCTGGTGGGAAACCAAGGGCCTCAGCAATGGCCTGTAATGTTTGGGGGACATCAGGGACCTCCCTGGCCAACAACTCACTGGAAGCTATCTCATCCCTGACACTGAAAATTTTCTAGCAAAAATCTATGGCTCCTGAGTGTTCCATTGTTGAAAAAATTAGGTTTCCGTATGATTTATTTATATCCTCTTAGATTATGATTAGCCCTCTGTCACCTTTCCTTTACTTAATCTCTTAAACACATTTTTGTCTTCAAAGGATTCTTTTAAAAAAATATTTTATTTGGGGCTGGAGAGATGGCTTAGCAGTTAAGTGCTTGCCTGTGAAGCCTAAGGACCCTGGATCGAGGCTTGATTCCCCAAGACCCACGTTAGCCAGATGCACAAGGGGACACACGCGACTGGAGTTCGTTTGCAGTGGCTGGAGGCCCTGGCGCACCCATTCTCTCTCTCTCTTTCTGCCTCTTTCTCTCTCTGTCACTCCCAAATAAATAAATAAAAATTTAACAATTCAAGATAAAATATTTTAAAATATTTTTATTTATTTATTTGACAGAGAAAGAGGCAGAGAGAAAGAGAAAAAAAAATGGGCATGTCAGGGCCTCTAGCCACTGCAAATGAACTACAGATTTGTGTGATCTCTTGTGCATCTGGCTAACGTGGGTCCTGGGGAATCAAACCTGGGTCCTTTGGCTTTGCAGGCAAACGCCTTAACCACTAAGCCATCCCTGCAGCCCTTAAGAGCATTCTTTATTGTTTTAGAAGAACTCTTTGTATTTTAAGGACATTCAACCCTATGTTTATTTTGGAAGAATTATCTTTTTTTCTAAATAAGAAAGATATTCAGACAAAAAATTTCAGACAAAAAAGCCACAAATCAAGTGGGTGAAGTGAATTAATTATTCAAGGTCAACTGGCAGGTGGTCTAGGTGGGATTTTAACTCAGATCTAACTGGCCACAGAGCTCTGGAGAAGCAGAAGGGGGAAGAGGAGGGATAAAGGAGAATAGCAGTCGCTATAGAAACCTTGGGTAGAAACTGTGTTCAGTAGCGTGTGACTGGGGTCAATTGTTGGAGAGACTGGGGACTCTACCGAGGGACAGACAAAGGCTGGGGAATTTGGGAGCCAGCACTGTTTCCTGGACTTGACCACCCCGTGTGTATCTTCCTGCTCCTTGCCACCAAGCTCAGAGACATACTCCTCTCATCCCTTTTCTGTATCGACCCCCTTCTCAGATTTGTCCCCAGTCATTTGCCTAAACCTCCAGAGATGCCATGTCAGAAGCTCGACCTTGGATTCATCCTCACGTGGATATTCCCAAAGCTTTAAGGGCTCCCTTGCTATCTTGTACGCTGACAGATCTTTGTGGGTAACAGGGCCTCGGAGGCAACATCTCCAGCGGAGTCCAGAATCTAGGGGTTTCTTTCGTCTCCTTGGTCTCCTTGCCCAATCACATTTATCTCAACCTGCAGTTCTGCAGATCTTTGCTGAGTGACAAGGAAAGAAGGAAGAGAACGGAGAGAGGGAAAAGAGAGAGAAAGAAGACTGGGCTGCGCGAATCTCCTTAGGATGGGTCCCCAGAATCTCCATAAGAGTCTACAATCTCCTTGACCTTCCTACAGCCCCTGGATCTCCACATTTCTCTTCACCCAGAGCATGCCATAAATATCTAGGAACCAATGGAAGTTTTATTTTATTTATTTATTTATTTAAATTTTGTTTATTATTTTTATTTATTTATTTGAGAATGACAGACAGAAAAAGGGGCAGGTAGAGAGAGAGAGAGAGAGAATGGGCACGCCAGGGCCTCCAGCCACTGCAAACGAACTCCAGACGCGTGCGCCCCCTTGTGCATCTGGCTAACGTGGGACCTGGGGAACCGAGCCTCGAACCGGGGTCCTTAGGCTTCACAGTCAAGCGCTTAACCGCTAAGCTATCTCTCCAGCCCGGAAGTTTTATTTTAAAGAGCAAATGGAGGCGGTAAAGTAGAATATTCACTAACTAATACTTGATTGGTCCAGAGCTAGACAAGAAAGAAGATCTAAGAACCAATGGGACAACTAGAAAATAAATGCTTATTTTATCATTATACTAGCTCCAAAGGGAAGTAATTAGATTATTTATTTTCAAATTATATATATTATATATATGTACATATATATATATATATATATATATATATATATATTTCCAGTCTGACATTTTTCTTTTTTATTTATTTATTTATTTTAATTTTAATTTTATTTTTATTTATTAATTTTTTATTTTTTTTAATTTTTAAATTTTTATTAACATTTTCCATGATTATAAAAAAATATCCCATGGTAATTCCCTCCCTCCCCCCTGACACTTTCCCCTTTGAAATTCCATTCTCCATCATATTACCTCCCCATCTCAATCATTGTACTTACATATATACAATACCAACCTATTAAGTACCCTCCTCCCTTCCTTTCTCTTCCCTTTATGTCTCCTTGTTAACTTACTGGCCTCTGCTACCAAGTATTTTCCTTCTCACGCAGAAGCCCAATCATCTGTAGCTAGGATCCACATATGAGAGAGAGGGCAAGAGAGAGAAGGGGTGTTCCAGGGCCTCCAGCCACTGCAAACAAACTCCAGACTCACATGCCACCTTGTGCATCTGGCTTACGAGGGTCCTGAGGAATCGAGCCTGGATCCTTTGGCTTTGCAGGTAAACGCCTTAACCGCTAAGCTGTATCTCTAGTCAGAAATTAGATTATTTCTAAAATCATCTTTGGAGACCTCAGTATCTTGGAATTTGGGACCAAATCCCACTGTCAGTTCCCATCGAGGTTAACGGAGACTGTTGGTGAAGGGCCGGCCAAGGCAGAAATGGGGGTGAGATGGTTCCTGGCCTAAAGGGGACTATGTTAGTGGTTTCTGGCTATGCCTTTGTGGCTCAGGTTTGCTGTGCAGATTAGAGTAGTAGATGAAGGTAATGATTCAGGGCAGGGTTCAAGCCACAGAGGATGTTGGCTCTAACATCCAAGCCCAACTGCGATGTTGACTTGGATCAGAGCCTGCTCCCTGTGGGATTGCTGTGCTTGGTTTGTCTGTGGGATGTGTAGGCAGAGAGGGAAACGGGGTTTAGTCAGGAGCTTCAGATTGAGTGGGGACGGGCTGCCCCAGGATGCTGCGGAAGCTGTTCACGTTCAAGACATGTAAGTTTAAGAGCCTAGAGGTTCCCATTGCTTATCACCTCTGCTCTCATTCTCCGGTCAGGTCAAGCTAACCCCAGGACTTCGCCTCTCCTACTCAGCATCAGAGCACTGAAATCTCCATTCATGCACAAAGCCACCATTGCTCAGCTGGTCCCTGCCGGTTCCACTCTGGGGACCGAGGATTGAGCATGAATGCAAAACACAAAACACAGTCCCTGCCCCAGGTCTGATGTGTCCAGAGAGTCAAAACCAGACAGAGGGGACAGGAGTGATCTGGGAATCTGGGGTCTGAGGAGAGAGAAGCAAGTTGAAGAGCCAGTTTGGGTGAACCTAGAAATGGGACCCTAAGAGGAAGCCCCGTGTGAGAAGGGGTCAGAGAGGAGCCAGCTGCCTGAGCCCAGTCGGATCAGCTACCGGGATGATGCCTGTCTCCAATGGGAAGCCATCGGAGACCAGGAGCGGGAAGTGACATATACCCATCAAAGGTCATGAGACAGGGATGACTCTGGCTGCTCTGGAGAGAATCAGCCTGTAGCAGGGTCAAGAGAAGAGCAAATAGAAGAAAACAATGGTCTAAGAGATAAGGGCCCTGGATTCCTCAATACACTTTGTAATCTTAGATGCGTCAGCCATTCAGTGTAATCTATCCGTTGGCTTATCTTGCTCTAAAGGGCATTGGAAGTATCCATGCGCCTATGTCATAGAGGCTCAGTGGGGATCAGTGTTAGAATGTTTAAAAAGTTACTTGGACAGAACAAAGTGCTACGCGAGAGCCAAGGCTTTGCTTATCTGCCCTCCTCCTCCACGGAGTAGACACTTGCTAATCCAATTGGTCAACTGGGATCTGTGATTTGAGGTAGGTTACTTGTCAGTTCATTTCACTGTGAATGTCGTGGCTTCTGCGTTATCACTCACACAGTGGGTTCATGAAGCCAAACTCAATCTCGAGACCCCCACCACCACCACCCAGACCCAGCCAGATCCTTTCCCTTCAGTTCCCCAAGCTGGGAGACAGCTCAGATGGAGTGCTGATCGTCACTGGCCGTGCTATGAGACTGCACGCGGATTGACAGTTACGCCCGGCAGCGGTGACAGGTTTCAAGCTGGCCCCACTGTGGAGTTGCCTCCTTACCCCCTAGACAGTCATGGGGATGTGGGGTCAGCAGAACCCCCCCTCCCCGCCCTGGGGAGGGCTCAAGTGTTACCTGCATTGTTGTTTGTACAGAGGGACAATTATTCCTGTTGTCAGAGGATTGAGAAATAAAGCCCATGGCATTTCAAGAGAGGTCACAGTACTTTGTGTTTTTCCAGCAATGTCACCTGGGCCCAAGCCCAGCCCACACACCAAAAAAGAAAAAAAAAAAAAAAACAGACCCACAGACCATTCTAAAAAAGTCAGGAAACCAGACACTGGCCTGAGGGTGTGGGTCAATGGCAAAGCACTTGCCTAGCTTAAGGGAGACCCTAAGCTTCATCCCAAGCACCGCAACAAAATAAAATAAGAAGCCAAAGCCAGGCATATCTGTAAGTACACTTTAAGTGGGATTGCGTGTGGGTTTTGCATCACTGCAAATGCAGCAAAGCTCACGGACCCGCACAGCATTGCTCCGGGGTCGGTAACTTCACCCCCATTTCACACACACAGAAGTTAGTGGACGCGTCTAAGGCTACATGAGGAATTATAAAGGTCAGCGCAGATCAGTATAACTAACTCGTAGACCATCAGTCCTCGGGCTTGCTATCCTAAAGCATTTGTCATGTCTCTCCGTGTCTCTTTCTCACAAAGACCAGCTCGCCCCACATCCCAGAAATCTCGCGAGCCCCGGATGATTGAGGACACATTCAGGTCTTGGAACTGGTCTGACATTCCAGCTATCAGAAGACAAAGGATTCACCGGGCAGCAAATATTGAAGGCCTGTGGGTTGGGGGGGGGGGGCGGGGAATCTGGCCAGGCATGCTAGAGGCTTGCATCCAGGAGAGAAATTCTATAGTGAGACTCAGTCATGTCTGCCCCGCTGGGGACCAGTGACAGTCCAAGAGGAAGATGTGGAATGGAGCCTGAGTGAAGCAGAGTCCTTGGCTGCTGGAGGCAGAGGGGAAAGGAGGAAGACACGGACTGAGCTCCCACCATGGGGCAGCCTGATTTCTTCTCCTCCTGAAGCCCGGATTCCCTCTGGAGCGTGTAGATGCCCAGAGCAGCCCTATGTCCCCATGTCACGCTTATCCAGGAGACCCAACCACAGTCCCCAGGCTCTTGACCATCTCTCCTTCGGAATCAATGACTGCAGAGTGATCCAAGGGCCTGGGGTGAAGGGGTTTCTTTCTAGGTGACAGTGGACCCTGGAGGGAAGGGAAGGAAGACCCTGTGCACCATCTCAGTGCAGTGCCCTCTGACGGTGAGGCTGGGCTGACAGCTCCTCTGGGGTGACAAGGTGAGGTGTGGAGTAGGCAGGGAGGGAGAGGGGGCAGAAAAACCTGCCATTCCTGTCTGGTGAACAGCCCTGCCTGCCTCCCTCATTCAACACTATTTTAAGAATATAACCAGAGACTTAGCATGGCCAGACCCACCCATGGACTCAGAAAGAAGAGAAAGAGGGCTGGTCCCTTAAACAGCTCTGCCCTGGCAGGCGGGATGGGTGACAGTGGCCTCCCCTCCAAAGGGTTAAGCGGTTAAGGCGTTTGCCTACAAAGCCAAAGGACCCAGGTTCGATTCCCAGGACCCACGTAAGCCAGATACCCGAGGTGGTGTGTGCACCTGGAGTTTGTTTGCAGTGGCTCAAGGCCCTGGTGCGCCCATTCTGTCTGTTCCTCTTTCTCTCTCTCTCTCTCTCTCTCTCTCTCTCTCTCTCTCGCAAATAAATGCACAGAAAATGAAATATTTGAAATAAAAACTGGTTTTGAATGATCTTAAACACAACTGTTTTAAAGCCACTCTGAATTGGTGTCACCTTAGTGTTTAAGACTGAATTTCTTCTGTTCCTTCCGTGGCTTATTTATCTTATCCATGCTAACCCTTTGGAAACCATTCCAGCTTGGGCGCAGGAAGATTGCTATGAATTTCACGCTAGCCTTCAATTACATAATAAAATCCTGTCACACAAAAAAAGAAAAGAAAAACTACAAGAAACATCATGACATAGGATGATCATAAGCACAGTTGTCCTTATGCTTTTATATGACGCCTTTGTCCCAGTGCTGCTTTTGATCTTGTTCTGAAGTCTGTGAGGTGAATGATTCGAACTGTCTTCCAGCTGGGGAGATGTTGGTCACATAGGTGGAAACTTGAACCTGAGCTCCTAAGAAGTAGCGGCCAGGGCCGGGCACTATAGCTCATGCCTTTAATCCCAGCACATGGGAGGCTGAGGTAGGAGGCTCATCGTGGGTTCTAGACCAGCTTGGGCTACAGAATGAGTTCAGGCCAGCCTAGGCTAGAGTGAGACTCTGCCTCAAAAGCCAAGCAAACAAACAAAGAGAAGTAGAGGCCAGAATGTGGGCTTCAGGCCATGCCCCAACCCAGTGCTCAGTAGCACCCTGGGGCATGAACTTCGAGGCCAAAGGTCAATGTTTAAAACTGCCTCTCTGTCCATGGCCAGCCCAGCCCCAAGTGCCTTGGCCCACACGGATCCAGATCAGTTCAAGTACTTACAGGTGTCCTGGACTGGCCACTTTCCCCATGTCCTCTGTCCTTTCCTCCTGTGTGTGGAAGATAGGATGGCCTTTAATTTGAAAGAAAAATACATTTTAGAAACAACGGGGAAAGCAGATCTTTTTGCTCTTGGAACTCTTCTCTGCCACACTTGACCCCAAGTCCACGCCAGCTACCCCCAAGGCTTCAAACAGTGTGGAGTTATCTGTAACGATAACTGAGTGGCTTAAGGCCATAGGAGCTGGCTTTTGGAACATAACACCCTGCACTCTTTCATAACAATACTGTAGTTGGCCTTTTTTGTTGTTATTGTTGTTGTTAATTTTATCTCTGTGGTCAGTAAGATTGTGACCAGTCTAAGCACCCACACCTTTAAACTCAGTTGAAACATCTGGAGATAAAAAAGCTATTCACTAGAAAGGAGGAACAGGGAAAGAAAGAAGAGCGAAGAAAAGAAAGAGAGAAGGAGTAAATTGGCGGGGAGAACAGATAGAGGGAAGAGTGCCCATGGTGAGACGTTTACTGAAAACATATAGGGTCCATCCTGCCCAGCCCTTTGCTGAGCCCACCTACCAATAACCCCTGAATTGAACTCTGGGAGTTGGGGAGCAACAGTTTGATTTGCTTTTGACCCTAGTTGACACGCTCAAGATATTGTTCTAGGAGGTTCCGAAACTCATAGGGATTTTGTTCCGATGCAAACAGACTCCTCAGGATATTAAGGTTTTGTGTCCGTTGTGCTGAACACGAAAGATAAGCGTTTCTGTCGAAGGTTCTGGTGAACGGAGAGCCAAGAGCCGTATGGTTCAATGGTGTATTCATTGTTGCAACAATGCAGCCAGAGCTGGCAGACAAATGCCCAGTGACATTATTGGCATGGTGGCACTTGGCAGGAACCAATCCAAGATGGGAAAGCTGAAATGTCAGCGTAGGTCTCATTCAGGTCCACCGTAGGTGCGACCATCTTCCTTAATACACCCTGGGGGCCCGTTCAATTGTTCCAGGGTCCTGTCCACCAGGAAGCGCTGACAATCTAATATGGGCACCAATTGCTAAAATTTCTGAAAGGTTTGAGTCCCTTCTGTATAGTCCACCCTTGGCTTTGAGATCAAATGGAAGACTCGGTTCCTATCTACCCTCTGCCCAGAATGTCCTAATCCGCCTCTAATTAGGAAACTCATGATCATCCTTCAAGACCCAACTAAAATCTTACCTTTCCTATAGACTCTCCCTAACTTCTTTTTCCTCCCTCTGACTTCTAGGCTGGTGCTTCTTATTCTGTGCTCTTAGAAAAACTGGACTTAAAAAAAAAATGTTTTATTTATTTATTTGGCAGAGAAAAAGGGAGAGAGAGAGAATGGGTGTGCCAGGGCCTCCAGCCCCAGCGAACGAACTACAGATGCGTGCGCCCCCTGTGCATCTGGCTAACGAGGGTCCTGGAGAATCGAATCTGGGCCCTATGGCTTTGCAGGCCTTAACTGCTAAGCCATCCCTCCAGCCCGCAAAACTGGATTTTTAACTCTGAGGTGTGGTATTCTATCTATTTAGATGTCAGTGTCTAATAGCAAGTGGTGAGGTTGACAGGGTAGGGCCAGGAGCCATTCATTTTTCTCAGCTGTATTTCTACTACACTGATGAGTCTGGGCTAAACACTGAGGGAATGAAGGTTATAAGAGTGAATGGATGAGATGAATTAATTAAACAAAGATTTATATGCGCGCAGGTGAATGAGATACTGCCTCAAGTGCAATAGAGTTTGAAGAGGGAATTTGGAAGGCTGGGTTGTGTCAACACTACCCTTTTATTACTTTTTAAATGAGCTTTCTGCTCCTAGCAGGTAAAATTAGCTTGGAATCATCTACGATTTTTTTTTTTCTAGTACTTGTAATTACGGTCTTAATGATTCTTTAAAACCTTGGCATAGGAGCTTCAGTCTGTAATCCTCAGATACACAACGAACCCTGAGCAGTCTGTCTTGGAGTTACCTGCTTAGAGCATTTCCACTAGCAGATTTTGACTTTCTTACAAATCATACCACCTCCATGAGTGACCGTCTGATCAGGCCCCATTTTAATTTAGCCTGAGATAGAAATAATTAGAGGAACTATTCTGCTACAGTGTAAAATTCACAACACAAAGCATATGCCACGACCATTGTCTAGGCTTAGAAAAGTCTAGGTCTTACCTTTCTTTGGCTCAGGTAGATCACTGAGCATGCTGGGCACAAGTGGCTTTGCCACTTGAGGATGTATATGCCACAGACGTTAACCCTCTGAGGAGACCAAGAGAAAAATCCTCATGGTTTAAATTTTATAGACACATTCTCAGCATTGTATCCCTGGTTCTCTTCAAAGGGCAAAGACAGGAGTATGCACTCAAAAAAAAAAAAAGATTTACAGTGAAGTTCACAAGGGAACTTACTTCTTGCCATGAAACATGGGAAGACAACATGAGTGTGTGTGTATGTGTGTGCATGCATGTATGAGTGCATTTGAGAGTATGCCATGTGTACTTTAGCAGCGGCCTGGTATCTTTCTCCTCTGGCACCAACACCTTAGAAGGACCTGGGTTCAATCCCCACAACAATGCCACGGTCAGGGCTCTTGTGCAGTCACTGGAGATCATAAAGGGTCAAACATTTTTTAAAAATATTTTTTGTTCATTATTTGTTTATTTATTTGAGAGCAACAGACACAGAGAGAAAGACAGACAGAGGGAGAGAGAGAGAATGGGCGCACCAGGGCTTCCAGCCTCTGCAAACAAACTCCAGATGCGTGCGCCCCCTTGTGCATCTGGCTAACGTGGGACCTGGCGAACCGAGCCTCGAACCGGGGTCCTTAAGCTTCACAGGCGAGCGCTTAACCGCTAAGCCATCTCTCCAGCCCCCAAAGTTTTCTTAAAGACAGTCATGTGAACAGATTCTCCTATGGGAAACCTCCTGCTCCAAGAGGTGTATGTACAGTGGCTAAGAAAGCAAGCAAAACTGTTCTCAAAAAGCTCTAGTTGGGCATGGGGCACATGTGTTTAATCCCAGCCCTTTGTCGGGAGGCTGAGGACCACTGAGAGTTCGAGGCCAGTCTAAGACTACACAGTGAATTCCAGGTCAGCCTGGACTAGAGTGAGACCCTACCTCAAAAAAAAAAAAAAAATATATATATATATATATATATACACACACACACACACACACACACATACATATATATGTGTGTATGTATATATATATGTGTGTGTGTGTATATATATATATAGACTCCAAAAACCAAAATATCTTTCTTGTGTTCTGCATTTTGGAAATAGGGGTATCTTTCCACTAAGTGAATACTCATTGTTAGAGTATTTGCAACTGAAATAGAAGCATGTCCCATTTTAAAGCAGCTTGTTACGGGCCAAAGCCAGGCTAACTGGCTGTGGAAAATGTTTGGGGTCCCTCCTCTCTGCCAGTCTCGGTGTTCCCTGCTTTGAGGTTTGGTCCCCATCGTTTCCAGTGACAGATCACCTTCATTTCTACTCATGGTTTCTCCTAAGGTGGGGCTAGCATGTCTTTCCTACCGGCCATTCCTCTCACATGGGTGTCACTTTATCACCTCAGAGGTCACACCTACCAGCTTGGCAGCCTGGCCAGCCCAAACTGGACTTCTATGGCTCCTAAAGGAGACACAACTGGGACTCTACATTTTTTTCCCCCTGCTTTTCACATTCTTTCCATCCACCCAGCCATCGCCACCAAATTCTTAACAGACCTATTGTTCACGTGGTGATTTTTGTTCTTGACATCCATATTTCAAAAATCTCAGGCGTGTATCAGTTGTAGGTATTGACCAATTTAAAAATAACATGGGGGAAGACAAAGGGAAACACTACCTCTTAAAAGATAGCTGTTGGCCGGGCGTGGTGGCGCACGTCTTTAATCCCAGCACTTGGGAGGCAGAGGTAGGAAGATCACCGTGAGTTTGAGGCCACCCTGAGACTACATAGAGAATTCCAGGTCAGTCTGATCTAAAGTGAGATCCTACCCCCCACCAAAAAAAAGATACCCATTGGGCTGGAGAGATAGCTCCACAGTTAGGGCGCTTGCCTGCAAAGCCTAATGAAGCAGGTTCAGTTCCCCAGTTCCCACATAAAGCCAGATGTACAAAGAGCCACATGCATCTGGAGTTCATTTGCAGCAGCTAGAGACCCTGGCTGGCCCATTCTCTCTGTCACTCCGTCCCTCCCCCTCTCTCTGGTTACAAATAAATACATAGTTTTCAAAAAGAACCCTGTTGATTTCAGAAGCCTTAAAAAGCGAATGAATGCCTATTCATAATTTGGGAAACCCAACGTGTGCACACGTGGGGTATGTCCTCGAAGAAAGGGAATACCAGTCCCCACCAGGCTGGCTCCGTATGCTTCCCACGAGGCAGCATGGTATGCTGGCTGGACAAGGGGAGGATGAGACACGTAAACACCTCTCATTGCTCCAGCTGCACCCCTAGATTTAGCAGTGATGATCGATAGACTCTAGCCTCTAAGTAGCTGGCGATGCAGATATGCGGGTGTGAATAGTGAATCGTTCTACAAGGATTCACTTTGGCAGTCTAGTAGGGGGAAAAGCCATGGACCGTTTCCTCAATAGAAATCACATGATCCCTTTTTTTTTTTTTAATTTTTATTTATTTATTTATTTGAGAGCGACAGACACAGAGAGAAAGACAGATAGAAGGGGAGAGAGAGAGAATGGGTGCGCCAGGGCTTCCAGCCTCTGCAAACGAACTCCAGATGCGTGCACCCCCTTGTGCATCTGGCTAACGTGGGACCTGGGGAACCGAGCCTTGAACCGGGGTCCTTAGGCTTCACAGGCAAGCGCTTAACCGCTAAGTCATCTCTCCAGCCCACATGATCCCTTTTGAACGATGACAAATCTTAGGCATGTGGGCCTAGAAGAGATGGACTTTAGCAGCACCTACAGAACACATCTATGAAATGAGCTCACAGTGTTGGCATGGACCCAAGCACAGGAATAGAGGTCTCTTGGTCTTGAAGTCCAAGGATATAGAGAGTGATTATAGATTTTCTTCTTTTAAAGTCACAGAATGGTTTGGGGGTGGGAAGCTATTTTTCTTGTGGCTGTGATAAGGTGCCTGACAAAAGCAACTTAAGGAAGGAAGGTGTGGTGGTTTGATGCAGGTGTCCCCCATAAACTTAGGTGTTCTGAATGCTAGGTTCCCAACTGATGGAGATTTGGGAATTAATGCCTCCTGGAGGGAGTGTATTGTTGGGGGCGGGCTTATGGGTGTTATAGCTAGTTTCCCCATGCCAGTGTTTGGCACACTCTCCTGTTGCTATTGTCCACCTTATGTGGGCCTGGGGGTGATGTCCACCTTCCGCTCATGCCATCATGGAGCTTTCCCTTGAGCTTATAAGCCAAAATAAACCTCTTTTTCCCACAAGTTGCTCTTGGCTGCGTGATTTCTACCAGCAATGTGAACCTGGCTGCAGCAGAAGAGTTTGTGATTGGATCACAGTCAGAGGGGCCGGTCCGTCATTTTGGTGAGGGCGTGGTGTGAGAATGGCTTTAACTGTGGCCGCGGGAGCATGAAATGACTTGTCACCTTGCACCCACAGTCAGAAAGAAGCAGAGAGAGATAAAAGCAGGAGCTCAATTTGCTTTCTCCTTTTCCTTTCCTTTTTAATTTAATTTTATTTTTAAAGAGAGAGAGAAAGCCGGGCGTGGTGGCGCACGCCTTTAATCCCAGCACTTGGGAGGCAGAGGTAGGAGGATCGCCGTGAGCTTGAGGCCACCCTGAGACTCCATAGTGAATTCCAGGTCAGCCTGGACTAGAGTGAGACCCTACCTTGATAAACAAACAGAGAGGGGTGGGGAGAGAGAGAGAGGGAGAAAATGGGCACGCCAGGGTCTCCAGACACTGCAAATGAAGTCCAGATGCATGTGCCACCTTGTGCATCTGGCTTACGTTTGTTCTAGGAAGTCGAACCTAGGTCCTTTGGCTTTGCAGGCAAACGCCTTAACTGCTAAGCCATCTGTCCAGCAGCTCTTCCTCCCTTTCCTTTTTTTTTTTTTTTTTTTTTTTTTTTTTTTTTTTTTTTGAGGTAGGGTCTCACTCTAGCCCAGGCTGACCTGGATTTCACTATGGAGTCTCAGGCTGGTCTCAAACTCACAGTGATCCTCCTACCTCTGCCTCCCAAGTGCTGGGATTAAAGGTGTGCAACACCATGCCCCACTTCCCTTTCCTCTTTTTTTTTTTTTAAAAAAAAAACAATTTTTATTTAATTTATGAGCGAGAGAGAAAGCAAGAGAGAGAGAGAATGTGCATACCAAGGCCTTCAGCCACTGCAAACAAACTCCAGAAGCGTGGACCACCTTGTGCATCTGGCTTACGTGGGTCCTAAGAAATTGAATCTGGGTCCTTTGGCTTTGCAGGCAAGTGCCTTAAACGCTCAGCCATCCCTCCAGACCTCCCTTTCCTTTTTGTTCATTCTGGGCCACCATACCATGGGATGTTGCTGCCCACATTCAGAATGGGTCTTCCCTCCTCAGTCAAACCTCCCTGGAAACACCCTCACAGGCAAGCCTGGTAGCTTGTCCCCTGGGTGATTGTAAAACCAATCAGATTGACCAAGACTATTAACTACTACAGAGGGTGACTCAAAGGCTTTTCACTACAGAGCGAGCCATGGCCTTTTCCTTCTTCCCATCTCTGCTTCCTGCGGACTATGCTGTGCTCAGCCCTAAACTAACTGGTCAGAAGAGGGCCCAGTGGGTATTCCACCAGTCAATATATGCACAGGATAAGAACAAGTGCACTTTAAAAAATCATTTATTTATTTGAGAGAGAGAGAGAGAGAGAGAGAGAATGGGCGTGTCAGGGTTTTCAGCTGCTGCATGCAAACTCCAGACGCTTGCGCCACCTTGTGCATTTGGCTTACGTGGGTCCTGTGGAATTGAACCTGGGTCCTTTGGCTTCGCAGGCAAATGCCTTAACTGCTAAGCTCTCTCTCCAGCCCACAAGTGCATTCTTTTGACCCTTAGTGCCTCCTTCAATTCAGTGCCCTGGGGGGCCTCTCTTGCCCCTTTTAACAACACTGAAAGTTGTCAAGTGTTCATTCAATAGTCCAGCCTCGAGAGGTCTCGTCTGTTAAGTCCTACCTCTCCAACCTGATTTCCAACCACAGCTCGGATAACATCGGCCCTCTGATAGGACAACTGAGACCATCCTTCTCCTACCTGCCTGCTGCATTCCAGGTGCGGCGTTTGTAGATTAACCCTCTATCTGTAGCTCATCCTTCTAACAGTGGAGTCCACAAAGACAAGAGGGAACTAAAGACTCACTCTAAACCCTCATTAACATAGCTAGTTACTTTCCTCAGGTGTCACAGCCTTGCCAGTAAGGAGTTGGGAGCCAAGTAGTTTGCTCTCCTTTTAAGCACCCTGGGACCTTTGCTTCTGGGGTACTTTCCTGCCTTCAGAGGCCCTAACATCAGTGTCTCCAGAGATTCCCCTCTAAATCCAGGGTCCCCGATCCTTACTCCATCCCCACTATCAACTTTTAAAGCTTTCCCTCTTAAGTCCTCCACGGCTTCTAGAAATTAGGAGCCATCTGCATCTGGCTGACACGCTCATCTTCTTGCAAAAGTTGTTTACCTGAATCCTCCAATACATCCTCAGAGACCCTACTGGGCTCTGCTCTATGCAAGCTGAGGCTATTTTGGGGGGGAATTACATGGGGTTTTTGGTGAATCTCTCTGACACTGTCCAAATCTCAGATTTTTTTTTTTTTTTTCCGAGGTAGGGTCTCACTCCAGCTCAGGCTGACCTGGAACTCACTATGGAGTCTCAGGGTGGCCTCGAATTGATGGCAATTCTCCTACTTCTGCCTCCCGAGTGAGTGCTGGGATTAAAGGCATGCACCACCATGCCTGGCCCAAATCGCAGATTTTTTTAAAGCTACACACGAACTCCAGACACATAAACCACCTTGTGCATCTGGCTTATGTGAGTCCTGGGGAATCAAACCTAGGTCCTTTGGCTTTGCAGGCAAGCGCCTTAACCACTAAGCCATCTCGCCAGCCAGGAAGAACTATACTGATGTGGTTGATATGCTCTGGAGTGACCCCTTCCTTTTGGACTGTGTACTGCATAGTGGACCCAAGGCCTCACACAAGCTCAGAGTCCTTACCTTCTTAAAAAGAAAAAGAAAAATTTCCAAAGCTAATTCATAACCTCAACCCTACTGAAAAGTTCCCTGTGGCTTTGAAGTGTTGTTTTTCCACCTGCCAAACACAGCTCGGGCCCTCAGGGTTCCCGTAGAATCTGCTTTGGGCAATTCAAGCCCGCCAAGGTGCAGGAGATTTTGTTTTTCCACCACTATGAGCACAATTCTATTTACCGTCCCAGGAGAAGTAAAAACACTTATAGTTGATGTGTTCTGTGTCCACCAACTTCATTTCCCCATTAAGACAAACAAATGTGTCCACTAGGATCCCCTAGTTGGAGAGCAGAAGGAAATCACCCACCATCTTCCTATAGAGAAATGGGCGGTCTTTGAATTCACTGTTCCGGGGTGATGTTTGATTTCGTAGCTCATCAGTTCCCTGGGGTCTTTTCCCCAATCTCCCCATTCTGTTTTCATGTACGTCTGCAAGCCTGAGAAATATCCCCCTCCCCATCTTGTTGTAATACATGGTTACTCTGTAACACAGCGTTGAAACAAACGTAACAGGACCACGCATCGTTTCTGCAGGTGATTCCAATGTAAAATTTTGTGGCAGGTTCGTCCAATTCGTGGTACTTCCTCTCATGGCAACTCATACCACGGGCCCTACCCCAGGTTTCAAAAAATTAGGGATTTCCCCAGTCCCTTCCTCGTGATTTCCCAGCTGGATCTCCTAAGGGAAGCAGGGAATGAGAAAGTATTTAAGACCTGGACAGAAGCGCGCCCCTCGCGAGTGAGAAATGCCTGCCTGTGGGGGACTTCAGGTCAGTGACTTGGCAACACGGTAACTGGACCACAGAACGCGGGGGGGGGGGGGGGGGGGGGGCGGCGGCTAGATAGACGCCTGGATTCAGGGACTGGAAGATGCAGCTGTCAACTGTCACCCCAAGACCACAGTGCAGAACCAGGCTGACTTCTCTAATTTCCATCTGGCTGAGAAACTGGCTCAGTGATGGGATGCTGAGAGCAAGCTGCCCATCTCTGGGGGGTCTCCCCGCGGCAATCGAACCATGGTTGTTTGGAAATGCACCGCGGACGGGGGCAGCCCCCACCCGCACCCCCTGTTTGCATCGCCCAGTTCCACCTACACCTGTCCCCAGGCCTTCTCAGGGAGTTTTAAGGTCTGCTGCGTTTCCATCAGAAAGAGCGCCTGGCCCAGGCTCCGGCACTGCCCTCAGGGCGTTGGTGGTGGTGGTGGTGGTGGGGTGTGGATCTTCAGAATTATTCCTGGGGTCCAGGGGCGAGGAAGAGGAGCATGCAGTAGGACAGCCTCCACCCCGCACGGTCCCGCCCTTTTTCAAGGACACGGCGGGGACGCACGCGGCCACTGGCTCTGACCACTGCTCCGGGTGCAGCTTGAAAACTCTCCACCGACCTCACAAACAAGTCTCCGGGCCCGTGCGATTGGGAGGACGCGGGACCGGCCAGCCCTTTCGCCGCTCCCCCCCCCCCCCACCAACCCGCCTCCCTCCTTCCCTCCCCCAGGCTCTCAGCTCCCCCCCCCCCAGGGCCAGGCCGGGGTCAAGGCCGAGGTCACGGCCGAGCCGCTCCATTGGCCGGATCGCGGTGGGAAGCCGGGCGCGCAGGGGCCGAGGCGGAGCCTGCGTGCGCGCCCCGCCCCGGCCCGTCCCCGATCCCTCCCCAGCGCGCCCTCCTCCGCACTGGCCACCGGAGTTTTTAAAGTGGACCGGCCAGCGGCGGGAGGCTGGCATTCGACAGCAGCCGGTGCACGCAGCCCCGGCGTCCGCCCCAGCTCTCCTGAGGCGACCGTACAATCCTCGGCAGTGTCCTGAGACTGTATGGTCATCTCAGCGCTCGCGCTGGCCACCACTCCGGGACTCCTGCCCACTGGTGCTATTTAAACCTCCTTTTTTTTTTTTCCCCCTCTTTTTCTCTCTTTCCTTAAAAATCCCAGAAAAGTGAACTTGGAGATCCTTTCTCGCTTTTCTCTCTCTCTCTCTCTCTCTCTCTCTCTCTCTCTCTTTCTTTCTCTTTCTCTTCTTTACGTCTGACATCCTCCTCCCACTCCTGTCCCCCAGCCCCGCCTCCCAGGGCAGGTTCCACCCCGTCACCTCTCTCCAACACCCTCCTCCGCACCTAGACTGCCATCCTCCACCTTCCAACCTGACTGCTCGGGACATTCGGGACCTGCGAGAGAGCGCTACAGGACTTTTCACACCTGCCTGGGCGCACAGGGAGTGGCCAAAGGCAACAGCTAAAAAGCGGCTGCAGCTCCCCCCCCCCTCCAACCTACCCCTTGACACACACACACACACACACACACACACACCAGCTAAGGAGCCCCAAGTGCCTGGCATCTCCAAGGGCGACGGCGACAATGACAGCTGACAAGGAGAAGAAAAGGTAGGAAAAGAAGGCGTCCGAGGCGCCGTGGAAAGCTGGTCCCGAACGGTGGCCATCAACTGCGCAGGGCGGGCGCGAGTGCGGAGCGCTTGGGAGAGGGGGGGTGCCCAGGAGACTTTCGGGGGCCCCGGATCACCCTGGAAGTGGGGTTTTAAGCGAGGGCACAGGTGTCGGCTTGGGGATGCATTGCTGTGGCCTCACAGTGGGCGCTTGCAACAGGCGGAGGGTGACAGCGTTGGAGGCGGGCGGTGGATACGGAATTTGGGGTGGGGAGGGGTGCCTTAGGAAATGCCCCGTCTCTGGGCACAGCGGCTACCAGCAGGTTGAAATGTTTCTGGGTTGACGCCCTGGACTTAGTCTCATCTGTAAGGGTAGCGGCTACCAAGCCTTTCTACACCCACTAAGCGACGCCCTGGGTCTTTTCAAATGGGCTCCTGTGCCCGCGCCCCGGCCGGGGCTGCACCGCGGTTGCAGCGCGCCGTGGGTTCGCGTCCCCGCTGGGGAGCGAGCCGGGACGCGGCTTCGGGCTCAGCACGCGGGGAAGTTTGTAGAGACACCCCCCCCCACACACACACACACATCCACTTCCTTCACCCCGCAACCAGACTCGCCAGAGAGTGGGTAGTGACCTGGATTGCCCTGCGGGGGCAGGTATACTCGCGTATGGGGACAGGATGGCGACACTGGGCGTCCCCGGGTGTCTGACTCCTAGGAGGACGGAGAAGGGCAGCTGCAGAGGCCTGTCCTCGCGAACCTCGCAGAGTGGGTGAGAGGCGACTCCGGGGTCAACTCTTGCTGCCCTCGCGCCTCCTTCGGTTCGCCCGGGTCTGGTGGGACCCGATCCTCTCCCAGCAAGTTGCGGGGGGCGGGGGTGGAGCTCACTGCAAGGCCTCGTCTCCAGCAAACGTGTGTGCGGGGGGTGGGGGCTGGCCCCCTCTTCCCATCCATCACCCCGAGCCGCGCAGCGGCGTGGGTAGGACTGGACTGCCCGTGGTGGGCTTCGAACTCGCTAACTGCGAACCTGCTTTTGAGCCTTGGGAGTTGGGCGACGGGGGGGCTGCGAGCTGAGAAAGGGAGATGTTGGTTCTGCGGGCTCGGCGCTGGGGTTTGATTGGCTTTTGTGCGGACTTCCTCACTAAGGGACCCGAGCCAGGATCTGTGTATTCTCCCGGTCGAAAGCGGAGGCTCCCACCTCGGGACACCGATAAGGATTATTAAACAGGAGCGAAGCGCACCCGTCCTGGCCGGGTGCCCGCGCCCTTCGGCGGAGAATCGCTAGGGGGAAGGGAGTGAGCCGGTTTTTTTTTTTTTCTTTTCTCTCTCTCTCTCTCTCTCTCTCTCTCTCTCCTCTTTACTTATTTATTGCTTTGGTCTGGGTCTCATCCCAGCAACTGGGGCAGGTGCCTTGAATTCCCCTCCCGCCAGCTCTGAGGTCCTGCATCCTTCAAGTGCGAGGAAAAAAGATTAAGATTCCATTGCATTTTGTAAAGCCAATCATGAACAATCCAAAAATAAAAATAAAAAACAAAAACCAAAAAACCCTACCTAAATTTACAGGCAAGTTATAGACTGCCCCTCTTGCAGAGATCTGGGCTCCTGAGCCACCAAGGAATTTTAGGAATACTGTAAGAGTAAGATGTCTATGTCACAGGTGGGTTGAGATAGCAATCGTGTCAGCTGTGTTGAGTATAAGTTTCTCTCGCGTGTTTGGGCGCCGGGTCCTTTGCTTAGGTGTATTAATCGGCCAGGGGGAAACTTGTAGCAGGCGGCGGAAAGTTATTTGCACACCAGACTGCAGTGCGCCTCCTTGGGAGAGGGCTGTCAGGTAGAAGGTTGTATATGGGAGCCTCGAGGACTCCCCGCAGATCAAGAGGCCACTGAGCGTGGTTGTATCCAAGCAGTGGTGGCCCTGGATGACCAGTCTGGCTGTGTGTCTGTCTGTCTGATTTACCGAACTACGGGCCAGATGCCGGCCCCTCTCCATCCAGAGTCCTATGAGAAGTTGGGCAATACCTGTTTGGGCTAATCATTTGGCAACTGTTTGGCTTTCCAAAAATGGGCAGTGTTGGCTGGCTTCTTGAGGGACCAAGATGTAACTATACTTTGCGGACCAGTGCATTGAAAGTTTGTGTTGTGTGTGTGGGTAGGTGGCTGCTCCAAACCTCACTCCCCCCACTCGCTCAGAGCCTGCCTTTGAGCCAAGGGGCTTCCAGCTCTTAATTCTGACCAGTCCAACAGCAGTTGTTAAAAAGCCATTCTGTCCAGACTTAATGAACTTTTGCAGTGTTCATTCTAGCCACTGCTCTTCAAGAAGCGGGTGGGATTGTTTTGTTCCAAAACATTTGGGAAGAGCCTAACTAAGAGCGGCTCTCTAAGTGTTGGCTGGCCTTGGAAAGAAGGAACCAGAACACCATCGTTCATGGCGGTTAGAGGAGAAGGGGGTCTCAACAAGCCCAGCAGACAGGGGGGTGTCTGATTCTAGGAAGAGCCATGTAGTTGCGCTTTCAGTAGGCGATTTGCAGAGTGGCTGAGATAGAATGTGAGTGAGATCCTTGGCTACATCGGGGATCAAAGTGCAGTCCCAAAGCCAGGCTCAGGTCTTGAGCACCTTTTGGGAAAAGTAGCTGGTACCAGGGCAGAGATGGAAGAGGAGGTGCAGATTACGGGGACCAGAGGCTTCCAAACCACCTCTCCCTTCTCACACTAGCTGGACTTAGTTGCCCTGCTGCTAAAATAAATAGAAATGTATCTTTTTTTTTTTTAACTCAAAGAAGCATTGCCAGTCTTCTGAAAGTGAAGTATATTTTCTAGTAGCTATCCCTGCAATATTTCATATCCATTTTTATTGAATGATCAAGAATATAGGATGGTAGAGAATTGATGTACGATGTCCGATGTCCTTTCAGGCATTTAAATGTGTATTTGTACAGCTTTCGCGGAGCTCAAAAGAACGCGGTAGTTCTGTGTGTTTTGGGGGATACTGATGAGAGGCCTTTAAGGCTGTCTTACAAGGACTCATGGAAAACATTTAGTCAAATATTTTCTCTTGCTGGACATGGCCCAGAGAGGGTCAAACCACCGTTTCTGGTCACAAGGAATAGGGAGTGTTGATAAGGATCAGAATGCTGGTTGATTACGTTCATTAGTATGTCTTCACCACACTAACCCCAGCCCTGAAATGCCTCTAGCCAATGAGGAAGATTTTGAAAAGATTTGAGTGAGTCCATCACCAACTCCATTCCTCTACAAGTGTCTGAACTTTTTGAAAGGAGATTTGATTTTTTTTTTTTTTTAACAAATGGAATAGCTTCAGTCTGCAGAAGTGTTTTTTTTTTTCTCTCTCTGGTGTGTGTGTGTGTGTGTGTGTGCAAAAGAGGCAGAGTGAGTGAAAGTTTATAGACTTATGGATACTGATTGTGTCTATGAACTTTGGAAAGTCTAAATTCATTGCATAATCAGTACCAGGACCTCCCTGTCCATGTGGAGCAGGTTGCTCTGTAGAATAGAGGACATTCATGGCTGCCCCATTGCTTCTTTTTTGTTTGTTTGTTTTTGTTTTTGTTTTTCGAGATAGGGTCTCACTCTAGCCCAGGCTGACCTGGAATTCACTATGGAGTCTCAGGGTGGCCTCGAACTCATGGCAATCCTCCTGCCTCTGCCTCCCGAATGCTGGGATTAAAGGCCCATTGCTTCTTATGTGGAATGATTTGCCATTTTCACTAGGGATGAAGGTGTAAGATTAAAAACAGTCTAATGTATTTAGAATGTAAACATGTCTCTCCTCCATGTCTCTCTCTCTATATATATATATGTTTTTATAGGGCAAGTCTTGGTTTTCTAGGGATCCACTTGTAAAGTGTTAAGAAATAGAAGAAACTAATTAGATAATTCTTAATGCTCCGGGACTGGAGCCCAATACTTTTGAAAGTACTTGTGATTAATTACTTCAAGACGTAGGTGTTTTCTCGTTTGAGGAAATGTGTTCTGTCCAATGGCGTTGTTTCCTTGT
Organism: Jaculus jaculus; assembly: GCF_020740685.1. Taxonomy (NCBI): domain Eukaryota; kingdom Metazoa; phylum Chordata; class Mammalia; order Rodentia; family Dipodidae; genus Jaculus; species Jaculus jaculus. The sequence goes on along the minus strand of NC_059119.1, from coordinate 47,026,461 downwards.
CTTTGTCATTTCCCCCCCCATTCCGACATCCCTCAGTGTGATCGTTTCCCCTTCCCTTCCCTCTGCTGGATGCTGCTCAGCAGTGACCATCGCTGGCACTGTCCCACAGTCTGGGTGTTGACACCTGTGTAGCCGCCAGGGTTTGTCCTCAGGACCCCAGTGTCTCTTACCTGTGTCCATAGTCACCGTCACCATGCTGCCTAATCTCTAATGTGATTCACACCATGGTATAAATCACTAAGGCAACACTTGGCTGCTAAACACCTTTAAATCGGGATAAATTCTGAAAACTAAGAGTGGACTTTTTTTTATACCTAATTGTTTAGTCTGGACTGAGAACTTGAAGGGGACACACAGGAAGCTTAACTGACACCTTCCGTGTGACTTGTCAGTAAGGATCAAATTTTTGAAGCTGACAATGGGAACAGGGGCCAAACATACCTTTGATGCTGAAGGAGCATCGTACATGCATTGGGAAAGCTGGAATTTTGCGGGATAGGTGTCAGCCTAAAGACCGGACTCCCAGGGAAGGTCTGCAGGGGAGATTTAGTGTTTGAGGATAATGTGAGTAAAGAAAACATGGAGAGGGATGGAGGAATGGCTTAGCGGTTAAAGCATTTGCCTGTAAAGCCAAAGGACCCTGGTTCAATGCTCCAGGACCCATGTAAGCCAGATGCACAAGGGGGCGCATGTTTCTGTAGTTGATCTGCAGTGGCTGGAGGCTCTGGTATGTCCATTCTCTCTCAAATGCATACATAAAATATATTTTCTTTCTAAAAAAAGAAAACACCGAGGTTTCCAGGGCATTTCCTATCATGAACATACCATGACCAGAATGACACCGTAGCTCTCGAAAGGAACTGGTTAGCGTGTATTACACACTTGCTTTTGGTGAGAGGTGTGGAGGACGAATATTTGGCGAATGACATGGGCTTCTCAGAAGAAAGTGGGGGCTTTCATCCAGGTATTCTAATTGGGAGTCAGGAGATAGTATTCCATCTCTGAAATCATAGACAAGGCATTAGGTGTGTAAAGATGATTATTCTAAAAGTCTGCTCATTTGTATTTTTTTGTCTCTCTTTCTGTCTCTTTCTCTCTCTCCTGGGGGTTGATTTTGTGACCTTGCAACACGCTAGGCAAGTGCTGGACCACTGAGCTACATCTCCTAGCCCCTGTTTGGCCACTGATAGCGTTTCAAAGGTTGTCTCATCTGGAAAAGGAAACTTCCTTGCTCACCAAGAACTGTCGCACATTTCTGGATCTTTCTATTCATGCCCCAGACTGCTTCACATTTCACTGTGTCTCTTTGTTTGGGGGGTGATGGAGGGGGAGGAGGCAGGAGTGTACATATCCAGCAAAGATTTTTTTTGTGGCACATGAAAACCTCACCTGCACTGGCTCGCTTCGATGTGAGCGTGTGCACCCTCGGTAATGGAAGCAAGGGCAGCTGAGTGGCCCACTCAGGCTTAATTCTAAGGTGATTAATTTTGTGAATGCTTTTTTTTAAAAAAAGATTTTATATTTATTATAGACAGAGAGGGAAAAAGAGAGGAAAAAGGGCGCACCAGGGCCTTCAGCCACTGCAAATGAACTCCAGATGCATGCGCTACCATGTGCATCTGGCTTATGTGGGACCTGGAGAATCGAACCTGGGTCCTTAGTCTTTGCAGGCAAACACCTTAACAACTAAGCCATCTCTCCAGCCCCTGTGAATGCTTTTGAAAGTGCCTACGAAAATAAACTTACACTCAATGTCTTACATTATTATGTTACTTCGGGGTCCCTTTTGTGCCCTCAGAATGCATGCGTCCTTAGTGGAAATGATGGCGCACAGGACAAAGCAAAATGTAAACCCTTGGTCTCCGAGCCAGCGCCATCTTCAGAACTTTCCATGGATTAACTCGTTTAATCCTCATAACAAGCCTGTGAGCGAAGCCCTGTTATTATCCCTACTTCACCGATGGGAAAGCTGAAGTGCCGCGAGGTTGCTGCCCACCGTGGCTGATAGTGTGGCACAGCAGCTCCCGAGTCCACCTACGCCCCATGTCTCCCCGCCTTACCTAAGAGGCCTGTAAAGCGTTGAATACCATGTCTGAATGTGGTAAGCACTCGGTAACTGCTTTTGTTGTTGTGTTGATGATTATGACAATGGCTTTTTTGTGACATCATCACATATCACACCACACACGCACTCACAGAGGACTGAAGATCCAAAGGGTAGGTGCACTTGGAGTTTCTGGAACTTGTATTTTTTTTTTTTTTAATGGATTTTCCTCAAGTTTGACTGGAGTTAGTTCTCTCCTACCCTTTAGAAGTTCAAAGCTTTCCACCCACCCTTGGAGGGTGGCAGGACTTCAATAACCGTTCACCCCTCTGTCTCCATTGTGCGGGACTATGAGGCATGCTTCCCCCGACAGCATCTGAAGGACTCTGCACACATCACGATGCACAGGACTTCCTCTGCCCCTTTAGATCTTTAGAAATTGCACAGGAAGGAAAGAGAATGGATGGTGGTGGTGGGGAGGGGGATACAGAATAGTGATTTTTAAAAAATTTTTTTGTTCATTTTTATTTATTTGAGGTGAGAGGGAGGGGAAGGGAGGGAGGGAGGGAGAGAATGGGCACGTCAGGGCTTCCAGCCACTGCAAACGAACTCCAGATGCATGCGCCCCCTTGTGCATCTGGCTAACCTGGGTCCTGGGGAAGCGAGCCTCGAACCAGGGTCCTTAGGTTTCACAGGCAAGCGCTTAACTGCTAAGCCATCTCTCCAGCCCTGATTTATTTTTTTGTAATCATATTTTGTATATTTCTGTTTTTGAGGTAGGGTCTTCATCTAGCTCAGGCTGACCTGGAATTCACTATGTAGTCTCACGGTGGCCTCGAACTCACGGCAATCCTCCTACCTCTGCCTCCCGAGTGCTAGGAATAAAGGCGTGCGCCACCATGCCTGGCATATTTTGCATTTTTTTTATAGAGCCCTTTCTCTCTGGTGAGCCCCAGATTTTTCACAGCCTTGGCACCCCTGGCCTCTGGATTTTTGAGACCCTTTGAGGTCTTCTGAAGTTTCCTTAGTGGCGTAGCCCATCACTGCACAATGGAGGGAGAAGCTAACCATAGGGCAGCCTTATTGGCAGTTGCCTGGCCAATTGGATAAACGCTTTTCTGAACCTGTGACTTCTGCAATGTTTTATCAAAGTATGATCCTTACAATGTTTTTCTTCTGGGTGAAAGCAGGGTGCATGAAGGTCATGTACAAGTGTGGGGGGCCACCATCAGCTTCTGTGTTCATACAGGGTTTGTGTGTGATGTGCCGCCTGTCGGCCGTTTGCTTCTGCTGTTGACAGAGGACTCGGCTGAAGGCATGTTGCTGAGAAATGCGTTGTGGGGTCCTTTGAAATCCCTGGAGCCAAAGAGAACGGGCATGGTAATGCCCAGAGAGTGTCATCTACATCTTAGCCACTGGTTTCTTTTTTCCTAATCTCTCAAGAAATACTGGTTTTCTTGACTGCCTTAGGCTGTTACCAGGGACCACGAGTGCACCAGTAAGGCTCTTATTATATGGCGTCACCTTCCAGAAGATTCACGTGTTCCCAGGAAGCACATTTTTTCCCCCTGACTTGGAAAGATTCTTCAGTTTTAAAGTTATGAGTAATCCCGTGTCAGATAATAATTGCAGGAAGCAAACCTTTTGCTCACACAGGGAAAAAGTATTTTGGAGAGAAATGTCTTGTCAGTATGCAAAATGACTGCCTTCATAACACACATGTACATACATTCATTTGCCATGTGCCCACCTAGCATTTTCTTAATTTTATAACACCACAGAAATGGATGGTGAGAAGTTTTTTTTTTTGATGTGTGTACATATGTGTGGGGATATGTACGCTTTGTGGCGGGTTTGTGGGTTCACATGTGTGGACACACGTATGCAGATGCATGTGCACACATGTGCGTGCGTGCATGTGTGTGTGTGTGTGTGTGTGTGTGTGTGTAGGACAGGGTTTGGTGTGGAATGTCTTCTTTGTTCCCCACCTTCCTTACTGAAACAGGGTCTCGTGCTTAAGCCGGAAGCTTGCTGGTTTGGCTGGCCAGCTTGCCACAGGCCATGATCCTGACCCCGCTATCCCAGTGCTGGCATTGTAGGCTGGCCACCATGCCTGCCTGGCATTTACATTGGTGCTTGTGGGGGGGTTTCATGCTAGAATACTTTACTGGGCTAGCTGGATGGCTTAGCGGTTAAGGCGTCTGCCTGCAAAGCCTAAGGACCCACGTTCGACTCTCTAGATCCCACATTAGCCAGACACATGAAGGTGAGGCAAGCGCAAGGTCGCACATGCCCACTAGGTGGCGCAAGCAGGCTGGAGTTCGATTAAAGTGGCTGAAGCCCTGGTGTGCCAATTCTCTATTCTATCTCTAAAATTAAAATATATCAACCGAGCAATCTTCCAAGCCCCTAGAACTCCTTTCATGTTCTCCCAGTGACTCACTGCATTCCGTCTACTCCAGGGCAGGCTACAATTTAAAAAATAACACATATATAAATATTCTATTACATCATAGTATTTTAATAGTTATAGAATGTATTGTACAATGCATCAATACATGTAAATTATTTTTATTTATATTTTTAATTTTGAAGTTACTTATATTTCTATAGAAATCATGTATATTTATATTATATATGTTTGTCTATATGTGTGTATGTATATGGTTAGTCTGTATCACCAAGCATGCAAGTACAAAAAAAAGTATCCGTTATGCTGTAGTCGTGACCGTGACTATGGAGACTAACCCCCACTGCTACATTGGCTGCCCCCAAATGCCAGGGCATAGCCATTGGTACTCTTGGACAGGAATCGACAGCTTTAGTTGGCTCTTTTGGTCTCCCTCTCAGTTTGAGGGACCCTGATGTTGGTTTCTGGCTACGGGGAGTCAGAAATTTGCCCCTAAGGACACATCAGAGTTCAGTTTAGGAAAGTTCAAAAGCATTTTGTTAAATTAGAGTATATCAATTACGGTATTACATTGATGCTGGCATTAAGCATTTAAGGCGTTGGGTTGTGTGTAGACTCTTGGTGTTTTCTCTCTTGATATTAATGTGAGAAAGCCCACATGCCTTACTTATGACCAAACTTTTTCATGCCCTCACCATCTTATACAAGATAGGTCCTGGTTTCCTTGGAGTAGGGGAAAGGGACAACCCATTCTCATGATTTTGCATTCTGGAAATGGACCTGCTGAAGGAAGCAAACAGACCAACATCATACAAGCAACGTAGAAACAAGGGGCCGGGTGTCTGTGTCAAAGCAGGACCCCTGTGTACCCGCCACCCCACCCCCCAGCTCTGTAGTGAACCAAGAGCCCAAAGAAACTGCTCGAATTGCCCCGCTAACTCTTCTCATTAATAATGACTAATTACAGCAAATAGTTACAGGCCTCTTTCCTACCTTTATGACTTCCTGTTGCTGAAGCACTTTGGAGTGTTGAGAAAGATCGTTCTGGAAAACTACGTCATACACAGTTGCAGGAAGGAGCGCGTTTAAGCACACAGGAGGGGGGGGGACCAGCCCAGTTACTTGGCCTTGTTTATGAATTCTGTGTGGGAACAACAGAAAATTATGCTTGTGAGAGGCTGTCTGAGAATCGTGAATTGCACAACAGCATTTTACAGATCAATTCTGGCTGACCAGGCATGTGAGGAAGTTGGACATGGGATTATTTTTAGAGTTTTCTGGAAATAATAGGACTGTGCATATTCATAATTTAAAACTCAGTGTTGAAGCATGGCCATTGGAGAAACACTTTTCTGGAACATATGACTTGTGTAATGTTTTATGAAACTGTGATCCTTTCCAGTGTCTTTTTATTTATTTTTTTGGTGAAAACAGTAAATTCAGGATATATAAAAATATGCCAGATAGGGAGACAAAGGAAATCAGAAGAAAACCAATCCCTTTATAAAGGTGGCAGAATAAATCCCAATGGGTAGTTTTAAAAGTGGCCCAGTCAAATAGCTCCCTCAAAAAGTTTCTGTATACCACTGTACCCTTGAGTTTCTCTCCATGTGTGTCCACGAGGTCTCAGATGCTATTTTGGAGTGGCAGCCTTCACTTCCAGCACAGGCTGAAGTTGACCAAAAGCTAATTTTGGTGCCCAGGGTTGAAGGGGAGAGAGAAGGTATGTGGAGAGCCAAAAGGCTTTCTGGTCCCGGGTCGGGAGCAGTGTGGCATTACCAGCTGTGCCACACTTCACCTTTAGAACGTTTATTTGTGTGCTTGCACAACAGATGTTTACCCAGATATTCCGATAAGAAAAAAGTATGAAGGTCACATTGGGCCGGTGACAAGGGAGCATCTATAAATGTCACCATGTCGCCAGGCAGCGGCCGTCTCTTTGCTTGCACACACTCGGGACTTAGAGGCATTAATGGTTGGGTGGGGCACGGTGGCCCAGGCCCTTCTCAGGTTCTCATTTTGACTTTTCTTGCTACCACTGGGGCTTTCTTGGCTCAGCCTGATGTGCCCCACCCCGTTGGGTGAGGCCCTGTGTGGCAGTCAGAGTTTTCCCAGGGAACCTAGCTCGCTTGCACCGGGATGCCATTGTGGAGGCTGCTGGTGTCCCATGGAAATCGGTGCCCCCCAACCCCCCCCTTTTTTAGGAAGTGTTGTGGTTGCTGGCACAGCTTTCTCAGCCTCTCAGAAGAAGAGGTCTACGTGGTGCCAGTGCTACCCATCTGGGGGTCCCTCTCCTGTGTTGTCCTGGGAGCTTGGAGACTCTTCAGTGCAGCAAGGGGGTTCCTTGTGGACTTGGTCTGAAATAGCTCTAAGGGTTACCTTGGCACTTAAAGCCTAACTGGAAAAGAATTAAAGACGGGCTGTGGTGGTGGGGGGGGGGGAGCTTCAATCCATTTCCTTCCCAATGTGGGTGCACGTGTGAGGGTTGATTTTGCTGGCACCAGGGAGCCCACTCCAGCAACCGAGTTGACTCCTCCGCCACAAAAGGCAGCGCTTGCTGCTCCCTGTGTCTCCACGCTTACCCATCCCCTGTGTTCCATCTCTTTTCCAACCCGGATAGCTCACACTTTCCTAGTCCAAGTCCAGGCTTTGCAACCTACACACAGAATCTCGGCCGTCTTCACCCGGGCACTCCCTGTCCGTTCACTTGTAGCTTCTGGTTATGTTTGCCAAAGAGCTGGCATCTCGTTATCTAATGACATTGTATTTGTTCTTACCTTTCCAAGAAGATTTCGTGCCGCTCCTGAGCAGAAATGTCTATTTCCGATGTGCTCTGAAATACCTTGTTTCCCTCCCTCCCTCCCTCCCTCCCTCCCTCTCTCTCTCTCTCTCTCTCTCTGTTTAAAAACAAAATCATAGAATTGCTTCGTTAGTGTCCCTTGGGTTACTTCAAAAACTTGCTCTGGGACTCTTGCTTTCTCCACTCATGTAACATCCCTTGACTCATTGCCTTTTAAAAAGAAAGAAAAAGAAAATTCAGCTGCACGTTGGTTACCCCTGCATTAATTTGGTCTTTGATCTGCATTAAAAAAAAAAATCGCATGATGCTTTTAATGGCTTAGCTGTTAAAGCGCTTGCCTGCAAAGCTGAAGGACCCAGGTTGAATTTCCCCAGGGTCCACATAAGCCACATGCACAAGGTGGTGCATGCTTCTAGAGTTGGCAGTGGCTGAAGGCCCTGGTGTGTGCATTTAAAAAAAAAAAAAAAGTAAAAAGCATGTCTCTAGTTACCCATGAAATCTTAAGTCCTTCAAGAAGGGAGATGCAGGCATCTTATTCTGTTCTTGCCACATCCAGAGAGAGAGAAAGAGAGGGAAGTAGGTCTGTCCATGTTTGTTCCAGAGTTTATAGATCTAGTACAAGATTTATTTTAGGCGTGTGTATTGTGGTGGAGGTGGAGGGAAGAAGTTATTGCAAAGGATGGAAAACACAGGCAGAAACCTGGGCCCAAATTCACTTAACCCGTCCTCACTGGATACACACCACACACATGGTGTGTTTTGTCCTGATGCTTGTCTGCACATTGAGGGTAAATGCTGACGGGTTACAGATTTCAGGGCTCTGGACTAGACAGTGGGACCACAGAGGAGCACACTATATAGGTCCTGCACTCCATGTCTCCTAAAACGGTTCACTTAAAACAGTGTGAGAGGAGCTAGAGATATAAGTGCTTCGTGGTTAAGGCGCTTCCCTGCAAAGCCTAACGATCTAGGTTCGATTCTCCAGGTCCCACATAAGCCAGATGCACGAGGTTGCATGTATCTGGAGTCCATTTGCAATAGCTGGAGGCTCTGCTGTGCCTATTCTTTATCTTAATCTAATACATATTAAAACTGTGAGATGTTTTGTGTTCATGAGTATCCTGGCTACATCTTTAAGATGTTGACATCTTGGCAGGAAGTAAAAATGAGTCCTGATGAACTTTGAAAACAGCAAGCAGGATGTGGACAGGAATTGAGAGCTGGGCCTCCTGGATCATTAGAAAAGGCAGAGATCGCGTGAATTTGAGGCCACCCGAGACTGCATAGTGACTTCCAGGTCAGCCTGATCTAGAGTGAAACCCTACCTCAAAAAAACCAAAAAACCCAAAAGTGATCAGCAGAAGGTGGGCGGTTAGGCAGAGGAGCATTAGCATCTAGGTGTTGACGATTAGGTGGCATCTGGACGGGCAGGTGGCTATGGTATATTCGAGCAGAAGGAAGCAGAGTGCCCAGGCCCAGGATGGCGAGTGGCTCTTTGCAGAGCTGAATCTGGAGCTCTATTAACAGCTGGGAAATGGTGTGCAGGCCAGGTTTGTGTTGGGAAGTCAGGGGCAGGCCTTCCGAGTCACGTCTGATGAGATCTTTCTTTGGTCTCTGTCGGGACACGAGATGCTGCGCCGGGGACCTCTATTAAACCACGTACCTGGCTCTAGTTAGAATGCCCAGAGGTGGCTGTCCTCCTTACGTTGACCTCCAGGTAATGCTCCCATATCAGCCTTCTGTGAGATGACCCAAGCTGCTCCAGGTTCTATTTCTTCTTGGCCTGGACGGCTCCTTGGAGTCTTCCCTGCCACAGAGCGCGCAGTGGGAACTGGAACAGGGACAGATTTTTATGGCCTAAAATGGCAGTGACTCCCCCCCCCATCTCTATATTTTCACTCTGATGGTATAAAGCCCTTTGCCTCCACCATGATTTAACCTTTCTCATTATAGAAAGATAGAGGATACCCCGTTTAACACCCCGGATTTGGAGGGAGAGAAACAGCCACAGGCCAGTGGTTCATTTTGTGAGTCAGTACCAATAACTCCGTCAACACACCGTCCCCAGAGTGCTGCGCCCAAATTGCTTCTTGACCTTCTCCCTTTCTTTTAAGCAGCCATGCCCTAAACCCTAGCTTTGAAGTTCAGTTGTCTTTCTGAAGTTACCTGGGTCCGGCAGCCAGGGCCTTGCGTCCTGCACCCCCCCACTCCACCCCCAGCAGGCGTAACCTTTCCCCTGGAGGAATTTAGAAGCACTTAAAAAGGTCACAGCTGAATACTTGTGGGCCAAGAGTTGGCCAGAGATTCCCAAATCACTGGACAAGATCCCACTCCAAGGACAGCAGAGGCCAAGTCACGTTAGCTTGCCCTGTCCAATGATACTTCGAGGGAGACTGCAACTCCCGAAAGCTCTTGCCTTGGGATCTCCAAGATCTCCATTCTCTGTCATCCTCTCAGGGTTCAGTAGGGGCTTGCAGAGCTGGGGAACTGCTGCCTAGGCCCCACTAGGCCGTCTTGACCTGTGGTTTCCTTAGCAATCACTGAAGGGCCTGGTGTAGGAGCCCAGGGCCTGAGACAAGAGGAGGTGCCCTTGGAGCCAGGTGGCTCAGTGGTTTGCATCCTGTCACAATCAGGAAGACTGTTGCCACCAGAGAAGGGAGCTACAAGTGGTTGAGAGCTTCAGAACACAGCACAGGCCAGTCCAGACCTAGGGGCTGGTTGGGATCTTAGGCATTCCATGGGAAGCTGCTTTAAGAAACCCTAGGGCAGGGAGGGATAGCTTAGCGGTTAAGGCGCTTGCCTGTAAAGCCAAAGGACCCAGGTTCAAGTCCCCAGGACCCATGTAAGCCACAAGGTGGCACATGTGGACTGGAGTTCGTTTGTAGTGGCTAGAAATCCTGGTGCACCAATTCATTCTCTCTCTCTCTCGCTCTCAAAATAAATAAATAAGTAAATAAATAAAAACAAGGCTTGACAGTGGTATATGTTGAGATCTTGTCGTAGCTGGAACTCTGAGTGTAACCACTGCCTTCCCATAGCTCCTGGCAAGAATCAGGAAGGGGGGAAAAAAGATGTTTTTAACCAGACTCACCTGTACAACCTATGAACAGATGCACGTATGTGCCTTTGCATTCATTATTTTTTCTAAAGTAAAAAGCCCTTTTGGAAAATTTCACCTTCGCCTTTGCTGAACTCTTTTTTAAGAATATTTTAATTTTTATTTATTTAAGAGAGGCAAAGAGAGAGAGAATGGGCGCGCCAGGGCCTCCAGCCACTGCAAACAAACTCCAGACGCGTGCGCCCCCTTGTGCATCTGGCTAACGTGGGTCCTGGGGAACTGAGCCTCGAACCGCGGTCTCTAGGCTTCACAGGCAAGCGCTTAACCGCTAAGCCATCTCTCCAGCCCTGCTGAACTCTTTAACAGGCTCTATCCCGCCTCAGTCAGGGAGATGCTGGACGTACCTGAAGGTAGGGTCCCCGTGTCCCTTCAGCCAGCCGTGGAGACTGTGAGAAGATCACAGGAACCAGAGATGAGTCTGAGTGACCATGAACATGGGTCCTTCTGTCCTGAGCCATCTCTCGGACACATCCCAAATCACCTTCTATCCAGATGAGGATGTTCCCTGAGGGTGCACGCCACCTGTAGTTTCCTGGATGGGCACAGGTATCACAAGAGTGATGACCACTTCTCCTTGAGTTCAGTCACTGGGGCCTATGTTTACTTTGGAAAGTGACAAACTTTCACCCACTTGAATTCTTTTTGCCTCCAAATTTAGTGTCAAGATGACCGCAAGGCTTCTTGTTGTGTTTCTTAGCTTTTGTCTTGCCAAAGGAGATTAGAAATGCCCCCAGGCCTGCCGCCTCTTGTTTTTGTGTTCCTAGCCAAACCTGCCTCCCCATGAGGTTCAAAGGAGCTTTCCAAAGAGTTTCTCAGGAGTCCGAATATTCTGAGATGTGTGGCGGGTGTAGGATGGAGGATTCCGCCTCTGCACGCTTCCCACTCTGACGTGGCTATTGGATACATATGCTGTGCTCTCTTGGATTCCTACTGTGGGATTAAAACCAGGTACAGTCTCAATAAAACCTCACATTTTAATAGTGTCTGTAGAAACTAACTTTTGCAACCATTATCTTTATTTTTAAAATATTTTTTGGTTTTTCGAGGTAGGGTCTCACTCTAGCCCAGGCTGACCTGGAATTCACTATGGAGTCTCAGGGTGGCCTCGAACTCACAGCGATCCTCCTACCTCTGCCTCCTGAGTGCTGGGATTAGAGGCATACGCTACCACGCCTGGCTTGGCCTTTTTATTTTTTATGTGTCAGAGAGAATTGGCACGCCAGGGCCTCAGCCACTGCGGTCGAACGCCAGACGCGTGCGCCCCCTTGTGTGCACGTGCGGCTTTGCACGCGTGCGTCGCCCGGTGTGTCTGGCTTACATGGGACCTGGATGGTAGTCGAACATGAGGCCCTAGGCTTGGCAGGCAAGCCCCTTAACCACTCAGCCATTTCACCAGCCCATGCGAGCGTTATCTTAATGGAAAGAACTTTGAAAAGTGTAAAGTGCAAACCGTCAAGGCATCATTATTAACAAGCCCAGCAATATAATCATTAGGCAAGTTATTACCTCTTAAAAATGAGTCGATGCCACTTGGAAGGGCACCTTGGGAAAACAATAAAAGGAGACTCTGTTCCCCAGATTCTAAGTGTCCCTCCTGGCTGTTTTTTTTTTTTTTTTTTTTTGAGGACTGTGAAACTCTTGTCTATTAAGATATCGGGGTGTGAGATATTTTTGCCCATACCCTGAGAGTGAAGAAAGCTGATTGGCACCAAAGAACTAAAGAACCTTACAACACTTCTGATCAAGTCTCGACTACATCTGTCACCTCGACTACATCTGTCACATTCCTGACCCCTTTCCCTTCCTTACTGCGGAGGAGAGAGTGCAGGCCCCCTGAGCTCATGTTAAGGGGGACGATGCCCGTGCCAGAGCACACACCTACCCTCCAGACAGCTAGGACTTAGAACTGCCCACGCCCGACTCTGACTGCTTTGCACCAACAAGACTTTCCAGGGCAGTGCAGAATTGGAGGGTGAATATGGCCTCCCCGAGTTACTAGAAGTGGAAACGAGGCTTTGGCTGCGCCACCCACTGACCGTGAGAGTTGGCAGGTCACTCGGCCCTGGGCTCAGACCCACGGTCGGTAACGCGTCTGATACCTCACACCTCTGAGCTTGCTCTACCCTTAGCCACACGCTGGAGGCTGACCAGCTGACTCCAGGCTTAGGTCTCAGTTTAAATATCGCCTCTGCAGGGAAGCCTTTACTGACCTCTCTCATTTGACCCTGTCCTCTTTTCTTTGTCAACACCACCTCCTATGCATTGTAACGTACATATTTGCTTATTATTCCCCCCCCGTGCCCCTCCACGGTGTGCACGCACACAGGGTGTGAACACCATGAAGATGTAGAGACTCCACACACACACATATACACACACACACACACACACACTTCTTTTTTTAAAATATTTTTTCATTTTTATTTATTTGACAGTGACAGAGAGAGAGAGAATGGGCGCGCCAGGGCTTCCAGCCACTGCAAACGAGCTCCAGACGCGTGCACCCCCTTGTGCATCTGGCTAATGTGGGTCTTGGGGAATTGAGCCTCAAACCGGGGTCCTTAGGCTTCACAGGCAAGCGCTCAACCACTAAGCCATCTCTCCAGCCCCCCCCCCCCACACACTTCTTAAGCATCCATTCATTCAAGGAATTACTCCAAGGTTCCTGGGGCCTTGCCCTCGACATTAGCATGAGTTCCCCGCCTCCCCGTTCTTTGTTTCCTGACATAGGGTTTTGCTACATATATCAAGCTACCCTTAACCTCGTGATTTTTTCTCTACCTTCTGTGTTCTGGCATTACATGTGGGGACCACGGCACCCGGCTTTTTTTTTTCCCCAAAGCTCTCCATATAAACATAAGCAGGTGTGGGTTTGGCCATCTAGATGAAATAATTGAGACACACACAAATGGAATCACCAGGCCAGGGGGCTGACAGTGCCTCTGTGAACAGACTCTCCGTCCCAGACAATCCGCACAAGCCCACATCGTTACTTCTGGCCCCTTACTTTTCGGTTGTAGTGTGGGGGTGTTTTGTCCTGTCTGGCAAGGTTCACACCATTGAGGAGCCATTGTGTGCTGGTGGCGTCTGGAAATGCACCACAGAGTCCCAGGAGGACGCTACCGGATTAGCAAGTGTCAGGCCAGGGGCAGCGGAGGAGTTGGGCTGCCCCTCCACAGAGATATGGGGGGGCATGGTGGACCTGACAGTACCCCCCCATTCTGGCTGTGCTGCACCTCACATTGACGTATCGATGTCTGGTGGATTTTCTGCGGAAAGGTGAACCCCAAGCTAGCTAGACAGCCACTCGGGGCCTCCGCTTCTCCATCGCCAAATGAACCGGCAGGAGGGAACCAGACTAGATAGGCCGAAGATCTCTGGGGGCTCCCAGTGGCCTGGTCCTCGCTCCCAATCCCAGGGCGCTCTCAGAGAAGGAAGGTGGGAATTTTGAAGACCATTGGCAGAGGCTGGAGGAAGTCTCTCCAAGTGAATATAACTCGTCTATTCTGAAAAGATTAGATTAGAGTTACTAATGGGCTTGGCCCAATACATTTCCATGAGAGCAGTGGGGCCAGGAGCCTACAGGAGGAAGAGAGGGCCGAGGTTTGATGACAGAGGGTCGCCAAAAGGGGCCAGCTGAGTTTACCAAGGGGGGGCAGGTCTGTATCTTCTAGGGGTAGCGAAATGGGGCTCCCACTCTACCATCATTCTGTGTAGGGGGTCACAAATGACCTCAGCTTCCGCATCTGTCCTGCCAATTGGACCGGGCTTCAAAAAATTACAAGCTAGTGTAAAGGAAAGGGTTCGTACTATGATGATTCACGTATATACATGAACACACCCGGGTGCTCAGGCCTGGTAAGGATGTGAGCTGATCGGCACAACAACCTGAAAGCAGTGTGTCTTTCCACCTGAGAGAGAGAGGAAAAGTTAAGCTAGAAAGCCTGTGGCATTGAGGGCAACAGATTGAAAATTACTGAATGAAGTCATGCTGTGCTGTGTGTGTGTGTGTGTGTATGGAGGGGGTGGAGATGGAGGTTGTTGTGCTGAGGGACAGAAGTGAGTCACCGTGTAAAAGTGTTGGGGAGTCACCTTGAACGAGGGCCAAAAAGGTAGGAATATTGAGACTTGAGTTTATCGGACTTCTATCGGGTACATCAAGTTCTGGATGGCCACCCACTGGCCAGAGACATGAGGTGGACGGCTCGGCTTTGCTGCCCTGAGAAAGCTTTGCTGCTGGCTTCGGCCCCGCTGAGCAAAGTCCGCTTGTTCGCCGGAGTTCACACAGACTCCTTGCCAGGCCTGCCCAGAATCCTGTCTCCTCTGACTTCCTGGACTCTTGCATAATATTTCCTTGCCTCTTGAATGGCTGGCCCCAGTGCAGGGGCAGCTCGATGACGCCGCCAGGGGAGGGGACGATCCGGAGAGAGCATGGGCGATATTTGACACTCAGCCAGGAGTGCTTTGGGTTCTGGGGTGAGGGGGGTGGGGTCAAGAGAAGCAGGGGCAGAGGTCCTTCAGATATATATATATATATTTAAAAGATTATTTTTTTGTTTATTTGAGTGACAGGCAGAGAGAGAATGGGCGCACCAGGGCCTCCAGCCACTGCAAACAAACTCCAGACGCGTGCGCCCCCTTGTGCAGCTGGCTAACGTGGGTCCTGGGGAATCGAGCCTCAAACTGGGGTCCTTAAGTTTCACAGGCAAGCAATTAACTGCTAAGCCATCTCTCCAGCCCCAGATAGTTTTTTGATTGAAGATTTTAGTGAGAAAGGAGTTCGGGGAGACTTTACAGTCATATGCACACACACATACACACATACCCATCTCCAGGAATCCTTTCTCCCCTAAAATTGTTAATGTAGTTAAATTGTTTTCTTATTGTAAAAAAAAAAAGTACACCCTACACATTCCCATAAAAATCAAAGCCTCAAGATAAAAGTGGCCAAACTTTCACCGTTCTAAGATAAGCACTGTTAATATGGTAACTATATCTTCTATGTAAGAAATATTAATACATAATTATAGAACGTTACCATTTTATAAGCGGTTGTGTGTATTCTCCTTGTGGCTAGTTAACAAAAGTATTTCTCTCTACCAAGGGTCACGACTTAATAAATAGCTGTATTAAGTCCCACTTACAGATGGATCACATGGGAAACTCCTCTTTGCTGACCTGTCCAGGCTCAGGAAGTAAGTGACCCCCATCCCAACCACTATATTCTAACCTGAAAAGCAACATCTCTCCTGTATTCTCTGACGAGTAAGTTAGCTCTGTTGTCCCAGAAATAACTGCAAAATAAAAGGTTATGTGTCCATGGAAAACGTTCTCTGGGCTTAGAATAATTCATATGATTACACAGGAGGAAGCTATAATGATGGCAGCTCCCAGGCCTTGGCTGGGGCTCACTGTGGGGAAAATGATCTCCTGGTATGGGGTACGTGCATGTGTGCGTATTAAGCAAGGAGTCAGTAGCTGGTAGAGCAAGTTTTGTTGAGTGGCTTTCCTAGGCTCGAGATTTCAGAGAAGCTGTATTTCAAATTTTAGTTAGCTATTGCCCTTCTGAAATCTTATAGCACCATCTGGGTTTTAAAAGATGTGCCTTTTATGCAGTAGTATGTCTGTGTTATGATGCATTATATATAATATTATATGCATGTACATATATGTCTATATATATGTACATATGTATATGAATATATATAAAATATCATTCAAATTTGCTTATAGGCCAGGCGTGGTGGAGCACGCCTTTATGCTGAGGCCAACCTGGGGACTACAGAGTGAATTTCAGGTCAGCCTGTGCTAGAGTAAGACCCTACCACTCAAAACCCAGAAATAAGGGCTGGAAAGAAATGGCTTAGCAGTTAAGGGGCTTGCCTGCGAAACCTGAGGAACCAGGTTCAATTCTCCAGGACCCATGTGAGCCAGACACACCAGGTGGTCTGGAGTTTGTTAGCAGTGGCTTAGAGACCTGGTTCATTTTCTCTGTCCAATAAAATAAAAAAACTTTAGGGCTGGAGGAATGGCTTAGCAATTAAAGCTATGCCTACAAAGCCAAAGGACCCCGGTTTGATTCCCCGGGACCCATGTAAGCCAGATGCAGAAGGTGGCGCATACGTCTGGAGTTTGTTTGCAATGGCTAGAGGCCCTGGCGCTCTCATATTCTCTCTCAAATAAATAAAAATACATAAAAAAAAAAACCCAAACCAAATTTGCTTACAGTTAACATCTTTGCCACAATGTTCTGTGAGGACAATGCTCCTGTGGCACCGTTGGAGGCTGTGTATTTTGAATGGTGGTGATGAGCTGTCGCTTGCCACATGTTACAGGTGTGGCAGATTTGCAGTAAATGTCAATGTAAGGATACTTCCTATTAATTTTGGACCTCAGTATTTTTTCTTTGATTCATCTTTTTTTTTCTTTTTTTTTTGATTTTTGAGGTAAGGTCTCACTCTGGCCCAGGCTGACCTGGAATTCACTCTGTACTCTCAGGGTGGCCTTGAACTCATGGCGATCCTACTACCTCTGCTCCCGAGTGCTGGGATTAAAGGCGTGCGCCACCACGCCCAGCTTGATTCATCTTTAAATTGGATTCAATATTTCTCTCTCTCTCTGCCTTTTTTGAACTTCTGGGGGGATTGAAACTAGGACCTTGACCATGTTAAATAAATAATCTACCACTAAGCTATATCCCCTGCCCAGTGTTTGTTTTAATCAGAAGCTCAGTATGAGACTGACCATTAATGACTTACTGTTGGAAATCCCTTACAAGGTTTGCTTAGTTTGGTTTTGTGAGGTAGGGTTTTGCTCTAGCCCAGGCTGACCTGGAATTCACTCTGTAGTCTCAGGGTGGGCTCGAACTCACGACGACCCTTCTACCTCTGCCTCCCAAGTGCTGGGCCTAAAGGTGTGCGCCACCACGCCCAGCAAGGTCTGCTTTTGAGTCAAGACAAGTTATTTCTTCAAGCTTTCTGATTTAAACATTTTTTTTTTTTTTGTATAAGTCAAAACGCTGGAAAATGTCAGCAAATTTATTTTAAAGCTCCCAGGCATCTTGTAAAACAAAAATTCCCCCCCCCCCAAAAAAAAGCCCTGTGGTACCAATAGTCTACTAGGATTTTTACCTCATTTTGTTGATGGTTGACTGCTGTCCAAACAAATGATCTATTATAACAATTTGCATAATTACAGTCTCTCCTTCAGTGTATTCAACCTGCACTCCCTTTTCTAGAATTACTGGCCAGGCTATTATTACCTCAAATTCCTTGACTCTGTAGTCCCAAAGAATGAGAGGACTAAGCTCAACAGAAAAAAAAAAAAAACAACAAAAAACAAAAACATCATCATCTTTGCTCTTGATTTTCCACGTTTTCAGCGTGTGGTGTATCGAAGCTTAGCATGTTGATTTTGTAGTTACTTGACTTGGTCACTGCCTCATTTTGGTGGTGGGGAGAGAGGGGGGTTCCTGGGCATGAGTGCCAACTTGAGAAGTGGGAAGGGGACCGAACTGGCCACCAGAATATTACGAAATGGGACTTTGTTAAAATTGATAGGTCTGTACGCTGAACACGCAGCGGTCGCTGGCTTGGCAGCTACTACGAGGCAAAACACGCAGTGCTCCAGGTGACTTTTGCAGCGCTCAGTGTTAATTTGATAAATGGCTTTTTAAAAAAAAAAAATTAAATAGTAGTTTGTGGGCTAATGGATAGGTCGCAGCAAACCTTCACTGGGGAGGATGGGGGAGCTGAAGGCACTGGGTGAACATGCTGGAGAGTCACACGCTGGTCTCCATTCTCAGCTGAGGAGTGGCTCTTCTCACAGCAGATGGGCTTCAAGGGGGGAGAGCCACAGCTCAGTAGAAACTGCTTCAAAAGCACGCCTCGGCCCTGATTTTCTTTTTCTTTCTTTTTTTTTTCTAGGTAGGGTCTCACTCTGGCTCAGGCTGACGTGGAATTCACTGTCTAGCCTCAGGGTGGCCTCAAACTCATGATGATCCTACCTCTGCCTCACAAGTATCAAACTTTAAGACTGGATAATATATATTCCCTCTCTCTCTCTCTCATACCCACTCCCTGTTACATAGACCGTTAATCCAATCATCCACTTATGGACATTTGGGTTTCTACCTCTGGCTCTTGTGAACAATGCTGCTATGGATACAAGTGTGCAAACAACTGTTGACCCCACTTTCAGTTCTCATGTGTATATTCACCTACACGTGAAATTTACCAGATCAAAGGCAAGTTTTGAGAAACAGCCATGTTGCCCCCCCAAAGCAGACATCAGCAGTGTACATAGGGCTCTGGCTTCTCCACAGCCACATCTGTTGTGGGTGCTGTTTAATTTGTTGTTCTTGTTCTTGTTTTAGATAATAGCTAGCCTAGTCAGTGTGAGGTAGCATCTCCCTGTGACTCTGCATGTCCCTAAGGACTACCAAGGTGCCTGTCTTTATAACCATGTTATACCCTCATCCCCAACATGCGTGGCTTGGGCGGGGATGGAAATCATTATCCCATTGTGAGTCAAATGGCACTGGAATGTTATTTATTGATTTATTTTTATTTTTTGGTTTTGTCAAGGTGGGGTCTCACTCCAGCCCAGGCTGACCTGGAATTCACTATGGAGTCTCAGGGTGGCCTCGAACTCACTGCTATCCTCCTACCTCTGCCTCCCCAGTGCTGGGATTAAACGCATGCGCCACCACGCCCAGCTGGAATGTTATTTGTTGGTTGGGAGTAAAAGGTGTCAGAGGGGGGTAAGGGGAGAGAGGGACACACCATGTGGTGACACACTCTCTCTCTCTCTCATACATGTATATATGTGTGTATATGTGCGTGTGTACATATATATATCAGGTACCTCAGTAGACCTGCTTCCATAGTTTAGACCATAGAGCAGGTAAGATTCTTTTAAGTAGAGGCCTCTGGAATTTAAGCAGCTGAAACTTTCTGAATGAATTTTTTTTTCTATTTTTTAAAAAAATACATTTTATGTATTTGAGAAAGAGAGGGATAGACAGAGAGAATGAGCGCACCGTGTCCTCCAGCCACTGCAAACGAACTCCAGATGTGTGCACCACCTTGTGCATCTGGCATACGTGGGTCCTGAAGAGTCAAACCGGGATCCTTAGGCTTTGCAGGCAAAGCGCCTTAACCATTGAGCCATCTCTCCAGCCCAGCAACTTATACTCTGACAAGAAAAGAAACATTAGAATTAATTAAGCACCTGCTCTAAGCCTGGCCTTGTGCTAGCCATGTGTAGTGTAGGAAGACAGGACTTTTCTCCTCATAATTACTCCGGGACTTACAGTTTAATGTATCACCTTGAAAACAGGCTTCCATCCTTGAGCATTCATCTGAACTACCTGGTGAAGGGAGGGTCATTATAATAAAGCTCGGTGGTGCTGGACCTCAGCTCCAGAGTTGGTTTTCCAGGAAGTCTGAGGCAGAGTCTGAAACTTTGACATTTGTGACAAATTCTCAGGTGATGCTCATATTGCTGGGTGCCTAAGCCACACTTGGGAAACCAGTGAAAATGGTAATTTGTCTCAGAGATAAATAGCTTGAGGTATATAGAAGCCAGATGATATGTATCAGGTCAGCCTGGACTTGGACTTGCCATGGAGAGGGGAGGGGCCGGCTGCTCGAAATCCTCCCATTTCCATCCTATCGGGAGCAACAGAAGTCCCGGGCTTGAGCCTCTCTGTTCCATCCACACCAAGGATAGGTGAGGTGGGCAGCTTTGAGCCATCACAGCCTAGACATGGCCTTGGAAGCCTCTGTCCACTGCTGTCTGCAGTGATTCCCTATTCATCAGAGTTGAGAGTAGTTTGTTGCCCCCCCCCCCCACACACACACAAAAAACACTACAATAGAACCATGTCAAAGAAATCAATCCATAGGCTGGAGAGATGGCTTAGGGGTTAAGTTGTTGGCCTGCAAAGCCAAAGGACCTAGGTTCGATTCCCCAGGACACACGTAAGCCAGATGTACAAGATGGCACATGCGTCTGGAGTTCGTGTGCAGTGGCTGGATGTCCTGGCATGCCTATTTTCTCTCTCTCTCCCTCTTCCCTTCTCTCTCTCTGTCTGACTCTGTGTCTCTCAAGTAAATACATAAAAATAAAATATTGTAAGAAATCAATCCAGTGACAGCTAAAGAGACCCCAGGCCTGGAGAGATGGCTTAGCGGTTAAGGCGCTCGCCTGAGAAGCCTATGGACCCACGTTCTACTCTCTAGATCCTACATTAGCCAGACACACAAAGATGAGGCAAGCATACAAAGTCACACATGCCCACTAGGTGGCGCAAGTGTCGGGAGTGAGATTTCGGTGGCTGAGGCCCTGGTGTGCCAATTCTCTCTATCTCTCTCTGTGACTTTCACTCATTCACCCTCTAAAAAAACATTTAGCTGGGCACGATGGCGCACACCTTTAATGCCAGCACTTGAGAGGCAGAGGTAGGTGGATCGCCGTGAGTTCAAAGCCACCCTGAGACTACATAGTGAATTCCAGGTCAGCCTGGGCTAGAGCAAGACCCTACCTCAAAACAAAACAAAACATATACACACACAAAACTGCAGTCTGTTGAGATTGCCTCAAAAAGTTTAAAATGTTACTAAAGGGTTTTTTTTTTTTTTTTTTGAAGTTTCCAAACTTTTCTTACATCTCCTACACTTTATTCTTTAAAAAAAAATCTATTATTTGGCATTAAATATGGTGACACATAATAAAATAAATACTTATAAAATAAACACTTGTTGAGAAAAGTAAACATCTCAGGTAGGATACAAGAGGCTATGTTCACACATGATAAAATCTTTAGTCAGCAATGTGGAAGAGAAACAAGATTGAACAAGAAGATAACACTTTGAATTTGTGAAGCACTTTTGGGTCCCCAAAGTCATCCACACATGTATATATTTTCTACGTTCTTCAAAAAGAGATTGGGGCTGGAGAGATTGCTAAGTGGTTAAGGCATTTGCCTGCAAAGCCAGGTTCAATTATCCAGGACCCACTTGGCCCAGATGTACAAGGGGGTGCATGCATCTGGAGTTCATTATCAGTGGCTGAAGGCTCTGGTGCACCCATTTTCTCTCTCTCTCTCTCTGCCTTCTCTCTCTCAAATAACTTAAAAATGTTTAAAATCCAAAAGAGACTGATGGAAAGCCAACCAAACTCACCAAGGGAATAATTGGTGACTTTTATCAGGTCATGTCACTGTTGGAGCCAAGTCTGGGACACTCCCTTGCGTGTTTTCTGAAAGGAGTTGATGGAAGCTAAAGAAGGGTTCTGCGCAAATGAGGGGGTTATTCCTGAGCCATAGCTGTGAGTGGTCAGAGTGGTTGGGGTGATCCTCCTGGCCTCTGAAATAAGCCACGGCGATCTTTCAGATGTTGCTGCCAGTCCACATGGTGTCTGTTCCTCATTCCTACCAACAACAAATATTTAGTCTACAGCTATTGTATATACAAAAGAATCGCTCATCTCACAGTCTGTAAGCAGCGTAAAGGCAAGAGATGTAGCTGAGTGGTACCATGTTAGGCTATAATGTACATTCTAGGCCCCGACTTTGATCTCCAGTACCACGAATTGGGGTAGGGCAAGGGCAAGATAAATGATTTTTTTTTTTTATTTAAGGTCTTGAACTCTCCCTATCACTTACCAAAGCCCGTGTTGAGAAAAGTACTATGTAGGGGACTCAGTAAATATTTGTATCTGAAAAATCAAATCTGATTTATGGAAGTATAAATCGTAGGGATGTGTTGGAGCTAAGAAAGGGTGGCTGCAAACAGACTCGTTTAGGTCTGTCTCTGGCCAGTCCGGGGTATATTGTAGCTGTGATGGGGTCCCCTGGTGACAAGACAGGGGCAAACTAGTTAGAAAGAAAAACTGCTTCTCCTTGGGCAACTCCTCCTAAATGCCAACTTTTAAAAATAGTAATTAACTAATTTATTAATATTTTATATATTATAAAATAAAATGTACTGTGAAAATATATACCTTTTAGCGATCAAATATATATTTTTTATAAGTATATAGGGATAAAATATATATAATATATATAAAATACATAAATATATATAATATATATTTATATATAATATGTATATTAAATATATATAGATATACATAAAATATTGAAGATATATATATCAAATATATATTATATATATATATATATATATTATAATGTGCTGTGAAAATGTATGGCTTCTAAGGATCAAACCCAAGCCCCCACATATACTAGGGAACCCCCTTTTCACTCCCCTATGCCCACCACCTCACAGTAAGTTTTAAAGTGAGTTATGTTACAAGGAATACACCTTGTAAAAGAGAGGCAGAGGGACTTGCTTGTTAAATGTCAAGGATAGAGAAATTCAAAACTGGTCTGCCCTGCACTACAAATAGGTTGGACTGGGGACAAACCCACGGCCTGTCTGTCTGTCTTCTGTCCCATGTAGCTGTGGGTATAGACTTTTGCTATTACTGTTCCATCAGGCAGTCAGCACCCTAGGGACAGAAAGCTTGTTTAATACACGTGCTCTGGGGTTCTGTTGACATTGGAAGAGAAGGACACGGGACAGAGTTTATCTTCAGGATGGGCTGACCTTCTGAATGGAGCAGAGGGATTTCCTAAGGTCTGGCCCTCAAGAGAACCCCCACTTCCTACTTAAAAAGCCCTCATGCTTGTTGAACCCAGTGCTCTGTACCACGCAGCGTTTCTATGTCACAGTATTAGATAATAAGGGGTGTAGAAATCATTACTACCTTGCGTCAGAATAGTAATGTCCTTTGGAATACTTGAGATTGTTACCTTTGGATGGGGAAAGCTGTTTTGTTATCCATTGGGAGGCGGGAAGGGCATAAGACACAATTTCTGCTGACGTGGGTGTTTTGCTTGGGGCGAAGAGACTGGGAGAGGCACGAAGGATGTGCTTCCTTTGTGGTCCAAAAGCCTTAGTTGTCTCGGTGCGAGAATGTCCTGTAGGCAGGTGAAGGATGGCGTGACTCACTCGATGCTGACCACCTCATGCTCAGTCCAGAATGCAGGTGAATCAGCTTTTGCTGTACTGGGCAGAACCCTGGTGCTTCAGAATAACCTGCACTAACCATTTCCTCTGTTCCTGCCAATTTGTAGAGGGGAAAAAAAACTCCATTGGGCTATGCACCCTCCTTTGCAGTATCTTTAGCGTCTGGTGCATGCAAGAAAATTTCAGCAGGAAGAAAACAGAAAAAAAAAACCCACAAACTTGAAATTCTTTGACCACAGTGATTGTTCACAATTCATATTAGAGCTCTTTGTTTCTAAAGCAAAGACCTCAAACTGACGGGCGGCTCACGCCTTTAATCCCAGCCCTTGCGAGGCAGAGGTAGGAGGATCGCCATGAGTTCAAGGCCAGCCTGAGACTACACAGTGAATTCCAGGTCAGCCTGGGCTAGAGTGAGACCTTACCCCTGGGGAAAAAAAAAATCTAGCTAAAACAAAGACATTGTATATAGACAAACCAAGAAACACACTGTGTGAAAGGTTAGTGAGAGCCAGCCCTTCCTTCCACCTCATTTAAATTTTTCTTTTTCCCTGCAGAGGAAATGGTGACTTTAAGGGGTGCCAATCCTTCACTTAGGGGCAGTGGGACATAGCGTGAGTGCTACTCTGGATAGCTGAGCGAAGAGCGATAATGGAGGTGACAAAGAAATGGTCCTTGTGTGGCTGACACTGGGTACCAGCTGCCCCTGGAGAAGAGTCCAATTGCCTCATCTTGTCACTGCTGCTGGCTCTCCCACCAGCAGGGGACCAACTTCCACTCCCTGGGGAGGGGAGGGAGGGAGGAGCTGGGCAAGTGAGAAGTCGGGGGCTTTTCTTTCTTAAGCTTCCTGTGGTCCCAGCTGCCCAGTATGGACACTTCCTCACTGAAGTGTGGGGGTCAGGATGAGTTTTCTGCAGGGTGGAAGGACCATATATGAATGGGCGGGGGGGAGGGGGTGTAGAAGGGAGTGGCTGGATCACCTGCCTGGGGGGAGGGGACTGAGCCCCGCCATGTGACTTGACGGTTGTGCAAGGATTAGGCAACGTTTGGCCAGGGTGGAGAGGCAAAGGCGTTTTGCACTCCTAATAGATTCCTATCTACTCCATGGGGAAAAACAAGTATTGGAAGATCCACGCAGCATCCTAGGAGGCAATTGATTACCTTCCTAGCCTGATAATCCTTCCGTTTGGCTGGGATCTTATTCCCAGGCACCCATTGCAGGAAAAACTCTGGGGCATCTTAGCGGGATCCGGGGCAAGGTAAAGACCAGCCTATACAGGTCACCTTAGTCAAGGCAGGAGATAATCAGCACCACGATATGGAAGTAGAAGAAATCATTCTAGGACTTCTGAAGATGAGGAGAGAGACTTTAGGCACGCAGGCTCTGAGGTCAGGGTGCCTCAATTCAAATCCTTGGTATCTTGGAAAGGTAACCTAAGGCACATGTGTCCCTCAACTCTAAAATAAGGTCATCGCCGGGCTGCAGGGATGGCTCAGCAGTTAAGGCGTTTGCCTGCAAAGCCAAAGGACCCAGGTTCGATTTCCCCAGGACCCACTTTAGCCAGATGCGCAAGGGGGCACGTGCATCTGAAGTTCATTTGCAATGGCCAGAGGCCCTGGCACACCCATTCTCTCTCTCGCTTTCTGTCAAATAAATAAATATATTAAATTTTGGTCTACTTATATCAAATGGAGATGGCTTAGTCCTCAACAATCTGGCCATAGCTCTAAGACCAGGAGACAATAAAGGACCCTACTAACCTTGAGGTTATGACCTATAGGCTTCAGATCTTGCTTTCCCTCAGCTGTACTGTAAAAGCATCATTTTGTGTGTTTGATTCTGTGGTTGAGTAAATATCAGCGCCCGCTATGCACCCCAGTACCATGCTGGGTATAATAGGAAGGTAAAAGGGTTCCTGCCCTAAAGATCTATAGTTTAAGCGAGGAAATAACAATAATCTACAGGAAGAGACATTAGAGAATTAGAAAACACTGGAAATGAAAACATTGGAGGTGTGAGTCTCAAGGAGATAGGAGTAAGAGAATTGAGGGTGGACCGGAGTCACCAGGAGATTAGACAGCACCCTTTCCAACACCTACAACCAGACAGACTTTAGACAGGAGGTGCACACTTGTTTACCAAACCCCAGTCTTCCGCAGCTTGAAACATTAGCAGTAATCTGTGAACTGACTTTAAATGGTAAGGGGAAAAAAGTCACTTATATGGGATTTAAGCAGGCCAAAGTTTACTTTAAAAGGGGAGGGGGAGCTGAAGAGATGGCTTAGCGGTTAAGGCATTTGCCTGCAAAGCCAAAGGACCCTGGTTCAATTCTCCAGGACCCACGTAAGCCAGATGCACAAAGGGGTTCATGCGTCTGGAGTTCGCTGGCAGTGGCTGGAAACCCTGGCACACCCATTCTCTCTCTCTCTCTCTCTCTCTCTGTCAAAATTTTTTTTTTTAAAAAGAAGCAATAGTACAGATCTGCTATATAAAGAGGCCC
This sequence comes from Jaculus jaculus, assembly GCF_020740685.1. Taxonomy (NCBI): domain Eukaryota; kingdom Metazoa; phylum Chordata; class Mammalia; order Rodentia; family Dipodidae; genus Jaculus; species Jaculus jaculus. The sequence goes on along the minus strand of NC_059119.1, from coordinate 47,000,554 downwards.
AAAGTAGTTTCCCACATATTCCTGGATGCCTCTTCTAATAAAGAAACCCATCTGGCATAAAAGCATTCATCCTTTGAGGGCTTGGGAAACGCAGTGGTGGTCAGCCTTCACAGCAGGTGGTATTCCCAGCCCTCCTTCTAGAAGCAAAGCACAGTTAGCCCTTTCTGGCCACCGCCTGGGGCAGAGCTTCGTAGCGCTCCACGCTTTGCTTCCTGAGCTAGCTGTCTTTATCAGGGACGAATTCTTCTGATCCTCCTTCGGGAAGCACGGGCAAGTCTCGCCCCGGTGGCATCCGTTTTGAGGAAACTTCCAGACTGTCTTATGCTCTACTGTCCTGTGGTTCCTCGGAGTTCACTGACAAATTGGGTAATGCAGGTGACAAGGGACTACCCAACGGAGACTTGTAAGGCTTGTAAAAGACGGGTACGGGCACCTGAGGGAGAGACTTGCAAAGGTGAGCTAGGACCTCAAGCAGGCCTTGGAGAGCGAGTGGGAGCCGCTCACGGAGAATTCCAGCTCATCTCGCCCAAGCAGTCAGCAATGGCCTGGCCCTGATTCTAGCCCGTGATATTCTGGCTTCCAATGATCAGATCACACACCCTCAGAGTGCGTGATGCTGAAGTTTGGTTTTATTTATTTATTTATTTTTTTCTAGTATGGCAGAGAGCCTGGTGACATGTGGCATGACATTTTGTTTACCTGTCACCTTCTATGAAGGCATAACGACCCATCGTATTTACTACGAAAACACCCCTTCACACAGACGTTCATGAGGAGGGACAGAAGGGGGGTTGTGGAGGTTCAGAAAGGGACACTGACTTGCGGTCATAACCCTTGGGTCAGAACATGAGCCTCCCTTCCAGGAGGTCTTCTTAAGCCCTTCTCTCCCAAATGTCACCCTTGTCTCATTCCATGTTCCCTCCCCCCCCCTTTTTTTTTAAAAAAATAATAATTTTTTTTTTCCAAATAAGCAAGATGGAATCAAACTTTGCAACCTCCAAATGTATGAAATAAACATTATTCTTAATGAGCCTCTGGGAAAGGGCTCACCTTTGAACTCAGCCAAGGACTGTGGAGGAAAGACAAAGTCTGAGGAACTTGATATAGAGGGTTAGGGCTTCCTGGGTTTGTTAATAAGGATAGTTCCAGAAATTCTTCCTGGGCGATTAGGCCGTGTCTAAAAGGGGAGCCATAGGGTTGGTTACTACAGACCCTGGCTTTAGGGATTGTTATCTGGCAACAATAGAGAGGATCTGGCTTTTTCTAGAATTTTTTTTTTTTTTTTGGAGGACCCAGAACCTTTTCCCGCTGTCCCTGTGAGGCAAGAGGGGGAAGTAAGAGCTTTCTTACCATGAACTAGAAAGGCACCCCCCCCCCCCAGACAGGAAGAGGGGGATGCCCAGGAGAAGGTGACAGCAAAATGGTGACATGGAGCCCTTCTGTTCCTGGCCCTGGGCTGTTACCTGCGTGATGCCCATCACACAACAAACACACTTTCTGAACAGAATGACCGCCTGCCAGTCTGGGTTACCTCGGCCTCTTCTGTGGAATATTAAACAGTCAAATTTCCCCGGCAATTCCCTTCTTCCAAGAAGCTCACCTATGGCCCTTGACATGAATCATTCGCAGAATGACTTAAACCACAAAACAACGCCTAAGTGTAAGAGCTGAGCAAATGCTGGCTGACCTCTCAGAACATCTATGCCCTGTATTTGTTAACATGCAAAAGTGTCAGTAATATTTTCCTTTTTTTTTTTTTGCACCATCACGTCTGGCTCCCCCATTAAAAAAAATAAAGTTCCCATTTTAATGCTCTTAATCATGACTGAATCAAATATACAGAGCCCCCTGCTCCCCTCCACACCCGGAATAGCAGAAGTGTCACTGTTGACTCTACTTTCCTAGAGATACAGAATCAAAATTTTTATTATTACTTTGTTTTGTTTGAGGTAGGGTCTCACTCTAGCTCAGGCTGTCCCGGAATTCACTATGTAGTCTCAGGGTGGCCTTGAACTCACGGCGCTCCTCCTGCCTCTACCTCCCAGGTGCTGGGATTTAAAGGCGTGTGTCACCACACCCAGTGAGAATTGGCTTTCCAGGGCCTCAGCCACTGCAATTGAGCTCCAGATGCTTTTGCCACCTAGTGGGCATGTGTGACCTTGTGCTTGCCTCATCTTGATGGTTCTGGCTTATGTGGGATCTGGAGAGTCTAACATGGGTCCTTAGGCTTCGCAGGCAAGCACCTTAACCGCTAAACCATCTCTCCAGTCCTAGATTATCTTTGTTTTCATGTTTTTGAGGTAGGGTCTCGCTCTAGCCCAGGCTGACCTGGAATTCACTATGTAGTCTTCGGGTGGCCTTGAACTCATGGCGATCCTTCTACCTCTGCCTCCCAAGTGCTGGGATTAAAGGCATGTGCCACCACACCTGGCCCTAGATGCTCTTTTAACATGAGCCACCCTGTGGAGAGATGGCTAAGTCAGTAAAGTTCTTGTTGTGCAAGCATGAAGATCTGAGTTTGAATCCCAAGCACCCATGTAAAGCTAGGCGTGGTGGTCCACACTTACAATCCCAGACCTGGGGAGGTGGAAACAGGAGGACCCCTGGGAACTGCTGGCTAGCTAGTTTAGTTGAATGGCTGAGCTCCAAGTTCATTGAGAGGCTCTGTGTCAAAAAATAAGGTGGAAAGCAACTGCAAAAAAAAAAAAAAAAACTAGATGTTGGGCTGGAGGGATGGCTTAGTGGTTAAAGTGTTTGCCTAGAAGGCCAAAGGACCCAGGTTCGATTTCCCCAAGACCCAAGTTAGCCAGATGCACAAGGTGATGTATGCATCTGGACTTTGTTTGCAATGACTAGAAGCCCTGGGGCGCCCATTCTCTTTCTGTCTGTCAAATAAAAAAAAAAATAAAAATTCAAAAACTGGGCTGGAGAGATGGCTTAGCAGTTAAGCACTTGCCTATGAAGCCTGAGGACCCCAGTTCGAGGCTCGATTCCCCAGGACCCATGTTAGCCAGATGCACAAGGGGGCGCACGTGTCTGCAGTTTGTTTGCAGTGGCTGGAAGCCCTGGCGCGCCCATTCTCTGTCTCTCTCTACCTCCTTCTGTCTGTCATTCTCAAATAAAAATAAACAAAAAAATTTTGAAAAAATATGACTTTAAAAAAAAATTCAAAAAACAAAACCACACCAAAAATATGTTGACCTCTGGCCTCTACATGCACCTACACAGACCTGCAAACACATCTCCATACACACATATAAACACACATACACACACACCCCACATGTGCAAAAAAAAAATACAGTGAGTCACCCTACAAAGAACAATTTCTCTGGTGACTCTAATATTTGCCAGAAGTTCTCTAGAATTGGCAACATCGCTGTGACCTCAGAAGTCTTGGCCCTGGCAAGGCCAGGTCTTTGCACTAAAATGGGCTCAGTGCCCGTGCAGATAATCTCCTCTTGTAATAGCCACACAGTCTTCTCATTGTCGGAGCACGAGGAATGTGAAATGAATGAAATGCCACAATAGGGTTGCCCATGGCTCCTTTAGTCAGGCGTCTGCTTCCAGCCGAGGGCACCTTGGGACACCTCAGGAGGGACTGTCCCAGCCGTTGCTTGGAGATCGACTGACCAGTAGAAGGCATGGACTTGAGGTTCCTAGAACCTGACCCTCCTCACACCTGGATCTGCCCTGTCCTCTTAGGGCTCTCTGGCGATCTCTTCATTCTGGCGAACTCCTGTTGTTTAAAACAACTGAGGGCTGGCAAAGATTGCTCAGTGGTTAGGGTACCTGCCTACAAAGCTTAAGGACCCAGGCTCGATTCCCCAGCACCCACGTAAAGCCAGGTGCACAAGGTGGCGCATGCACTTGGAGTTCATTTGCCATGGCTGGAGCACTCATTCACACACTCTGTTTCTCTCTCTCAAAAATAAATAAAACTTTTAAAACTCAACCAAGGGCTGGAAAGATGGCTTGGTGGTTAAGTGCTTGCCTGTGAAGCCTAAGGACCCTGGTTTGAGACTTGATTCTCCAGGACCCACGTTAGCCAGATGCACAAGGGGGCGAACGCATCTGGAGTTTGTTTGCAGTGGCTGGAAGCCCTGGTGCGCCCATTCTCTCTCTCTCTCTCTCTATATATATATATATATATCTGCCTCTTTCTCTGTCACTCATTCTCAAATAATAAATAAAAATAAACACATTTAAAACTCAACCAAGAAAGCACTCTAGCTGCCTCCTCTCTTCTCACTTTGGACTATGCTGTCTCTTTTGAACCCAGCACACTCTCTGTTGACTTCTGCAGGTAATAATCCCAGCAACTTTAGCATGGGTGAATTCCTGGCAGACATTAGGCACAGTTCTAAGCATGATACAAGCATGTGCCATTTATTTCTCCCAAGAGCTCAGTGGGATAAAGACCCGTGGGATAACTTTTTTGTTGTTTTTAATTTTTTTAAGTTTTATATATTTATTTGACAGAGAGAATGGGGAAGAGGGAGAGAATGGTCACACCAGGGCCTCCAGCCTCTGCAAACGAACTCGATGCGTGCGTCCCCTTGTGCATCTGGCTAACGTGGGTCTTGGGGAATCAAACCTGGGTCCTTTGGCTTTGCAGGCAAATACCTTAACCACGAAGCCATCCCTCTAGCCCCTGTTTTTGTTTTTATAGGACCCCAAAGTTAGAAAACGCTGGAATAACTTGCCCTAAATGAAAGTAATTGTTCAAGTCTTCAAGTCAAGGCAAGCCAGTCCCATGTTGGCCTGACCTGGGATCCTTGGCCTGACCCGCCTGTGTGGCTCCCTCACTGAGCTCTTAGCCCCTTGAGAGTTGGGGTCGCCTTCTCACATAGTAGGCAGGCACTTGAAGTGTTCACTAACAAAAGCTCAAACTCACAGTTCAAATACCCACCCGGGTTTAAATTCCAAAGAGACACACATCTCACAAAACCACAAAAAGGCAAAGACACACTTTTTTTTTTTCCTTTTTAGCCAAGAGAGGATGATATTTGAGAATTCCTTTTGCTTTGGAACTTTCTTCTAGGCTGCACACTAGCTGTGGGGATTTGGCAGGCTACGATGCGTTTGTCACAATCCCAGTGGCCATTAGAAGTTCCTCCGGCAAGACCGAAGCTGGGTCTGACATTTCAAAAGTAATTAAGGGAAAGAAACAAAAGTGTAGAAAAGCATTGCTAAGGTGATTGTACAGAGACAATCCATTTCTCTTGCCCCTTAGCAGCAGGACTTGGAGTTTCCTATAGCTACGTGACAATTTCGGCAGGCCCCTGGCGTCACCCAGCTCTGTCCTCTGAGGTCTCCTCTTGCTCCTCAGCTCATCTTCCAAATGGTCTGTGGAACACGGCATCGCTTCGGAGGCGACAGGGACTTGTGGGTTGGTTCGTTTTGTTTAAGCTGGGCTGGCAGTCTTTCTATAGCCGACTGATGTGCAATGCTGATTCGCCACAGTAGGATTAGCTGAGTCTGTGGGTCCCACCTGGGTGTTAGACAGCTGTCTCTCTGCCAGGCAGAGCTGAGCATGTGGGCAGCCAGTCGCCCTGTCCCCGCTGTCCATTCTGAGCACTAGCATGCCAGGCCCAGGAAACCAGCACTGCCTTGGGAACTCTGAAAGGAGGGTACCCAGCTGGGCCAGGGCACGGGGTGAAGGACTAAGCCTTTTCACCAAGGTCTCCTTAGAAGCCAGGTCCCTGTCACCTGTCAGCATTAATGAGCAGAACCAGTAGTGTTTAGTAGGGGGGAAAAAAATACCAAGGTTTTTTTGACTGCTGGGATGGATAATGATGTAAAAATGACATTATCTCTAATAAGAATGATTTACCGAGACCATGAACAGCCTCAGTAGCAGAGATCTGTCATTAGCAGGTGAGCAGATAAGAGAAGCAGCTGGGCTCTGTTAAGCCCTCCGTGTGTGTGTGTGTGTGTGTGTGTGTGTGTGTGTGTGTGTGTGTCCCCACCCCCGCTCTCTCCCGCTCTCTCTCGCTCTCTCCCGCTCTCTCTCGCGCTCTCTCTCTCTCTCCTCCCCCAATCTGGTGTGAATTAAAGGTTGGAGGAGGTATATTTTTGAAAAAAACTTTTTTTTGTCATTTTCAAATACTTTAAAAAAATTGTTTTTTGGTTTTTAGAGGTGGCCTCACTCTAGCCCAGGCTGACCTGGAATTCACTATGTAGTCTCAGGGTGGCCTCGAACTCACAGCAATCCTACCTCTGCCTCCCGAGTGCCGGGAGTCAAGGCATGCACCACTACACCCAGCTCAAATACCATTTGTTTTTGTTGGTTGCTGTCTCCCTCTTCTATCTCCTTCCCCAGTTCACATTCCCACTGTATTTTCTCTCCTTATGATTATATTTTTCACTCTGAGATGCAAGGTATATTTTTTATATATAACTTTTAAAAATTTTATTTGCTTATTTGAGAGAGAGAGGAAAAAAGGGGGGGGGAGGATACACCAGCACCTCCAGCTTCTGCAAATGAACTCCAGACGCATGCAATACCTTGTGCATCTGGCTTATGTGAGTCCTGGGGAATCGAACCAGGTCCTTAGGCTTCTCGGGCAAGTGCCTTAACCACTAAGCCATCTCTTCAGCCCAGGGGTATTGATTATTGAAAGAATTTGAGCTAACAGAGTTTATTTTAACCTGTTCTTTAAGTCCGTTTTACTGACCTTTAAGTTTGCCTTTGGGGGCTTTACGTGTGTGTGTGTGTGTGTGTGTGTGTGTGTGTTCATGCTTAGGGTTTTTCTTTGTTGTTTAATATTTTTTTTTTTTTTGCTGGGGAATGTAGCTTGTCCTATTTTCTCACCTACTTATTACATCACCAAAGGGATGGGACCCTGGCCAAACCCTGGCATCCTTTCTGCCAGAAATGACTTCAAGAAGAGCACCCACACGTGTGACGTAAAGAGACTGGGCGATGGGGGCATCGAGTGACGGATGTTCTGTTAGGTTGAGGAGTTGCAATCCAAACAGAAACTTCTCCAGCCTCCCGGTGGCAGCGTAGAGAGCAGTTTGTGCATCTGTGTCAGTGAGCACTGACTTGTAGCTGGCTAACGGCACACGTGTGGGCTATAGACAGAAAGCACACACACACAGACACACACACACACACGCAAAACCATTTCTGTTTGAACATGCCCTTAGGATATGAGGATCTGGAGACAGCGAAGAGTCATGAGGTAGAAAAATAACCTGACGATGAGTGTCTCCACTAAGACCGATGGTCATTAATCCATTTTCTGCTGAGAAGCTCCAGTGCATTTGAACTTTGCCATGCTGTTCCTAGGACTGGGCTGTGGGGCTAATCTTCACCCCAGCTGACCATACCATGTCTGAAAGAGCTACTTAGCACTGTTGCCAGGGTGAGGTAGGTACTGTGATCCACAGCTGTCCATTTTGCTTGCTCTTCTCAGGGGAGACTAAATGTAGGGAATCATAAGGTGCCTGGCACCTCAGTTGAGGGGTACAAGCAATTCTCAGGGCTGAGTACAGTGTCCAGTAGAGCCTCTTTAGGGCGGTAGGCCTATGTTAGCCCTTGAAACAGAAGATTTTGGAAGATCAGAAGGCAAGGAAAGCATTTCAGGGAAAGCAAAGCTTTTAGAAAACTGGCGGGCGGGACAGCATTGTTATCTGAGAAGGATAGCCATATGGTTACAGACTACTATGTCCAGGTCTGAAGAGCAAGGCTGGGCTGGGAGACCTCAAAGGAGCATGCTGTGAACCCCTTCTAAAAGGGCTAGAGGGATGGCTTAGCAGTTAAGACATTTGCCTGCAAAGCCAAAGCATCCAGGTTCAATTCCCCAGGATCCATGGTAGCCAGATGCACAAGGGGGCGCATGCGTCTGGAGTTCGTTTGCAGTGGCTGGAGGCCCTGGCGCGCCCATTCTCTCTCTCTCTCTCTCTCTCTGTCAAATAAATGAAACATTAAAAGGACAGTGGAGTACCATTTCCAGTCTTAAAAAAGGGGTGGGGGCGGAGAGATGGGTTATAGCACATCCTGAATGGCTTGGTGGAAAGATTGTCCTCCCGTTCTCTCTGAGGTCTGACTGGAATGCCATTGTCCTTGGTCACTGGCAAAGAGGTGCAGGGCGAAGGGGCACAATTGGAAGACAGAGCTAAAGCCTGTAGGAATAAATAAAACATCAGTGCATCCTGTCTGGGGGGGAGGGTGCGTGGCACCTCGGGTAAAGCTTCCCCCCCCCCCACATCCCATGGGTAACATTTAGGACTGGATGTTCAGCAAGAATGCCTCGCTAGGTCTCTGTGGACCCAGCCGGATTCCACGCTGTGGCAGCCCAGCGGTTACAGCCATATTTAGAGCTTCCAATAAAGGGATTCGCTTTCCCTGGCTTCGGGGCCAAGAGAGAGGTTCTCATACTCGCTGGCTGGTGCGGCCAACGGACCAGATGGGGTGCCACTGTAACCTCTGAGTGGTTCAACCTTCTGTCATATGATGGGTGCTCGGCGTGGTGACTTGGCCTTGCTCTTGCTCTGTAGCTGCCTGCTGACCCCTCTTTCCTCCCAGGCACGTGCTTGTCCTCCCTTTGCCTCCCCACATTCTGTTCCTCACTCCAGCCAACACTCTGCCACCCAGCTCTGCCTCTCTTTGCCATCTTTCTCCACTCCAGTTCTTCTGGCGGTGACCATTCCGCATTTCCCAGAGGTCAGGAGGACTCGTTCCACATGTCACTCTGTTGCCAAAGAGGGAGTCGTATCAGTGGAATGCGGGGTAGGAATAACACACCCCAGTTTCCCAGGTTGCTTGGCGCTCCAGTGTGAGAGGGAGCATGGCCGTCATTTGGCGAAGACTTCCAACATTGCCTGTGGCTCTTTATAAAGGAATAAAGGACTTTATAAAGGACTTCTTTATAAAGGAATGGACAAAAGCTTCCTAGATGGGCTCATGCTTTCACTTCCTATCAGAGGAAGATGGGACAGAATTGGAGGAGAGCAAGTGCTTGCCCTGTGGCCATGAATTGGACCCCAGAATGCTGGACATGTGACCATGTGAACAAGCCACAAATCGGGGTTCTTTATAAAGGACACACGGAGGGATTCTCCACCACCTTATTCATTCCCCTCTCCCTTTGCCTTTTCTTCACTTTTCTTACTTCCTGAGAAGGGTCTCATGTAGCCCAGGCTAGCCTCAAACTTGCAATATGGTTGAGGATGACCTTGAACCTCTGATCCACCTGCCTCTACTACCTCCGAAGTGCTAAGGTTATTGGAATGCACCACCTTGCCTGATTTGTGCTATGTTGGGCATCAAACACTGGGCTTTTAAGTTTGTGAGTGTGTGCATGCATGCGTGCACACAAAGGTCTTTTGCAACTTCAAATAAATGCCAGACACATGTGCCACTTTGCATCTGGCTTTAGGTGGGTCCTAGGGAGTGGAACCTTGGCCTATAGGTGTTGAAAGCAAGTGGCTTTCAACCACCGAGCCATCTCCCTACCCCAAAACCAGGACTTTATGTATGTTAGGCAAACCAGCTGAGCTACATCCCTAGCCTATTTTTAAACAATATTTAATTAATTTATTTATTTGAGAGAAGAGGCAGAGGAAAGAGAACGGCATGCCAGGGCCTTCAGCCACTGCAAATGAACTCCGGCTGCATGTGCCACCTTGTGCACCTGGCTTACGTGGGTGCTGAGGAATCGAACCAGGGTCCTTAGGCTTCGCAGGCAAATGCCTTAACTGCTAAGCCATCTCTCCAGGCCTGCTAAGCTATCTTTATGTTTTTAATAGGGCAAGAGAAGAGGTTATGATATAGGGTCAGGACAATATGAGAGCCAGTTTTGTTTTGTTTCTTCTCTGCTTTCCCCTCCTCCTCACTTGTTTGGACATACTTAAAATGCCAGTCACCAGAAGTTCTGCCATTAAATTGGGATTAATAGACCAGATCCTAAGATATTTCACCATTAGCATGTGATCAGAGACAAACGGTATTTTCTTTTAAATGAAAGTGGCTGAAATAAAGGCAGAGAGGATCAAGCCTTAAAACCAGGCTCTGTACTTGAGTTTTCTCTGACAGCCATTGAGCTTACTTAGTCTTTCCCTCCTCGTCCTAATGCCTGTCACTACCAGGGGGAATTTCTGCCTCCTCCTCCCTGCGTATACCCAGCTCTGGCCTCTGAGGCAGGCCAGCTCTGTTTTCTCATGACACTGTGATTATTTTTGGCATTCCGAATATTTTTCTCTAATGTTGTCGTTGCCTCCTCCACCCCTGCTTGGTTGCCTTTTGAGGAGCGCTCGGGGCTTTTTTGGCAACTCCATGTAAAGCAGAGGGTTAATTTCAGCTCCGGGGCGAAGGCGGCATGGGTGGTGGAGGAGGAGGGGTAACTTCTGCCTTTGTGTCTCTGAGCCTCCTCCATCCCTGGTCATGAAAGAGCTTGCTTTCACTGGCTCTGGGCTCGCCATTCATTCCCTGCCTTCTCCTGGGTTTCAGGAGATGGCTATCCAGGGGTGACGCTGGGGGCTGCACCTCAGGGCTGGCATCTTAATGACTTGGCGGGCTGAGAACAGGCCCCATTCAGAGCGAGTTCCCTCCCTGGGCACTTGGCTCTCTAAGCCCGGGTCCATAGAGTTCTCTTGTTCACCCTGCAGGAGGAAATGGAGGTTTCTCAAGTGGGAGGCTGGCCTTCCTGGGGCTTTAACTCTTCACTGAAGGGAAGGGAGCCGTAGAGAGCAAAACAAAACTGAGGCTGGCCCAGCTGCTATTCCGGGGGGGGGGGGGGGGCTGGGGGCCTGAGGTTGGGGCTGGAGGCCAAGGCAGCTGGATCGCTTTCTCTTTCCTTTGGGAGATGGAGAGGATGAGAGAGAAGGGCACACTTGAATTGCCCTTACATCAATTAGCACACATTTCCCCAGTTTGCCCAGGGCCAGGGCCCTGTGAACAACATTCAGAAGTAGAAAGGATTATGTGGCTCCTCCCACAGTCCACAGGGCAGAAGCAGGACATTGACATAGAGAAGCCAGCAAAAACAGAGCGGCCTTTCAAAAGACCAGCGATGGATGCGGACAGGAAGGGCCAATAGAAGGACAAGGATGCTTCTGGGGGAAGTAAGGTGTGAACCAAGCCTGGGCAGCTGGATTTTTTCAGAGGAGATAATACCAACAAGGGAGTGCCTGAAGGCAGAGGGTCCCATAAAGAAATGTACAAAGGAGGGCTGGAGAGATGGCTTAGCGGTTAAACAATTGCCTGTGAAGCCTAAGGACCCCAGTTTGAGGCTCAGTTCCCCAGGTCCCACGTTAGCCAGATGCACAAGAGGGCACATGCGTCTGGAGTTCGTTTGCAGAGGCTAGAAGCCCTGGCGCGCCCATTCTCTCTCTCTCCCTCTATCTGTCCTTCTCTCTGTGTGTGTCACTCTCAAATAAATAAATAAATAAAATAAAAATAAAAAAGATTAAAAAAAATGTACAAAGGAGAGCCGGGCGTGGTGGCACACGCCTTTAATCCCAGCACCCGGGAGGCAGAGATAGGAGGATCACCGTGAGTTCGAGGTCAACCTGGGATTACATAGTAAATTTCAGGTCAGCCTGGACCAGAGTGAGACCCTACCTTGTAAAACCAAAAGAAAAAATGTACAAAGGGCTTGCTGGCTCAGTGGTTAAGGCCCTTGCCTGCAAAGCCTAAGGACCCATGTTTGACTCTGTGGATCCCACATAAGCCAGGCGCATAAGGTGAAGCAAGCACATAGTCACACACGCGCACAAGGTGGCGCATGTGCCTGGAGTTCAATTGCAGTGACTCGAGGCCCTGGTGTGCCAATTCTTTCTCTCTCTCTCTCATTACAAAATATTATATAAAAAAGAAATGTACAAAGAGAATAGGAAATTCCCTGACAGAAGATCTGCTTTGTTAGATTTTTTAGGTACCTTTGGCTAAAGATGGCATCAGGTTAGCATTCATGCTGCCAGAGGACATCTCCATAATGTTTCTGGTCCCAAGATCTCATGGCACCCCAGTGTGTCTCTATCTAAAGTACGAGATCATAGACCAGCAGTATGTGAAAGATGCTAGAAATGCCGAACCTCCAGCCCTGACCCAGACTTGCTGAAATATTTCAGACGGGGCATTGGATCAAGATGCCCAGTGTGTTGTGTCCATGGCACAGGCTCAGAAGTGCTGACCTGTGTGACTTCTTGGGTCCCTGTGAGCATCTCTAGTTCAAACCCCAGATTTTATTCTGTACTGACAGAACACATATCCATGTGTATGGATGTACAATCATTTCGAGTATCCCCATACCTGTGCCTATTGCCCAATGGAAGCTTCTTGTTCTAATTAGGTGTTAGGGGCTGGAGAGATGGCTTAGCCGTTAAGGCGCTTGCCTGTGAAGCCTAAGGACCCAGGTTCAATTCTCCAGATCCCACGTAAGCCAGATGCACGTGGTAGCGCGTGCATCTAGAGTTCATTTGCAGTGGCTGGAGGCCCTGGCACGTCCATTCTCCCTCCCTCTCTGCCTCAAATAAATAAAATAGATAAAATGTTGAAAATGAATTAGATGTTAGATTAGAATTCACAGGAAAGATTTCAAACAGTGAATGGCTTTGAGGAATTTACAGAAGAGCAGTCATGGGAGTGGTTTTTATGTCCCCACTCACGCTCTGGAGGACGCCAAGGAACCAAAGATGGTAGACGTTTCCCAGAACAGCATGTCTACAGCTGGGTGTGTGTGTGCGTAAGAAAGGGTGAACAGTACAGAGCTGACCACAGTGTAGAATCTCTGAAGAGAGGAGCTGAGGGGTCAGCGTGGGTGGGGAGCCCTGGAGAAACTGGATATGAGAAGACAGTGTGTCCCCGAAGGCTGCTAGAAGATCAGCAGTAGGAACTAAGTCTTTGGGGGCTACGGGAGACCAGTCAGCTGCTCCCCGCTGCACCCCACCCAGTGCTTCATGCTGAGGAATTCCTTTTACGCCTGGGTCACTTTGCTTTTCATCCTCCTTGGTGTCATTTGTCAACTGTCCTCGCTGAAGGCGCGTCGGAGGCCCGGGCTGGCTATGCACCGGGTGGTTTGTGCTCTTGGACTTGGACACCCATCAGAGCCAAAGCGAGAAGGCTGTGAGTTAGCAGAACCCCTAAGGCAAACCTAGATCCCACGTGACAGCACCTTGGGGCCCCAGGAAAAATATCGTGAGTTGTGATACGAATGCCAGCCTGTGACATTCCCGGGAGCCCGTGTACCACAGGAAGCGCTTTCCTTCCCTCTTGCTTTTTCCTGCCTTGCTCATTTCCTTCCTTCCTTTTTCTTTTGTTTTTAATATATTTTATTTTTATTTATTTGACAAAGAGAGAATGAGTATGCCAGGGCCTCCAGCCACTGCAAACGAACTCCAGATGCACATGCCCCCTTGTGCATCTGGCCTACATGGGTCCTGGGGAATTGAACCTGGGTCCTTTGGCTTTGCAAGCAAACACCTTAACCACTAAGCCATCCCACTAGCCCCCTTTCTCTTTGTTTTCATCTCTTTGGTCCTTCAGCAGATATCTCCAAACAAGAAAAGCTCACTTTCTCCCTCCCCCCGCCCTCTCCAGGGCTAGTTTGTCCCTTGAAGAGCCGACCAAGGGGAAGGGATGACCCAGGTGTCTCCTTGACTGCTTACTTGGCCAAGAGGCTAGATTTACAATAGCTCATCAAATTTAGTGCCATCTGAGGGCCATACCTCCATGCATCCAGCTTAGTGAAGCTTTCTGAGCATATAGGAAGGTCCTACCTATTGGCCTTTGGGGTGCGGGGAGATTGTCTGGTTGCCATTAAGAGTGTGGGGTGCAGGGTCCACTAGTATGGGGTCTCTCACTGGGTGAATGCAGCTGTTTCCTTATGCCATGTGGCTTGAGGTCATACCCACTTCACAGGACTGTTTCAGGAGTCCACCAGAGGCAGTGGGATGAGTGCTCCTTAGTAAATAAAAAAATATTTTAAAAAAGGGGCTGGAGAGATGGCTTAGTGGTTAAGGCATTGACCTGCAAAGCCTAAGGACCCAGGTTCGATTCCCCACAGAAGGTGGGGGAGGGGAAGGCATGCATCTAGAGTTTCTTTGACGTGGCTAGAGGCCTTGGGGTACCCGTTCCCTCCCCACCTCCATTAAATAAATAAATTAATTTAAAAAGTACTGACTGTGGTGGGCTGTCAGTCATAGTAACAGCAGCAGCAGCAGCAGCAGCAGCAGCAGCAACTGCTTGCAAAAACCAAGCAGTCCCTTGTGGAGTTTGCACCGGGCTAAGGGTCAGGCAGCAGTGGACAGCCAGGCTAATGCCCCCCCCCCCCACTGGCTTTCTTGCCCTTTTACAGGTAAAAGATTGGGCACAGGGGGTTTTCCTGCCCTCTGCTGTCTCCCGCTACAGCCCTTTTCCTGGGCTCAGCAACCAGAAATGGAGGTGTGGGTCTGAGGCCGCCAGAGCACCCCGACTGTGTACTTCGTCTTCATGAGCGGGGAGCTGGCTGCACACATGCCATTTTTATTATGAAACATCAGTACAAAGCAATACCAGATGTTCAGGAGTTCATCATGGTGTTATAGATTAATCGATTGAATGATTGATTGATTTTGGAGGTAGGGTCTCGCTGTAGCCCAGGCTGACCTGGGATTCCCTATGTAGTCTCAGGGTGGCCTCAAACTCACGGCGATCCTCCTACCGCTGCCTCCCGAGCACTGGGATTCAAGGCGTGCGCCACCACGCCCGGCATCATCCTGGTGTTACAACAGCTAAGTACTGGCAGCCATGATTGCACCACAGTCATCCTTGCATATAGGTTAAAAGGGACATGTGATGATGGTTCCTTTCCAGCTGTGTGCTGTGCCCAGCAGCAGTTTGCAATAGGCTCTCAAAGCTAAATCTGAAGAGCTCTCTTTCTCATTCATCTTTCCCCATTATCTTTCCAAGCATCTCTAAGCTAGGAATAATGGTGAAATTTACTTATTTCCAAGTTTGCTTAATTGCTTTCTAAGCTGTCACGTGTGATTCAAATAGAAAGCGGTATTACTTGGAGCTGGCTGGAGAGATGGCTTAGTGGTTAAGCTCTTGCCTGTGAAGCCTAAGGACCCCAGTTTGAGGCTCGATTCCCCAATACCCACATAAAGCCAGATGCACAAGGGGGCACATGCATCTGGAGTTCATTTGCAGTGGCTGGAGGCCCTGGTGCGCCCATTCTCTCTCTTTCTGCCTCTTTCTCTGTGTGTCGCGCTCAAGTAAATGAATAAAAATAACAAAAATTAAAAAAATAAGAAAGTGAGCCGGGCATGGTGGCGCACGCCTTGAATCCCAGCACTCAGGAGGCAATGGTAGGAGGATCACCATGAGTTCGAGGCCACCCTGAGACTACATAGTGAATTCCAGGTCAGCCTGGACTAGAGCTTGAAGAACCAAAAATAAAAAAGTGTTATTACTCACTAATACATGAGGTTAATGGTGCTCTACTCTCTTCATCTGTTCAGACTCTAACAAAATCCATAGGCAGGGAACTTTGAGACAGCAGACATTGACCGCCCACAGTTCTGGAGGCTGGGTAGCCAAGATCAAGGCCAAGAGCAGGTTCAGTATTAGACAAGGATCCTCTTACTGGTTCTCAGAGTGACACCATCTGTCTGTGTTGCTGCCCAGAGGAAGGATGGAAGGAAGGGACGAGAGATCTTTCCTGGACCTGTTTTATGGGAGCATTAATCTCACTCGCAAGGGCTAGCACCCTCACATTGGGGGGTAAAGATTTCAACATGGTGGCACACACCTTTAATCCCAGCACTCAGGAGGCAGACCACTGAGTTCGAGGTCACCCTGAGACTACATAATGAATTCCAGGTCAGCCTGGACTACAGTGAAACCCTGCCTCCAAAAACCAAACCAAACAACAACAACAAAAAAAAACCACAAAGATTTCAACATGAACTTTGAGGAAACATAAAATTCAGACAGCCCAGGGACAGTTTGTCACAGCTACTACTGTCATTGGCTCAGCTTTCCCAGCAGGGCTAAGGGACTCCGTGCGTCCTCAGATGATATAAGGAGCTGGGTATCTGGAGCCCCAGATGGGCTGCCCCATAATTGAATCTACCACTGTCTTCTCCAAGGCTTCTGGGGGTGGGGAGCAGGGGAGACTAGCTGATAAGCATCTCTAATCAGCGCCCCCGAGCAGAATGGACCATTAGAGGACAGAAGTGGGGTGAGCCTCAGCCATTACTGTCACCTGCAAATGTAGTCCAGGCCCTCTGCTCAGAGAGGGTCAGGCAGCTGGGGGCTGAACCTGTGCCCCTAGAGGGAAAGTTGGGCTCAGAGAGACTTGCCAGGACTTTTCCTCCAGGGAAGGGGCCCATGAAAGCAGCTCACCCAACTCCAGACCTCAAGCATCTTGCCTCTCCTTTGGTCCCTCTTTGAGGATGTTTGATATGCAAGTCTGTTGTTCGTCTTTTCTTCCAGGACACTTAGACATGCCCCAGGCCGAAGGTGCGCATGTCTACGTGTCCTGGTGCCTTTCTGCCTTGTCTAGGTCTGTCTTTGAGTTCCTTCTGATTTGCCAACGCAGTAGCTTCTATTTTTTTCTGGCTAATGCGCTGATACCTTCTCCCTTGTGTAATAGAGCGTCATTGTGCCTTGGGTCAAGCATCAGACTGTTCCACAAAAGTTAGCCACCAGAACACTACCTCCCTCAAAAGCATTCTTGCCACCCTTTGAAATTTTGAAATTGACCCCTGGAGAAATTCTTCAGGGTTTTCGGCGCTTTAGACACCGTTCTGTTCAGCACCTCCACAGGTGGCAAAACCTTATCAGCGATTTTTAAAAATTTAATTTATTAGTTTTCTTTTCAGCAAATACAGGCAGTTTGGTACCATTGTTTAGGCTCATCCATGATCTACCCCCTCCCATCGGACCCTCCTTGATGATGTCAATGGGTCGTGCATTGTGGAGTTAGCCCACAGGTATTGGTACGATAAAAGTCTCTGCATATCATTTTATCCCTTGCAGCCGCCCGCTGCTCAGCCCGGGGACTAAAGGGTGGGTAAACTGGAGAAGATAACCTGAGGTTTCAAGTGACGTGCATGCTATTACGTGTTGCAGCTGGTTTTCTTGTGTAGCTCTGAAATTAATTCCCAAAGGTCACCCCAGATGCTTCAGAGCGATAAGTCATAGCCTTCTCCTGGGACATCTACTGCAAATCCTGATCTCATTCTCTCATCCCTCTTGCTGTAGCCACAGCGTCGGCTGCAGTGGTGACCTCTCGGCTTAGGACGGTGCCTTCAAGTTTGCTAGACCCGATGAATGTGGACACCATGCATGGTAGAGGGGAAGGTGTGGTTGGATTTCAGACCCAGGCTTCAGGGCCCCCATAGATGTAGCATATGGGCCCAGAAGTCTATTTTTATCAACCCTTCAGGAATTTGATGCAGACAGAACCACAGCTCTGAACACTGTGGGACCAGCAACATTGTACAAATTTAAGATCCAATGGACTTGTTTGGGGAAAAGCATCTTCCTCCGGTGCTCCATAAATGTCAGTTTTCATTTCCTCCTACGTATTTGAGAAGAAAAGGCAACTGTTTGCATCTTCAAAGACAGACTTATTCCACATACAAAAGAGAGAGGGGTGGGGGAGGAGAGAGAAAGACACCAACCTTTGAAAGGTGAGGTCTTCAGCCTGGCTTGCATGCGAACCACCCAGGGAACTTGAATCATGGTGTCTCGCTTGTACCTGAGACCCAGCAAATCAGAAGCTCTGAAGCATTTAAAAATTTTGTTTATTTACAAGCAGAGGAGAGAGAATGGGCACGGCAGGGCCTCTAGCTGCTACAAAGGAACTCCAGATGTGTGCGTCACTTTGTGCATCCAGCTTTAAGTGGGTACTGGGGGAATTGAACCCAGCTCGTTAGGTTTTGCGGGCAAGCGCATGAACCGCTGAACCATCTCTCCAGCATCTGTTTTTTTTAAATGTTTTTTGTTTATTTTTATTTATTTATATGAGAGTGGCAGATAGAGAAAATGGGCGCACCAGGGCTTCTAGTCACTGCAAATGAACTCCAGACGCGTGCGCCCCCTTGTGCATCTGGCTAACGTGGGTCCTGGGGAACCGAGCCTCGAACCGGGGTCCTTAGGCTTCACAGGCAAGCGCTTAACCACTAAGCCATCTCTCCAGCATCTGTGGGCAATGAAGACTGAAAACAAAAGTCTTCGGCTCTGTTCTTCACATTATCTATGAAGCAATTAACTGCTGGCAGTGGGCATGTGGGAGGGGGTTGACTCAGTGATTTCTGGCACTTGATGTTGGTGTGTCCCCCCCGCCCCCGCCGCTCCCCACCACCAGCACCAGGCAGCTCTTGAGGGAGATTTACAGCCCCACTGAAGGGCTCGTATCCCTCCTGATGGCACTTGGCCCTGGTTGGTTCAGTCTCCTCCCAGGCCCCCGTGACTTGACAAAAGCTTTAAAATTATAACTCTCCCTCCCCTTTCCCCCACCCCACCCCAACCAACAGACTGCTCCAAGCTGGGTTAAGCAGCTTCAATCTGTCTCCTTGACCTGTGGAAATCCATTGAACTCCGAGGCCGTTTAATCTTACAAGGTAGTGGACACATGGCTTAGATGCCCTGATGAGGATATGGTCACTCTGGAGTTGGTATAATTAATTGTGCACCCAGCCTCCTTGGTGCGTTTGGTGATGTCTGCCCCCCACCCCACACCAGGCCCATAACCAGGATGCTGTGGATAGGAGTCGGTTGCTGAAGATGCATGACATAAGTGGGGACCCATTGCCATAATTAGAACAGTGACCTGAAAGTCACATGCGCAAGCCGGGCGTGGTGGCGCACATCGGGAGGCAGAGGTAGGAGGATCACTGTGAGTCCGAGGCCATCCTGAGACTCCATAGTGAATTCCAGGTCAGCCTGGGCCAAAGTAAGACCCTACTTCAAAAAAAACCAAAACAAAACAAAACAAAACAAAGTCAGTCAGTCACATGTGCTATGAGCAAAGAAGTTTTGGCTGGTTGACTTGTCACATATTAAGTTGCTGTGTCAGCCTCAAGTTCTGTACGTTGTAATCCAACCACCCACAGTCCTAAAATATTTGGAAAGAAATTTTGCCTACTCTGAAGATTTACGTTTTTTTCCTTACTAATCAATTTGGTGTAGCTATTTGCATAACACTCACACCAAGAAATCTGGAGTGGCTGGAAAGAGGGTGGATGTAGGTTCCGTGTAAATGCCGCTGCATTGCTTGTATAAGGAACGTGAGCATCTGTGGCCTTTGGTGTTGGGGACTGGTCCTTCACTGATAGTGGGGGAACAATTATACCTGCTGATATTTCTAGATCTTTTTTATTTTTATTTTTTTGAGGCAAGCCCAGCAGATTGTCTTCTTAAGATTTTTTAAAAATTTTTAATTTTTTAAATTTATTTTGAGAGAGAGAGAATGGGCACATCAGGGCCTTTGGCTACTGTGAATGAACTCCAGGCACGTGTGCCCCTTGTGCACACTTGCACACTTGCATCACTGTGCATCTGGCTACATGGGACCTGGAGATTTGAATGAGTTTGTAGCCTTTGCAGGCAAACGCCTTAACCACTAAGCCATCTCTCCAACCCTGGCCTTTGTAAAAATGTGCACATGAGAGAGAGAATGAACTGGCTCACCAGGGCCTCCAGCCACTGCAGTCCAACTCCAGACACATGTGCAACATTGCACGCTTGTGTCACTGTGCGTCTGGCTTATGTGGGACCTGGAGAGTCGAACATGGGTCCCTAGGCTTTGCAGGCAAGTCCCTCAACCGCTAAGCCATCTCTCCAGCGCTGTTTCTAGATCTTTTGACTGGCTGCTTAGTCCTGAAATGGTTGCTTCCTTCAGTCAGGATTTAATATTTCAGAATCACGTGGGTTTCTACTGTGGAGAGTGACTATAATATGTGTGCATGTGAAAAGGCCTAAAGAGGTCCTACCACATCCACATCAGAAACCCTTCTCCCTCTGCAGGGGAGGAACTTTGCTGTAGAGTCGTTTAATTGAGCCCTGTGGAGTCCCATGTGGTAAAACCTCACTACACATCATCCCTACAGCCATGGGGGGCTACGTCCGTTTCCACCTTTGTGCTCCTTACACCCCATTTGAACTGCTAAGGTGTTAGGTTTTTCCCAAAGGTGAATGAGTGCTTATTGACAGATAGATGTCCCAGCTCAAGAAATCTTTGCCACTGTGTTTTGTTGTTGTTGTTGAGGTGGGGTCTCATTCTACACCAGGCTAATCTGGAACTCACTCAACTCATAGGGATCCTCCTACCTCTGCCTCCAGAGTGCTGGGATTAAAGTTACGTGGTGCCAGGTGTGGCTCACTGCCGCTAGATTATTATTATTATTATTATTTTAAATTTTCAAATCTTAACTCTCCTCTTCGTTGTAGTATCGCTGAGTATCTGACTTACAGGAAAGTCTCCCACAACACTGGGCATGTCAAAAAAAAAAATATATATATACACATACATACATACATACATACATACACACACACACACAATGCATAGTCTCCATACTGCCACATGGAAAAGCCTTTGGTTTGAGGACTGGGGGGGTGCGGAGAATGGGGGAAGGAAGTTTGAAATCACATTTTTTATTTGGTTTGTTTTACATTTATTTGACAGAGAGAGAGAGAGAGAGAGAGAATGGGCCTCCAGCCACCACAAACGAGAACTCCAGATGCATGAACCACCTTGTGCATCTGGCTAACATGGGTCCTGGGGAATTGAACCTGAGTCCTTTGGCTTTTGCAGGCAAACGCCTTAACCGCTAAGCCATCCCTCCAGCCCTGAAATCATGTTTTTGTAGAAAATATTCCTAGAGCCTTACATCCTCATTTATTAAATTTCTTAAGGTTATCATAGAACCAAATGGGAGAACACAGTTTTAAAGTCTCTTCCAACACGTAGGCTGTGTGCTTCATATACCACAGGTTACCCAGGACCATCCCCATGGGAGTGAGGGAATCACCAATGACAGGAGGAGGAGCAGAGGAAAAAAAAAAAACTTGAATAAATTTGAGCTTTTTCTGATTATTTAAAGATTTTTTGTTTTTAGGATAAAAATCCTCTTTAGAGAAGGCGGTGAATTCTAATATGCAATTCTTTTTTTTTTTTTAACTTTTTATTTATTTATTTGAGAGCGACAGACACAGAGAGAAAGACAGATAGAGGGAGAGAGAGAGAGAATGGGCGCGCCAGGGCTTCCAGCCTCTGCAAACGAACTCCAGACGCGTGCGCCCCCTTGTGCATCTGGCTAACGTGGGACCTGGGGAACCGAGCCTCGAACCGGGGTCCTTAGGCTTCACAGGCAAGCGCTTAACCGCTAAGCTATCTCTCCAGCCCTAATATGCAATTCTTAGGATTGCCACTTAAAAAATGAAAAAAAAAAAAAAAAAACAGGGCTGGGGAAATGGCTTAGTGGTTAAGGTGCATTTTTCTGTGAAGCCTAAGGACCCTGGTTCGAGGCTTGATTCCCCAGGACCCACGTAAGCCAGATGCACAAGGGGGCGCACGCATCTGGAGTTGGTTTGCAGTGGCTGGAGGCCCTGGTGTGTCCATTCTCTCTCTCTCTCTCCAATAAATAAAATATTTGAATAAAAAGGAAAAAAAAAAACAAATCTGATGCATGCAGTCAATTCTAGAACCCATCTAGGGAAAGTATTTGACCAGCTGAAACACCTCATGTGAATAAGAGGCAACAGCATTGCAGGAAGAACTGGTCAGGACCAGCCTGCCCCAATGAGCCTTCCTTAGCTTCCATGCTGCTTGTCACTGCCAGAGAACTTTCTAGTGTTTGCACGCTCATCCCATTTGAGCCTGACAAACAAGACATGGGATTCTTGTATTTCACTGAGGAGGGGACCAGAGCCCAGAGAATGTATTTTCTTTTTTTTTTTTTTTTTTTAATTATTTATTTATTTATTTGAGAGCGACAGACACAGAGAGAAGGACAGATAGAGGGAGGGAGAGAGAATGGGCGCGCCAGGGCTTCCAGCCTCTGCAAACGAACTCCAACGCGTGCGCCCCCTTGTGCATCTGGCTAACGTGGGACCTGGGGAGCCGAGCCTCGAACCGGGGTCCTTAGGCTTCACAGGCAAGCGCTTAACCGCTAAGCCATCTCTCCAGCCCGAGAATGTATTTTCTTTTCCAAAATCAGATAGCTAGACAGCAGCGTAGCCAAGTATTAAAACACCTCACCTAATTCCCGTCTCCCCCACACCCAACTTGTGGTCAGTGAGGGGCGGAGGTAGAGTATGTTTGGGCTTGGCCAAATCTTATCTGCCCCTTTGCGTGCGTCCATCATTTTTTTTTTCTCAGGGTTGATAATTAAATGATTTCAGCAGTCCAGATTTTTGTCTGTTTTTCTAAGAGTCAACATTATACAGACATCTCTGGGCTGTGTCAAGGCTGCTTGGTAATCTAATAAAACTGTGAAAACAAGGTAGTTAAGATGGAACACACAACTTTAAAACCATTGAGGCTGCCTAGGGTTCTTTTCTTAGTGATAAGATGCCGCTGTCTATTTCTTGCTGAAGGTACTATCTCCTACAGTTAAACAATGAAAAAGATGACTGGTCTAGGGAAAGTGGAGTACAGCCCTGGCTTGGCCACCAATTAGCTACTTGCTCTAGGCAAGTTAACCGGATTGGGTCTCAGTTTCCAAGCCTCTGAAATGGGCACAATGGTTGCACCTTCCTACTCTCCGTCACATGGTTGTGAAAATGGGATTAGGCAGCTCCGGACCTGAGGACTTCTAAATTGTCTGTCCACTGACCGTAGACCCTCCAAGAGCTTAGGTAGGCACTGGCTTTGTGACCTTGAGCAGCTGACATAGTATGTCTGAGCCTCAGTTTCCACATCGGTACATTGTGCCAACAATTAATGCTGTGTTGGCCAGAAGATGATAATGGGACAATCCACGTACACTTCTTGGTGTCATGTCAGGGTCACAAGCAAACATCAGTAAGTGTGTCGTTTGAAGGACTATGGCACAACTGTGATCTTTGAGGCTGCTATCAAGTCGCCCTGCCTCTGAAGCACCTTCCACTTGCCTGGCTGCTTCTTGGCCTTTGGAGACTTCTTCTCTGAGGCAGAGGCAAGAGAGAAGGGGAGCTTTTATGCAGGCAGCTATTCTCCCACCCCAGGATGGCTTCTCTAGAAGCTTCTAATGACTGGGTTGTGTGTTGATGATGCCATTGTCGGGGGATGCTGGAGCATGGGATTCAGTATCTCTTTCCTGGGCTTCATGGCCCGGAGGTGTGGTGTGTCCACTTTAAGGTCCTGTCCCTTTTACGCCCTCCTTTCCTGTGCCAGAATGCCTGCAGACATTTAATGCCTCCCACCCACCACCTCCATTAAAGGTCAGGATTAAGATGAAATGAAGGGGGCTGGAGAGATGGCTCAGCTGTTAAGATGCTTGCCTGTGAAGCCTAAGGACTCATGTTTGGCCCTCCAGATCCCATGTAAGCCAGACGCACAGTGAGGCAAGCGCAAGGTGGCACATGCCCACTAGGTGGCGCAAGCGTCTGGAGTTCGATTGGAGTGGCTGAGGCCCTGGCACAACAATTCTCTCTCTCTCTCTCTCAAATAAGGATGGAATGAAGGCACC
The DNA here is from genome assembly GCF_020740685.1 of Jaculus jaculus. Classification (NCBI taxonomy): domain Eukaryota; kingdom Metazoa; phylum Chordata; class Mammalia; order Rodentia; family Dipodidae; genus Jaculus; species Jaculus jaculus. The sequence goes on along the minus strand of NC_059119.1, from coordinate 46,976,941 downwards.
CATATGTAAATAGACTGCCCTTACCATCTGGTAGCAGAAGCAAAATCACCCAAAGGGCAGACTCTGAATGGTGAGATGGGGAGGTTGCAGGTAGGAGTCTCAAGAACTGGAAGTCAGGGAGGAAATGAGGGTCAGACAGAGAAAACAGCCAAGGGACACAGGACAAGAAAAATCAATTTTACAGTTTTTCTGAAGGTTCGTCTTGACCCTCCACAGCTGCCGGACGGTTCTTCCGGAGTCCAAGCACCCACTGCAGAGTCCACCCAGAGAGCTGGACGTTCTGTCTCTATAAATGAAAGATGCAGTAAAATCAAAACAGAGCTTCTGCCTCAAAACTGAAAGCGGGTGAGGCATGCCAACCTTCCAGGAATCCAAATACCGATTCTTCTGCCCAGATAACAGGCCACAGAGCCAGTGTAAAGGGAAAGCAGCCCCTGGCTTTGGCAATCTCAAGGCCACAGATTGCAGTGGACATTTTCTACACTTGTTTTTCTTTTTAAAAAATATTTTATATTTTATTTATTTATTTGACAGAAATAGACAGAGAGAGTGAGAGAAAGGGAATGGTCACGCCAGGGCCTCCAGCCACTGGAAATCAACTCCAAACGTATGTGCCACCTTGTGCATCTGGCTTACGTGGGTCCTGGGGAATCAAACCTTAGCCCTTTGGCTTTGCAGGCAAATATGCCTTAACCACTAAGCAATCCCTCCAGCCCCCCTCTTTTTTTATTGAGGTAGGGTCTCACTCTAGCCCAGGCTGACCTGGAATTCACTGTGTAGTCTCAGGGTGGCCTTGAACTCTTGGTGATCCTCCTGCTTCTGCCTCCCAAGTGCTGGGATTAAAGGTGGGCATCACCACGCCTTGCTACACTTGTTTCTTTCTTAAGTAAGTAATGTTTATGGAATCATAAGAAAATACAGATATCCACTAGGGAAAAAAAAAATGTCTTCCTGAATTTTTTTTAATTTTTTTTTTTTTTTATTTGAGAGCGACAGACACAGAGAGAAAGACGGATAGAGGGAGAGAGAGAGAATGGGCGCGCCAGGGCTTCCAGCCTCTGCAAACGAACTCCAGACATGTGCGCCCCCTTGTGCATCTGGTTAACATGGGACCTGGGGAACTGAGCCTTGAACTGGGGTCCTTAGGCTTCACAGGCAAGCGCTTAACCGCTAAGCCATCTCTCCAGCCCTCTTCCTGAATTTTATTACTCTACAACTGGTAACTGTTGAGCAGAAGAATAGAGAACTAACAGTACTGGTTAAAAGCCTGGATTCTGGGGTCCCCCCTTCCCAGGGCAAGTTCCAGTTCTCCACTTAGCAGCCAACAGTCACAGGTGAATTTCTTAGCCTGGGTGGGCTTGTTTCTTCGTCTGTGGGTAAGGGGTATTAGAACCTAGTCCCACCAGCACTTATGGAAAACAAACTAATATATTAGTGCTTGAAATACAACCTGGTATATGCCGGGGATGGTGGTGCACACCTTTAATCCTAGCACACAGGAGGCAGAGGTAGGAGGATCACTGTGACTTCAAGGCCACCCCGAGACTGCATGGTGAATTCCAGGTCAACTTGAGCCACAGCGACACCCTATGTCTCCCTGGGCTATATTAAGCACTATTTGTATCAATTCAAGAGCACTTTTCTTCTAGATATTTTTCTAGATAATGTATAGGATGCATTGTGTGTAATACACAAATTTCTGTAAGAATCGGGTTGTCCTATACTATTTGGTAAAAAATTTTTACCTGAAGGCAGAATTTTAAAATGAATATTAGCTAATATTAATTGCTTACTGTGATAGGCCTAATACTTAAGACTTTAATTATTGCATTAATCTGTATTTTGGGCTGAAGAGATGGCATAAGGGCTAAGATACTTGCCTGTGAAGCCTAAGGACCCATGTTTGACTCTCCAGGTCCCATGTAAGCCAGATGCACAAGGTGACACATGCATCTGGAATTTGATGTCAGTGGCTGGAGGTCCTGGCATGCCCATTCTCTCTGTGTGTCTCTATCTCTCATTTAAAAAAATCACAAAAAATACCCCTATATTTTATTTTTATGTATTTATTAGAGGGAAGAGAGAGAATGGGTATGCCAAGGTCTCCAGCCACTGCAAATGAACTCCAGACATATGTGTCACCTTATGCATCTGGTTTAGGTGGGTCATGGGTAATTGAACCTGGGTCCTTAGGCTTCGCAGTCAAGTGCCTTAGCCGCTAAGCCATCCCTTCAGCCCCACATGAAATCTTCATGGTAACTCTGTGTGGTTTCCTGATGAGGAAACAGAGGCTCAACAGTTTAAATAATCAAATGTTACAGAGCAAGTAAGCAGAGAAGCCAGAATTCTGACCCAGACGCTGACTTTTAAATTTGCCTATGTTAGTATTTGAAGTGGGCATTTTGTAAGAGTATCCAAAATTTCTTTAAGACCTTGTGAAAGATAAGTGCACACGTGTGTATGTGTGTGTGGTGTGTGATTATTCCTTCTACCCTACAACAAAGGGAAACAATGGAAGGAAAGTCAGGCTGGTTATCCAGGCCATGGGGTTCATGCCCACTGCCTTTTAATTCTTAGCAGGCATGCACTTTGCAACTGCAAACTGAGACCCATCATACTCATGTGACTCCGCTTAAGCTACACTGGTAATTTCACTCTATACCGTGTGCCCTCCCCCCACCCATCTGAAATGGGATCGAAGGTCCCATTACTGGCCATATTTTATCTGCTAAAAGAGAACCTTGGAGACTGGAGAGATGGGTTAGTGGCTAAGGTGTTTGCCTGCAAAGCCAAAGGACCTTGGTTCGATTCCCCAGGACCCACGTCAGCCAGCTGCACAAGGTGGCGCATGTGTCTGGAGTTCATTTCCAGTGACTGGCAGCCCTGGCTTGCCCATTTTCTATCTGCCTCTCTCTCTTGCTTGCTCACTCAAATAAATATATAAATTAAAAAAAATATCTTAAAGGGCTGGAGAGATGGTTTAGCAGTTAAGCGCTTGCCTGTGAAGCCTAAGGACCCCGGTTCGAGGCTCGATTCCCCAGGACTCAAGTTAGGCAGATGCACAAGGTGGCGCACACGTCTGGAGTTTGTTTGCAGTGGCTGGAGGCCCTGATGCACCCATTCTCTCTCTCTCTCTATCTGCCTCTTTATCTGTCACTCTCAAATAGATAAATAAATAAAAATGAACAAAAAAATTTAAAAAAAACCTTGTTCTCCAGAGCTTTAAACAGCACCATGTGGGCTTAGTTTCTTCACCCTTGGCTTTGCCATCCTTCGATACTAACCTCTATCTCCAGATGGAGCCAGGGCCCAGGTATTCCAGGTTATTTAACTCATGAGCAAGTCTTTGCTGTAACCGCACCCATCTGAAGGCCCATCCTGTCCCCCTCCCGGCCGTGGCAGTGCAGGAGGACGGGAACCTTTGAGAAGATACCAGTAGACAACCCCCCCCAAAAAAAAAAAACCCAAAAGGCAGAGCCCACTGCATTATGCAGATTGCCCAGGGCTGGTACAGCTGGGCTAAGCCCAGATCGCTTCAAGTGGGACATTTGGCCTCAATGTGGTTTTGGGGAGAAGGGCACGAGCCTGTCTTGACTTTAGGGTGTTGCCAGGATGACGATGACCCTGACGCCCTCACCTCTTGCCTCTCAATGCAGAAGCAGCTCGGAGCGGAGGAAGGAGAAGTCCCGGGATGCGGCCAGGTGCCGGCGCAGCAAGGAGACGGAGGTCTTCTACGAGCTGGCCCATGAGCTGCCCTTGCCCCACAGCGTGAGCGCCCACCTGGACAAGGCCTCCATCATGCGGCTGGCCATCAGCTTCCTGCGCACGCACAAGCTCCTGTCCTCAGGTAAGGCTCCGGTGTGCCAAGCTGGCACACGGGGTCCCCCCTGTGGGACCAGAGATCCGAGGCCTTCCTCCCAGACATCTCACCCTGCAGAAAAGCAGCCACGAGCCATTATGCCTTTGCTTTCAGGCGTCTCCTCTCTGGCGCTGTCCTTTCCTGGGGGTACAAGCAGGAAAGGACAGCAAAGGAGGGGGCTGGGAGAGCCAAGAACAGCCTTTGCCTAAGGCTCCGTTCTGCCCCCCCAGCTGTGAGCACCCCCTGCCCCAGGCTCTATTGGATCTGTAGGAAGCCTTTAATCTTTGCCTAGAAATGATGTACCCTGTACATCTTCCTCCTCTTTCTAGTGGGCAAGGGAGATCATGTGGTCAATCTGAATGTCATTTTCCTGACCTATACCATGGGATTCAGGTTCACCTCACAGGGTGACTGTGAGAATTGACTGGAACAACAGCCGAGGTACACCCACCCAATGATGGCCTCACCCCAGAAAAGTCAGCAAATCTTCTCTGTCCCCTTTGTGTCCCTGAAGCTACAGTCCATAAAAATGTTCTCCTCTTTTCTTTCTCTCTCTCTCTCTCTCTCTCTCTCTCTGATTTATGTTCAAGAACTATTTCCTGTTAAGACCGACCAGGGAGAGAGAGCCTGAGCAGCTTTCCAGTTTCAGATCCCATGTGCAATCTTGTGTAATTTGTCAGCAAACTGGGCATCATGGCGTAGCAGCCGTCCTGGAACTCCCAACTGAGGCAGAGAGAGGGCATGAGCGAGAGAGAAGGCGGTCGGGGAGGGAGGGAGCTATGGTGGTCCCGTTTTCCCTGTGGACACTGGTTCATTCTGCCATCCTGTTGTGAAGTGGTTGTTCTGGGAAAGGAGTCCTGAGCAGGGGGAATCCAGGGTGAGGCGGGGAGGCCCGGCGAGTCTGTGCTATTCTGGGCCGGGTGCACAGGAAGGATATGGGGGGAAAGACCTTCAGAGGCGGAGACCACGCTCAGGGCGCCTGGGGGCTGGACGTGTAGCCTCGGTGTGCCGTCCCAGAAAATGGCAGTTGGGGGTGTGGCAGGAGAATCAAGGGCAAAGATGCTCTATAATGTGGCCGAGCTGCTGACAGAACACAAAACCCAACAAAGCTGGTGGCTACCAGAAAAAGATAGAGTCCCCAAGATCCGTCCCCAGCCACGTGTGTGCCTCTTTATTTTTATCTTTGAATATATTTTATTTATTTAGTTGAGAGAGAGAGAATGAGCACACCAGGGCCTCCAGCCACTGCAAACCAACTCCAGATGCAAGCACCCCCTTGTGCATCTGGCTGACGTGGGTCCTGGGAGAATCGAACCGGGATCCTTTTTCTTTGCAGGCAAGCTCCTTAACCGCTAAGCCATCTCTCCAGCCCCTCTTTATTTTAAAGAGGTTTATCCTCTTGAAAAACAAAAAGTGTGTGTGTTTTAGGATCCTGGAGATGTTGATGAAGGTTGGGGACCAAAGTTAAAATGAGGCCCCTGGGGATTGAGCGGGGTGGCCGTGAACAATGGGGTGGACAGAAGGCCTTCGTTTTCTGAACAGGGCCTTATCATCCATCCTTGGGCACACAAAAGCTTGGCTGTACACCTCAGCAGGCCCAAGGTGGGCTTGGCGAAGGGGCACCAGTTGGAGGCTGGGCCCTCTGAACACATCCGCCTGCCTGTGTCCTGGCATGAACTCCCTGTGTCCGAGGTACACCCACAAGACACCACATGTCCCAACTCAGGAGTTTTTAACTGTCGGGGACACGGGCTGCTTGTCCTCTGGACAACCCTGTTCTAGATTGAGCACAGGCCTCGAGCACGTCACCTCTGAGCTTCTGTCCCAAGGAAAGAAATGACAGAAAAATGATAAGAAGTTTCAACTTTTGGTCATCGGGTCCCAGTGTCCTTGAAGAGGAGAGACTTCTCCTAAAATGAGCCAAGCCAGGGGAGGCGATGGCTGCTCCATTGTCCCATTTCGCTGTCTTCTCCCAGGACAGTTATAGAAACTGTTTTCAGAAAAGTGTGTGGAGCAGGCGCTTTCAATTCTCAGTTTGCCTTTTAATTTTTTTTTATTATTTTTTTTTAAACTTTTTTTTAAAATTAATTTATTTGAGAGTGACAGACACAGAGAGAAAGACAGATAGAGGGAGAGAGAGAGAATGGGCGCGCCAGGGCTTCCAGCCTCTGCAAACGAACTCCAGACGCATGTGCCCCCTTGTGCATCTGGCTAACGTGGGACCTGGGGAACCGAGCCTCGAACCGGGGTCCTTAGGCTTCACAGGCAAGGGCTTAGCCACTAAGCCCTCTCTCCAGCCCTTTTATTTTTTTTTTAAATGTTAAACTATTTTTAAAATACAGAGAGATAGAAGAGACAAAGAGAATGGTCTCCAGCCACTGCAGATGAACTCCAGATACATGCGCCACTCTGGGCATCTGGCTTTACATGGGCACCGGGAGTTGGTCGTTGGGCTCTGTAAGCAAGCACCTTAACCACTGAGAAATCTCTCTAGACCTCAGTTTACCCTTTCAATATGTGAAACATAATGAAAACAGTGTAGCTCTGTGAATACCTTTGCAGTGGAGCGTGGTTGATGGTCTTCTCGCTGTGTATCTTTGCAAACTTGGTTAACTTTAATCCCTGGATTTCTTGAAAAAAATTATATATATATATATATATATATATATATAATTTTATTTGAGAAAGAGACAATGGGTGCACCAGGGCCTCCAGCTCACTGCAAAGGAACTCCAGAAGCGTGCACCCCTTGTGGGTCCCTGAGAATTGAACCGGGATTCTTTGGCTTTGCAGGCAAACGCCTTAACTGCTAAGCCATCTCTCCAGCCCCGAGCCCTGGATTTCTCATTTACACAAAGGGAATAGTGGAACTCACCTGTGATTGCTGGAGAATCAAGGTGATTTACAAAAAAAAAAAAAAAAAAAAAAAGCCAGGAGTGGTGGCACATGCCTTTAATCCCAGCACTCAGGAGGCAGAGGTAGAAGGATTGCCATGAGTTCAAGGCCAACCTGAGATGACAGAGTCAATTCCAGGTCAGCCTGGACCAGAGTGAGACCCTACCTCGAAGAACCAAAAAATAAAAAAATAAAAAAAACTTGTGCTTCTAGCTTGCTCCAGAAGCTATAGTTTAGACATTAAAAATTATCAAAATAATCAGCTTCTAGAGAAAAGATATAAAAGAAAACCCAGGGGTAAACCCTTAAATCTTTGTATCTCCCTTTCAGGGATTCCACGAAGTTACCATTTTCTGACTCAGAACCAAATACAAAGTCATTATTTAAGCACTTGTGACAATGGCGAGCGAATACCAACTTTATAATAGCAGACAGGGGGTCGCATACCTCAGAGTTCAAAAGGCCAGAAAACGATCAGGTTCGGCTGTTGGAAAAGTTTCTTTACTTAGTAACATACTTCCCTTTGATTTTCACAGTAGGCTGCTGTGTGTGGGAATGTTGGAGAGGAAGCCTGAACACTGAGAAATCCAGGCTGGGAGTTGGGGGCCCACGGTTGAGATTCCTATCACAGGAAGCAAGCCGAAACAATAGCTTTATGATACTGGCTTCCACGCTGGGCTGAGGACAGGGCACAGTCTGATGATGGGGACATCAGTGGAAACTCGATTGTCTTGGAGCCTCTTTGCAGAGGAGCCGGGCCCCACTGTGACTGAATCGGGGGTCGCTTCTGCATTGGAAGGGGCTTGAAGCAGTCGGACATAGACAAAACACACCGTTTATTCAAAAATTTATTTCAGGGCTGGATAGATAGTTTAGCGGTTAAGCGCTTGCCTGTGAAGCCTAAGGACTCGGGTTTGAGGCTCAATTCCCCAGGACCCACGTAAGCCAGATGAACGAGGGGGCACATGCATCCGGAGTGTTTGAAGTGGCTGGAGACCCTGGTGCGCCCATTCTCTCTTTCTCTCTCTGTCTACTGCTCTTAAATATATAAATAAAAATAAAAAATCCAGGCGTGGTGGTGCATGCCTTTAATCCCAGCACTCGGGAGGCAGAGGTAGGAGGCTTGCCATGAGTTTGAGGCCACCCTGAGACTCCATAGTGAATTCCAGGTCAGCCTGAGCTAGAGTGAGACCCTACCTCGAAAAACCAAAAAAATAAATAAAATAAACAAAAATTGGTTTCAGGCTTCCCCAGTCTCTGACCTGGTACAAATCAAACTCACTTTGCTGTAGAGCTGAAGAGCCACACGAAGCCAGGTTTCTAGAGAGAAATGTCAAGTTTATTTTTGATTCATGGCATTTGCTTAATGAAGACCTAGTCTTCACGAGAGAGGAGGATTTCCTGACCCCCAGACTACCAAGGGAAAGAGAGTAAAATGCTGGACATGTTATTTTCAAGTTTTCGCCATGACCTTTCCACGCAGGAAAAGTGGGGCGAGGGGAGCCAAACCGTGGTAGCAGATGTGGTTTCTGGATGCCCTCTGGTGCTCCACTGTCAGACCTGTTTTCATTGGCTTCCACCCCAACTCTTTGACTGTCCCAACCCACCCCCCCAACCCCACCCAGCCCTCCAAATCAAGGCCTTTTTCTGTCCGGCTTGGCAGGAAGCCGGTGAGATGATTCACGCAAGGATGTTCGTGGCTGGGAACAGCTAATGTGTGACCTCTTCTAGAAATACTGACCTTGTCCACAACATTGCCTTTCTCCAGAAAAGTCTGGCCAGTCAATAGGTGTTTCTTGAACCCCAGCCCTGTGCTTTATACGAAGAGAAGGAAGACAGGCTAAGGAGAAAATACCACCGTCTAATGGTAGATTTCCAGTGCTCACTGGGGAGCTTAGCCAGATCGCGTGGGGCACATCCCGCTGCCAAGGGTGCCCAGCCTGTGCACGGTGGGGTGTAAGGTACAAGCAATGCTTCAGTAAGTATGCATACTGGTGTCCTTGAGGCTGGGCTGGCACTGTATTTGCTGTCAGCATGCTCAGAGTATGTGTGTGTGCGTGTGTGTGTGTGCGTGTGTAAGGCGGGGGGAAGATGTTCCAGGGTGGTTCTAGTGCTGGGAATGGAAGAGCGGAGGGCGCAGTAAAGGCAGCCCTTCTGCAAGGAATGACCCTGTGATGAGAGCTCAGTGCCGCGTGCATCTGAAGCAGGAAAGCCTGTCTCAGAGTCAATGTGGTCCTGGGACTTTCCAGAAAAGAAAAACCTGGCCGCAGAAAGGGCTTAGCGGTTCAGACTTGCCTGCAGAGCCAAAGGACCCAGGTTCGATTCTCCAGGACCCAGATGCACAAGGTGGCTCAAGCATCTGGAGTTCGTCCGCAGTGGGTGTATTCCCTGGCGTGCCTAGTCTCTCTCTCTCTCTCTCTGTGACCCCCACCCCACCTCAAATACATAAAATTAATTAGAGAAAGAAAGAAATTAAAAAGCCTGAGGAGAATGACCCTGGTGGGGTAAGATCATAGCCAGCCAGCATCCTGATGAGCCAGACTAGGCACAGAGAGCCAAACTGGGGCTATCTGCCACCTGTCGGCTTAGCCCAGACACCCCAGCTCCTTGCTGCCACTGTTGTCTCCGCCCCATGGGGGCGGTGCTCCCTGTAGGAAATGAGCGGTGCTCCGGAAAAAGTGCTCCTAAACCTCGGCCGAGCACATCCTGGCGGCTGTGGGGAGTCATTGAAGCCTGTTTACAAGGCTATTTTTAGCATGAAAGAATCCTGCTGCGCACCCATCTGATTATGTTGCCTTTCAGCAGAAACTTCTGGTTCAGAGCACCGTTCATCTTTGCGGTTAGAAGCCAGCCAGTGCCTTATTAAAGCACCTACTGTGGGCTCCTCGCTTTACTCTGCCCTGAAAGAGTTATTCTCTGTTCTCATCTTCGCCAGGAAAGGGGATGAGCGAACTACCTCACAGCCCTTTGTCTTGCCTGCCAGTGTGTCCATCTGTTAAGGAGAAGGATTGCCCTTACCCTGTCAGCGTCCTCGATGTTTCCTCCAGGACGAGACTGAATACATAGCAAGTGGTGGACAGGTTTCTTAACTCCAGCCCAGGGCAGAGTGGAAGCTTAGTGCCTATGTGGTGAACCAAGAGCATCTATCCGGAGCTGTAGAGATGGCTTAGCCGTTAAGCAGTTTAGGCTGTGAAGCCTAAGGCCCCCGTGTTCGACTCCCCAGATCCCACGTAAGCCAGATGCACAAAGGCGAGGCAAGTGCAAGGTGGTGCAGGCCTCTGGAGTTGGATCACAGTGACTGAGGCCCTGGTGCGCCCATTCTCTCTCTCTCCCTCTGGCTCTCTCTCGCAGGAGCGCTCTGAAATATCAAACAAGATATTTAAAAACAAACAAAAAACCACCTTTCCCCATGCCCAAAGCTGAGTAGGAATGTTCATAGTTTTGGGAAGGCCTGATGTGCACACAGGGGGAGAAGTGGATGTCTTCAGGAGAGATGTGACATGAGCCTCCTAACATGTGGGGGAGTGCCTGGCCCCCAGCTCCAGGCTGGGGGGGGGGACCCAGCTGAGTTCCTTCTGAAGTTCCCCAGAGGATCAGCAGGTACTACAAGAGCGAACAGTTCCCCCTAGAAGGAAGGGGCCACACCCAAACTCTGCTGCCCCAGGGCCCTGGGTAGTGGGTTGGACAGATTTGAGAAGCCTACTGGCTTCCGGCCCCCCAGCAATCCTGTCCCTCCTTCCCACTGTTCCGCCACAGCCAATTTGACCAGCTCCTGGGAGCAAGCGCACCAAGGCACGATGGAAACCTGCCTGGCTGCCTTGGACCAGCTCAAAACAGGAAACTTTAAGCAGAACTATTTCCTCAGCCTAAACAGGCTGTTTTGGGATGACTCCAGATTTTGAAGTCAGTGTTACCACTGAGATCAAAGAAACTGGAGAGTTTTAAAATGTCATCTCCAGCAGGCCACAGGGCTGGCCCTCTGCCGGGAAGGAGAAAGCGGCCACCTAGCTGGTATGACTTAAAAGTGGCTGCCAATGTCTTTTGCCTATTCCCCAGATTTGTCGCTCATGCTGGGCTCACTCCGAGAACCCAGAGTTAAGGTGACGGCCCTCAATGTGTGCTTTCTAGAGCAACAGGTCTCTTTTTTTTATTTATTTGAGAGCAACAGACACAGAAAGAGGAAGAGGGGAGAGAGAGAGAGAGAGAGAGTGGGTTGCGCCAGGGCCTCCATCCACTGCAAACGAACTCCAGACGCGTGCGCCCCCTTGTGCATCTGGCTAACGTGGGTCCTGGGGAATCGAGCCTTGAACCGGGGTCCTTAGGCTTCATAGGCAAGCGCTTAACTGCTTAAACCATCTCTCCAGCCGGCAACAGGTCTCTTGACCTCCCTCTCAGAACTTGGTAGCAAAGCGAAATTCTGAGCCCCACCTGGAGAGCCTGTGAATTGGGGGCGGCAGCCTTCAGGGTCAGGTGGGTGGGGTGCAACTTGTATAGCCTTGGAAAGGCTGCACACTTTGAGGGTCTTTGGTTGAATGTTTTAACAGAAGGTCATGCATCCTCACTTTGCTTGGGACCCAATAAATCACATAGCTGTCCTGCGCCCAAAAGTCAACCCATCAGGTGATCCTGATGCACACACTGAGGGTGTGTGTGTGTGTATACATATATATATAATATGCAAATATATAGCCCCAGTTTAAACATGGACATTCTCCAGGAGAGTTAATATTAGCAACTTTTGGTCTCACTCCTGCATTGTGGCTCACCCTCATTAGTTCAGAGGTCTAGTTAGCAAAAAACAGGTGTGTCGGGGCTGGAGAGATGGCTCAGCGGTTAAGGCCTGCAAAGACTAAGGATCTAGGTTCGATTCTCCAGGTCCCATGTAAGCCAGATGCACAAGGGGGTGCATGCATCTGGAGTTCATTTGCAGTGGGTAGAGGCCCTGGCACACCCATTCTCTCTTCTCTCTCTCTCTTTCATAAATATGTAATAAAGATGTGCTTGCAGAGACCCTAAATGAGGATCAGGGGCCAGGAGTAAAGACTTTGCACGTGGTCATTACCCTCAGGGCTAGCTGCTTGAACCAAGTGTCCAGAAAAAGTCCATCTGGTACCCTAGAGCCATCCCTGCCCACACTTGCTCCTCCAGTAATGTCTGCTTTAACACCAGGTTGATGTCTACCTCCGACCCTTCTTTCTCCAGTTTGCTCTGAAAATGAATCTGAGGCCGAGGCCGATCAGCAGATGGATAACTTGTACCTGAAGGCCTTGGAGGGGTTCGTTGCTGTGGTGACCCAAGATGGTGACATGATCTTCCTGTCCGAAAATGTCAGCAAGTTCATGGGACTCACCCAGGTAGCACCTCATTCTTTCAAAGGGGAAGATGTCCCCACTTACGGGTAGAAACAAAGGGCAGGCGTTAGTCAGAGTCTCTCTCGATCACTCCCCGCGAATGCCCACCCTCGATGCAGAAGGCTCAGGGACGCGCTCCCGCTTCCTGGCATTGGGTTTGACGTTGCCGATGGCCGATCTGGGAAGCGGATTGGCGAGACGAGCCTTGTGAATCAAGTCCCTGTTGCCATAACTACTGCTGTGCCCCTCTGTGAGCCCAACACTGGCCCATGGTGGTGGATGGGTAACCCGATTCCATCGCTCCCATGTCTCTGGATCTAGGAGGCAGCTCAGCTGCCTCGGGGAGTCTCTGACCTGGGTGTTTGGAATAACAAAGGTGACCTTGCTTTTTTGAGACAGGTAGAGCTAACGGGACACAGTATCTTTGATTTCACTCACCCCTGTGATCACGAGGAGATCCGCGAGAACTTGACTTTCAAAAACGGTAAAGTGTTTTGTCACGTGGTTACATCCTTGTCCTCCCCCTGGGAGGGCATCTGTCATCCCTTTACCTACAAAACACAGACCATGATGCCGGGGGGCAGGGGGAGAAACATTGGCATTCATTAAAAACCCTGGTTGGCTGGCCCACCATATAGCCCATGAGGTGAGATGGCAGGCACTTGGAAGAACCCAGAAACTCAGGATAGCTCCTGCTCACCCCAATTAATGATGCCTGATCTCACCCAACCCGGGCACACCTTCAGGTACCAGTGCCACTCTCCAGGCATCTCTGCCGACTGGCACCACCCAAACCCATAACCTCATCTGTGCCAAAGCGCTCGCTTGTCTTGCTGTATCATAAACCACCCAAAACCTAGGCTGATGCAATCACACTGTCCTCTCCCAACTACCTGTGGGTTCTGTGGGCAAGTCTCTGGCTGCACTGTGACATCAGCTGAGCTGCAGTCATCGGGGGGACGAGGCTGGAGTGACCAAGATGGCTCCTCCACAGGCCTGGGGTCTGTGGGCAGGTAGCTGGGAAGTCAGGTAGCTTCACCTCTCTCCCTCTCCCATTCCATGGAACTCAGAGTGGCCCTTTCCATGCGGTCCCTCTGGGAGAGTCATCTTACATGGCAGATCGGGACTTCCTCAAACAGTCCTGGAACTGGAACAACATTGCTTCTGCCCAGTGTTGCTGGTTAGAGCAAGGTAGACACTAAGCCCTGATTTGATGTGGGACCTGAATGTCCGGAGGCATGGCTCCTTAGGATCACCACTGAGACCAGCTACCACTGGAGCCATGGTTTGAATGGGGCCCCTGGTAATGAGGCACAGGTCAGGAAGTGTTTGTTGGACAATATTTTATTTATTTTGGGATTTTTTTTTTTTTTTTTTTGGAGGGAGGGTCTCATTCTAGTCCAGGCTGACCTAGAATTCACTATGTAGTCTCAGGGTGGCCTTGAACTCACAGTGATCATCTTACCTCTGCCTTCCAAGTGCTGGGATTAAAAGCATATGCCACCACACCCAGCTGCTGATTTTTTTGTTTTTTTGAGAAGAGAGAGAGAGAATTGGCATGCCAGGGCCTCAGCCACTGAGATTGCACTGTAGATGCTTGCACCACCTTTCGGACATGTGAAACCTTGCACTTGCCTCACCTCTGTGTATCTGGCTGACGTGGGATCTGGAGAGTTGAACATGGGTCCTTAGGCTTTGCAGGCAAGCTTGTTAACTGCTAAGCCATCTCTCCAGCTGATGGACCGTATTTTATTAAAGGTCTGTTGAACTGGTGAGGGCACTTTGCAATAAGGGTGAGGCGTCGTTGTTGGTAAATAGGTGCATTCAACCAAAGGCATGAATCCAAGGTAACGTCAACAGAACTGAAGTTCTGGGTAACAGTGGGGCCCAGTGACCGTCAAGATCCTTTCAGAGCTGGGGGACCTATCATTGGTCTGGGCAGAGTGCCCACATAAGACATCTTAGTTCAAGTCTGTCACCTGCCACTGCCACAGGGCGTATGCTCGTTGAACCTGAATGGCAGAGGCAGTGGCACCAAGCTGGCCAGGTTTTGCTTATTACCGTGCATGCTGCAAAAGCGGGGACTTCATTGGCTCGCCTCCACTCTTGGCACCGGCTGCTGCAATCCTTGCTTGGGCCTGCAAGGCTTTGCGGAATTACACCATCTTGCCACCTTCACCACCCCTGACCTCTCCCCTGGCTCCCAGAGAACACAGATTAGGGACCACCCCATGGCTCGTTAATGTCTGGCCTGTGATTCTGAGAACCTCTAGGTGGTGTGGCATGGTTGGCTCTATGGAGAGGGGTTTCTACCCATTTTGAAAGCATTTCCTTTTAATTTTTTCTTGCTGTAGTCTCAGAGTCAGTTTGATAATTCTGTGAGCTGAAATAAGCCCCTTACTCTAGTTTTTCTCTGCAAGTTGATGGCAAAGTCTAGAACCTTCTAGCTTCCAAGTGCCATAACTCCCAGCTAAGTGTCCTCCTCTTTCCTGGATAAAGGTTTGCATCTTTCTGTTCATGATTAGGGAATCAGCAAATCCTTACCAAAGGAGCCAGCCAGTGGGGAGACTCATGGTCCAGAGGCAAAGGGTCAAGGTGGGTTTCTAGAGGTAGATAGGATCATGAGGCAGATTATAGGAAGCTTTGAAGGACAAGCGGAGGGGTCAAACTTCATCCTATAGACAGTGGGGTGCTATTGAAGGGTTTTGAGTAGGAGTGGAGTTATAAAATGTCAGAATAAAGCCGGGCGTGGTGGCACACACCTTTAATGCCAGCTCTTGGGAGTCAGAGGTAGGAGGATTGCTTTGAGCTCAAGTCCTGCGTTAGATAGTGAACTCCAGGTCAGCCTGAGCTAGAGCAACACCTTACCTCAAAAAAACCAAACAAAAACAAAACAAAACAAAACAAAAATGTCAGAATAGAAAGAATCCAGAGGTTAAGAAGTTAGGAGCCCTTAACAGAAAACAGTGAATAAGAAATCATAAATGAGGGCTGGAGAGATGGCTTAGCAGTTAAGGCGCTTGCCTGCAAAGCCAAAGGACCTGGGTTTGATTCCCCAGGACCCACGTTTAAGCCAGCTGCACAAGGTGGCACATGTGTCTGGAGGTCCTGACCTGCCCATCTTCTCTCTTTTTCAAAGAAATAAAAATAAAACAGTAAGAAAAAGAAATAACTCTTTTCTCTCTTCCTTGTCCCCAACTCCCAGTGGCCACAAGATACAAGTATATCTCATTATATATCAACTTCACCTTCATGTAATTAACACTGTACGAAGCACATTGAAGTATGAAAGATACAGCACAGCAACCAAAAGTTACTCTTGAGTCTGTCATTTATTGGGTCCCCCCCCCCAAAGGACATTTAAGGGCGCCATAATTCCTTTGACTTATCACTCTTCTGGACTGTGTCAGGCAAATAAATCAAGGTCCCTTGAAGCTTTACTTGCAGAGGCCCAGTGACTTCTCTTGGAGGGAGTGGCATGGCTATTTAAAGAATAGCTCTAAATGCAGGGCAGGTGGCCCAGGAGACCCTGCGTGGGGACAGTGCTGGAGGCAAAATTTAGATGAAGTTGGCTCTGTTTTCAGCACTCTAGATGACTGAAATTAGAAACTTAGAAACTAAACAGGTAACTTGGAGAGAAGCTATATCGCTGGTTTTGGTAACTTACTCAATTCAGAATTTATTCGACTCTAGCTAAGAGCGGATCAGTTCTATTTTGAGATCATTATTAGACTAAACCTGTTCATATAGTCATGGAAGTGTTAAACCAGTGGTCCCTCTTGAGCTTTAAGATATGTCATTCGAGGGCTGAGGAAATGGCTTAGCAGTTAAGGCATTTGCCTGCGAAGCCTAAGGACCCCGGTTCGATTCCCCAGGACCCACATAAGCCAGATGCACAAGGGGCCGCATGCTTCTGGAGCTCATTTGCAGTGGCTGGAGGCCCTGGACTGCCCATTCTCTCTATCTGCCTCTTCCTCCCCACTCAGATAAGTAATAAAATATCTTTTTTAAAAAAGAAATGTTGCTTTAAGTAGAGATAAAATGGCATGTTATCTAACACGTAGCAATTGCAAGTTGCAAGTAGGGTACCAGAAAGATCTTAACTTTCCAAGAGACGGGCTAGAAACAGCAGCCAGTAGTCTGTAATTGAAAAAAGGCTTAATCTCTTGAAGGAACCATGGTGTCTCCCAGGTCAAACCTTGCTCTTTCAGCTAAAGCACATGCATTTGCTTCAGTAGAGGCTGCCGAAAGCTGTGGTCAAATTTACCAGTGGCCTCACTTTTCTGCAATGGGCCAGCGACTGTGCACTAAGGCGAAGGGACCCCCAAATGTCAGGGCACCTCCTGCCTCTTAGGAGTTTGTGCTCCACATGAGGAGATGAGCGGCCAGGCTTGTGTTACCAAATGAGCCATATGTCCACAGATTCATTTGATTCTTACTAATTTCACTTTCCTGGAAAGGGGGAACAAACACTCATACAATGATACGGAAATCCACCACGTGTGAAGGAAAGGTCTGCTTCAGCTGTTGAGATATGGGTCTGACCTGAAGGATGGAAGTCACTCAGCTTTCTGTTCTTTTTATTAATTTTTATTTTTACTTATTTGAGAGTGACAGAGAGAGAATGGGCACGCCAGGGCTTCCAGCCACTGCAAACGAACTCCAGACACGTGCGCCCCCTTGTGCATCTGGCTAACGTGGGTCCTGGGGAATCAAGCCTCGAACCGGGGTCCTTAGGCTTAACAGGCAAGCGCTTAACCGCTAAGCCATCTCTCCAGCCCAGCTTTCTGTTCTCTAAGCCAAACGGTGTTTGTCTGCGGGGTGAAATTTAATTGTAAAAGTTATTGTATGACGTCAAGAAATTCTAGCAACAGGAATAAAATGAACACGGACCTAAAAACCAACCTTAGTC
Organism: Jaculus jaculus; assembly: GCF_020740685.1. Taxonomy (NCBI): domain Eukaryota; kingdom Metazoa; phylum Chordata; class Mammalia; order Rodentia; family Dipodidae; genus Jaculus; species Jaculus jaculus. The sequence continues at coordinate 46,959,924 of NC_059119.1, read as the reverse complement.
CATGGTCGCCTGCAGGTGCTAACGTGCAAAGCGCTGGGAAACACCAAGAACAAACGGCCCAGAAAGGCCGCGGCCGGGCCCGTCTCGTGAATGCAGATCGAAACTAATCGAGTGGTTTCTGGTCCCCCCGCCCCTCCCCAGGCTCTGGTTTTGGAAAGAAAAGCAAAGACATGTCAACCGAGCGCGACTTTTTCATGAGGATGAAGTGCACGGTCACCAACAGAGGCCGAACCGTCAACCTCAAATCGGCCACCTGGAAGGTAGGACATCAGTCCTGGGTTGGAGCCCCAAGTGTGTGTGGGGGGGGGCGGGGAAGGGTATGCCTAAAAGCCCTGCTCCCCCCACACACATCCCCCCACACACATCCCCCCACCACCCCATGCTCACAGCACTCTGGGTCCCCTCTGACCTCCGTGGCTGGTCCCCAGGTCCTGCACTGCACTGGCCAGGTGAAAGTCTGCAGCAACTGTCCCCCTCACAATAGCCTCTGTGGCTACAAGGACCCTCTGCTGTCCTACCTTATCATCACGTGTGAGCCCATCCAGCACCCGTCCCACATGGACATCCCCCTGGACAGCAAGACCTTCCTGAGCCGTCACAGCATGGACATGAAGTTCAACTACTGCGATGACAGGTAGGACTCTGAGCATGTGCACTGTGTACGCTAGGCAAGGGGCGTCACCCACAGAATGTGTGTGTGTGTATGTGTGTGTGTGGATGATTGTACCTACAGTAAGGGATGGGTGCAAGTTTGCTGGGCCTGTGTCATGTGTCACTTCATCAATCCTCCCCTGAGGCGCCTGGTACCAAGGGCGGTAGTGTCCCATCAATGCCGCCCGAGACTCTGTCTGCAGAGCTGACGGGACTTTGTCGTCATGGTGGTATGTGCATTATTTGTCCACGTACGTATCTGGTTCCCCGGGGGAATTTCTAGGGCAGTCTCCTATCCCACATGGCGAGATTCTAGACATTTCCGTAAGTGCTCTCCAGTCTCAGGCCAGCCAGGAATACGGGGTTCTGATCTGGGCACGGATCTGTGCTGGCTAGCTCTCCCTGACCCCCTGCGCTTCCCCTCTGCCTTGCCCCCTGGCAAAGACTGCAATGGAGGAAGCTAAGCTGGCCTCTTCCAGGCCCACTGGACACTTCCCTCGGGCTGGTAGCGCATGGTCAGTGGTAGCTGTCGTTCCTAACTTGATTCAAGTTCAGAGCACACCCAAGACTGCAAAGGGAAGGTATGGCGCCTCTAGTTGCTAGCTCGACTTAGAACATTGTCCCAGGGGAGGAGAGGCAGGCCAGGCTTGTCACTGAGCAAAGAGTGTGTTTAAACTGCAGCACCGTTGCTAACCTTCACCCTGGTGGTTGGGGCGTGGAGGAGGAAGCCAGGGAGAATGGATTGTGATGGACCATGGCCAGGGCGGGAAGGAATGAAAGCTAAGGGAAGAGGGACCGAATGTGGGGTTAGCTTGCCTCGCGTGACTGCTACTGTATCTTGCTCACTGGCATATCCTGGGGGCACTCTTCAGGGCAGAGCTTGCCCAGCAGGACCTCAGCCATCTGCACTATCCAAAGTCTACACTGTACCTCCCGCAACTCTGCCCCCCCGACCCCCGGAGTGGGTAACACATACCTGGCTTGTTTCACATAGGGTCATTCTGAGATAAGGGTCATGGCTGTGAAAGCGTTTGGAAAAAGCACACCCCCACAGCACGGGGCGAGGCTTCTAGTCACTGCCCGTGACTATGTTTGCCTGCAGGAAACCCCTGAACCCCCAAACGGGAGCCTCTGCCTAGCCTCGCTTAGGCCCATTACCATTCTCTCCCAGCCAGACATTCCAGGAGGGCATCTCTGTTTCCTGGGTCCAGGCTCAGTTTCTCAGTTCGGTATAGGTGGATCTGGGGGTGGTTGGTCACTTCTTAGGAACTGGCCATCATTTATAGCCAGAACTGTTGTAAAAGCATCCTTGCAGCCTTCCTACCCCCACCCCAGTTCTGACCACAAGAGAGCCAGGAACTGGGAAGAGAGAGCAGATAGTCTCACATGGAGAGAAACCGGGATTCCATTAGCATTGGCAGCCTTTTATATGCATATATAAAGATTTGTTTTTATTAGAATGTGTACACCAGGGCCTCTAGCCAGTGCAAACAAACTTCAGATGCATGTCTTCATGTGCACCTGGCTTGCCCAGGGCACAGAGAATCGAACCTGGGTCCTCCGGCTTCGCAGGCAAGCGCCATAACCGCTGAGCCATCTCTCCAGCCGCTGACGATCGTTTCTAGAATTGCTGTTACTGTTGTGCAGACAGCTCTGACATGTGCTCCTGGCCCCCAAGCCTGGCCCATGCTGCCGGCGTTGAGGTGGGATAGTTTGCAGCCAGGGTAGCTGGGGGAACCCCAGCTGACTTCAAAATCGTTCCCCTGCCCTGTGGATAAGAGCAAAGAGATTGGGGGGGGGGGGCGGGAGGAACCTGTGGGACTGATTCTTGTTAAATCAGAAGATCCCCTGGGAAGGGTAATTCAGTGCTAATTCATTCCATTGGGTTCAAGCCATAAGAAATTAGGCACCTAAAGGGACGTAAGAAGCTATTGTCGCTGACTGGCAGGCAGAGGAGATACTGGCTTAAAGGAGCCTATGCTTTGGAGTTTGGTGATTTCAGTGTGGAGGAGAATATTGCTTACAAGGCTAGCATCAACTTGCCTTTAAGGCACTGAGTGTATATGGTCCTGACTCTGAATTGAGTGGCGCCGGAGAGGTGTGGAAGCACAGGAGTTCCAGGCCGCTCAGAAGGTGTGTGTTTAACCGATTAGCGGATTAGTTAACCAGGACATGTATGTGGCTTAGACAGTCTGTAAAGAAACCTATTTTAAGTGCTTAATCCCTCAGTGGTATTGCTCAATCGTTTTAATGAGGGCGGCTTTTTATGGGGCGGGGGTGGAGGGGGGCAGGCACTCGGGAGCTTATTTGGGTTCCCCTTTTTATATGGGGGTGGAGAGAAGTGTGTGCACACGTATACACTCTCACACATGTGATTATGAACTTCCCAATGCCCTTCCGGGAGAAATGCTTCAAATCCAACCCCCTACCTAGGACGGCTCATGGGAGAAGGCTCCTTCCTCCATCTTGACCATCAAATCCACTTGGCTGGGTGCTACCTGACACAGGGGAAGCAATGATTTCCCCTAAAGGAAATTAGGTGATTAGAGTGCACAAATAACTTTTAAGGTGGATTGGTGATTTTCTTTGTGTCTCTGGTCTTAGTATATCTAAGGAGATAGGTCCATACCAAAAAAAGGAAGGAGAGAAAACAGTCCTCTGATTTCATGTTGAACTTGCTATTCCACAATCCATTGCGAAACAGCCCATTCTGGTGCATCTGAAAGCAAAGGAAAAGTTCAGAGGACACAGTGAAATTCTCTATTAATTATTCGAAGCAGAAATTATTTTTCAATGGCAGCTTAGAAGCTGGGTGTGGTGGCACACACCTTTAATCCCAGCACTTGGGAGGCAGAGGTAGGTGGATTGCCGTGAGTTTGAGGCCACCCTGAGACTATATTAGTGAGTTCCAGGTCAGCCTGGACTAGTGTGAGACCCTACCTCAAAAAAATCAAAAACATAAAAATAATAAAATAAAATAAAATAAAATTTCAGCTTGGTACAGTGGCTCACTTCTGTAATCCTACCACTCAGGAGGCAGAGGTAGGAGAATCATCATGACTTTTGCGGCAGGGTCTCATCCTAACCCAGCCTGACCACAAAGTCTACAGCAAGTTACCCATCAAACACATTTGTGTATGTTGGTTTAGTATCTCTCATCTAAAATGTTTAGAACCAAAACTGTTTCAGATTTCCGGTGGTTTTCAATGATTTTTGCATAGACTTACTAGTTGAACCCCCACATTTTAAATTTTCTAACATTTGGGCTGGAGAGATGGGTTCAGCAGTTGCCTAAAATCTTCCAAAATCCGAAACTGTCAAATGGTCATGTTGGCGTATTGTGAATGTCAGTTCAGATGAAAGATGCCTGATCAACTGCCTTAGACAACAAGAGTAAATTTCTATAGTTAAGAGAAAAAGGGGGGAAAAAAGTTATTGTCTTCTCCCCTCTTAGTCCTTCCTCTCTCTTTGTGCCCAGACTGCCCTCAAATTTGCTCCTGTCCTCGGCCTCCTAAATGCTAAAGCCCTTCATGATCAGCGTCATTGTAATTGCCTCCACTTAAGACGTGAACGTTAAGGGTTCCATTCAATTGCTTTGCAATTCATGAGCTGCTATAGATGAACACTGGCTTCTTAACCTAACCCTGTGCCCGCAGCTATTATAGCCAAGAAGTAAGTATTCCCCAACAGCTAAGGGTCTAGGGCTCGAGACATAAGCAGCTCAGTGAAATCAAAGTCAACAGCACAAAACAGAACATTCCACTTACTGGGAAGAAAGATAAAAGTTGCTCTTAGATAGTTTAAAGTGAGGTGGTTGGTAAGTTCATGTGGAGATGCCATCTAGCGGCCTAAGGGCAGCCAAGATGCCAATTCGCATGTTATTCCACTGTGACCTTGTGAGTTCTGTGAATCTTCCTGTCTCTTACAAGTAGGTATGAAGATTAAAATTACATTTTCACATTAATAAAGAGGGTCATTTCATCTCTGTGGAGTAAGGCGATACAAGATGAAATAAAAGCAATGTTTACAGTTCAGTAAGATCACTGCACCCCAAATTATTCCAGTAAGGATTATGATGAATTCAATAAAAATCCAAAGATGTTAGGATTAGTAGGGAATGGTAAAAGCAAGGGAAGAGTTGAGTAACATAAAGAGAATCTCAATAAACTTACAAAGTACCAGAAGTTGGGGGCTGGAGCGATGGCTTAGCGGTTAAGGCACTTGCCTATAAAGCCAAAGAACCTCGGTTCAGTTCCCCAGGACCCACATAAGCCAGATGCACAAGGAGGCACACACAGCTGCAGTTTGTTTGCAGTGGCTGGAGGCCCTGGTGCACCCATTCTCTCCCTCTCAAATAAATAAATAAAATATGTAAAAAAAAAAAAAAAGTTGTAAGGTTTTTAAGAAGCCAGAGGATAAAGTGGGCTGACTTTGGGCACATCTAACAAGTTATTTTATTTTACTGCCATTCAGAGAATAGACGTGAAGGTGACATTTCACATTAAGGCATTGCATCTATGTTAGTTTCAGATGTAGTCTATTTTAAGTACTTTGCAAGCCTTATAGTAGATTTTTCTTCCAAGCCTCCACTAGAAGGAGCTTTAATGGGCTCCATGTGCACAGGAATCTGCTTAGCTGGCAGTGTTGTGGGATGAGCCCTAACCGCGTTCCAGTGCGTGAGAAAAAGAAATGCGCACCTCTTCTAGAAATAACGTAAGAGGCCCCTCCATAAATTCTCTTCAAAAAATTTATTTCAAAATTCACTAGATCTCACCATCCCCAAACCTGCTTCCTGCTAAGTAGAACTCCTGGCCGATTGCTTTTTACCACTTGTTTCTGGGTCCTGGAGGATAAGATTGCTACAGTACGTAGCCCTGGCCACTTTCCACTGTATAAATGTACCCTGTGGGCACTGTGCCACACAGACCAGATGGAAATTGATTTTTCATTAACCGTAGAGGTGGCTGTATATATTTCACGTAATTGGACTGTATTTTAGAAAAGCATGGGGCTTAAGGGTGTCTGTTTAAAGCAAACACGATCTAGATTAAAAACGTATTTAAGTGAGCAGGCGCCGGAACGGGAGTTAGTGAATAGTTTGGATAATAAGGAAGCGCGTTACCAGAGTTTATAAGCATGTATAGAAGCCTCAACAAGCGAATCGGGGTGTTAGTGGAAGGGAAGAGCAAACTTCAGTCAAGTATTTATAGTCGTGAAAGCAGTTTTCGGAAAACAAGCAAATTATAAGGGTACATGAAGCTTATCTTCTTGGAATGGTGTAAGCGCTCTCTAGCCATCTTGTGCATATGCCTAGTTTACTTAGCACGTCTTTGCTCCTGTAGGGAGGTAGACACAGCAGGGGGAACTTGACTGCCACAGCCCATGACACCCAAAGACCTAGCTAGCCCTGCGAAGCTCGCGCCTGGTTTCCTCTGCCTCTTGAGGGGGGCACCCACAGAATGCTTTCCTTCCAGCCCCCCCTCCTTCAAGGAGCCAATTTCAAACAGCACCTGCAGGCATTTTTGAGAGTAAGGAGCAATTGGGGGTGACCAGTCATTTCCCATTTTGTATGTAGGCACATCTCACTGTGAAGGCCAGAGTCGGGGTAGTGACTTCAGAACCAAGCCACCCACTGCTGTTGGTATTTTCTGTTTTCTCTTCTGCCTCCTTGGAGCTGTCTTTGTCTCCAACGCTCCTCTGTCTTCATCTCTGAGATCTGGCCAACTCAGTCCTTCCATAGTTTTGTCCTCTGAGTTGACTTTTGGGTTGATGGGTGACCCTCGATTGCTTTCTTTCCTCAGCGACCCATGGGTCCCTAATTAGGAAAGAGATGGGTCCCCTGCCCCGATGGAGGGAGCAGACGGCACTCTTATCACAGCCCTGGCTCGGGTGAATCCCCCGGGAAGACGGTAGCAGCCAGCGCTATAAACAAGCCGGGTTCGTTAACCTCACCGCCGGCGTCTCCTTGCCTGCAGTTGGGGCGGAACGGGGTCATTAGCTTGAAGTTGGGGTTTCCTGGCTTTGTGAAGTTTGACAGCTTGAATGTTCTTCAATTGTGTTTGGGATCTATGCGTTTCCCCAGTTTTTACTGTACTCTGTTTAAAGGAATGAGGAGGGAGACATTAAATATTTATTTTAGTGGACAAGATAAATGAAAGCTGCCAGTGGGAAGAGATGTGGTAACTCTGAAATACAGGTTTGTTTGTCCTCTTCCAAAACATGCCCCATTGTGTGTCTTTGAATGGTTGATACATAAATTAGATTTTTTTAAAAAAAGCTTATTACGAGGCTGGTTACAAATGTTTACTTTGAACATTTTAAGATCCTAATCGTGAAAGGAAATAGAATCTCATGTCTTCCCTAGAATGCCAGTCGATTCAAGATCAAAGCGTTCTAGAAAAATCTAGACCTGCCCCCAAAATGCAAGCAGCTTGCCTGGCAAATCAGTGACCCTCTAACGAGCCACTCTTGTCATTAGGGCTCCTGCGACAGTTCTGATTCTCAAAGCCTTGAAATGTGTTTGACCCAACAGGAACGCTACTGGGCTATGCAGAGTGTCCCGTCTTCCCCCTCAGCTAAGGGACCTTTGGGTGCCCACCCCCCAGAGTTCATATAAACAGCCTATGAACTGAGAGACCTCTCTGCTCGCGGCCGAGCAAGGGGACATGGGACCTGCTGAGCCTCTCTGCTCAGTCCAGTAACAAGCACCTTAGAGAACGGAGACAGCCGAGACTGTGTCCCCTTACCTGAGCGTACACGCACATGTAGGCAGATGGTTAGCGGCAGCCTCCTTGGTGGCATTGTGAATTGACAGGGCTCTGGGCAGTACTTAGGAAGGTGCAAAGTGGAAGTGACCCCAAGTTCAGAGACGGACAGCGGAAGATGGAGAGACACAAATGCCTTGTTCCTGGTGGCACCGTGTATTTCCTTTGGGACCCTGTAAGGGCTAAGGGAATTGGAGAGGGTTGTGTGAAGGTGAGCCCTCACCTCGAGCCAATCCTACCAGAATAGGGGCAGAAGGGCACATGGCATGTTGCCCATTTCTTTGGCAACTAAGGCTATTGTAGGGCTGCTGAGAAGTTTGGTATTTTGCTCTTGCCATGGTAGATGATCGAGGGCAGCTATGGGTGATGATCTCGGAGAGTGGCAGGCTGGAAACGGAACTTCCGTTGTAGTGAGTGGGACAGATGCGTGCGTGTGACCTTGCGTGGAAGGAAGGACCCTGTGACCAAGCAGCCAGGGCTTGTGCGCTCACCTCCTCCAGGTCCTTAGCCCTAGCGTGGACACAGAGACAAGTCCATGCCCAAAAGCCATGTGCTCTCAAGCAGAGTTGTCATAAGGAGGCCCTAGTATCATTTCAAACTTCCAATACGTGAAGTAAACGGGACAGTGCACTTCTGAGGGGTGGGGGGGGAAGTGAGGTATCCAAAGATAATATGTAGGGATGACGTGATGGGGACACGCGTCCGTCGCAGAGGGGTTCGCTACTGTTCCATGGCTCTCCCTGACCACTTCCCGCCTGAAACAAGACCCTCGATACAGAATGAAGGCAGCGACATGGCGTCCTGCGCGGGCACCTGTTTATGAGGGAGGACTGATTCTACGTTTCTTCCCCTTGATCCCCCGTGTCTCCTCCCTTTCCTGGAGCTGAGTGGGGACAAGCAGAGGCAGCCACCAGCCACTCTCCCTGTATCTGAGGGCACCTGAACAGCGGACGGCTGCAGGACAGGTGTCTTCCCTTATGTCACCTTCCGTTCTCCATCATGTTCTGACCCTGCAATGCCTTGTGTGGTCATGAAGTCTGTCCTTCAAGATGATGGCAGTGGGATGTGTGAGCCCTTGCCAGGGGCTCTTGGTGGCAGGTGGAATGAGAAAGGCTTGTGCTCGAATATCTATGGGCTGTGCAGACTGTCCCGTCTTCCCCTCAGCTAAGGGACCTTTGGGTGTCCACTCCCCAGATGGTGTGCGTTGAGATGGGTAGTTTTTTTTTATTTTCTTCTAACTTGAGACCTCCCGTGCCCACATGATGTGCCAAGTTCACATGGTCTTCCCTTCCCACCTGCTATGTTGGCAGAATCACAGAACTGATCGGTTACCACCCCGAGGAGTTACTTGGCCGCTCAGCGTACGAGTTCTACCATGCCCTGGACTCCGAGACCATGACCAAAAGTCACCAAAACTGTAAGTGCCACAACTCTGTGATAGGCAGCTTATGTCCGGGCAGTTGGGCCTTGCAGGGGATGATTGACAAGACGGTCTGGGTTTTTTCCTTCCAAAGCTGCCCTGTGGCATAGGAAAAATAAGACACACGCCCACATCCACACACCTTCAAGATGGTTAGAGAACCACAGTTACACGTGACTTAGGAAAGGCATCCAGCTTGGAGAATGGGCTTGATTCCAGTCCCTACTTCTCAGTGACACTGAGCGCAGTCAAGTCTATGCAACATTTTAAAAAAAAAAACAAAACTTTATTTGAGAGAGAGAATGGGCACACCAGGGCCACCAGTCACTGCAAATGGACTCCAGACACATGCGCCCCCTTGGGCAGCTGGCTTAGGTGGGTCCTGGGGAATCGAACCTGGGTCCTTTGGCTTTGCAGGCAAATGCCTTAACTGCTATGCCATCTCTCCAGCCCCCAGTCTATGCAACTTTCGAGGCCAAGCCCTGGACAGTGTGCATAATCTGCTTGGGTCTGTGCTATTGCTACAAAATTGTTCAGAGAAGAGGCGGGCTGGGAAGGAAAGGGCTCTAGTTGGCTCCGCTTTAAAAGGTGGAGAAGGATGGAGTAAAGCTGTGGGGTAGGTACAATAGGACCATGTCACATAGGCCTTGAGCCAGCCAGGGCTCTCTCAGCTTGCTTGCTGGATCAACATGACTTGAAAGCAAGCTGTCCACTTAGCCCAATGTGATAGGCATAGGAAGAAAACTTGCTATTCGAACAGGCCTGGCTGCTGAAATTTCCTGTTTACATAGGCCACAGTTGACACCAAGAAACTGGATTTCTTAGAAATAATCTAATGTTAAGGAATTTAAATAGCCATATTCAGCTTGTGGCCGCCCCTTATCAGACAAGGCGGTTCTAGAGTCTTCTTCCCTTGGCGATGTTTCCCAATTCTGAAGTCCTCCAACCCGTCAGCATCTCTACCCTCGGGAGTCTTGTTTGAGGTAAAGGGAGACTTGGGACCCCTGAAAGTGGAGCAGTCCATCCATTTAGCCTCAATCTATCTCATAGTGTTAAGGGCAGTACAAAACTCTGAGTGATTATACCACCTAAAGCAAAACTGGTTTGGGGAAAGAATGCTTCCAAACATGGCCCCAGCCGTGCACAGGAAGAATCAGTGGGTAAAATCTGACCATCTTCCTTCCCAGTAGCCCTGCAGGCAACAGAAGAGCGGCTGTGTTTACGCACTTAGTGCTAACCCTCTATCCCACAGCCGAGGCTCAGAGCATCTGATCAGCCACTCCAGTTGCTCTGCGAGCTTAGTTCCTTCACTGTCGGGGAAACAGATCTTTACTTTCAAATTGGTCTCCCCGTTGCCTCTCTGTGACCTTGGAGTTTCATCTGATCTGATAACATGACAGGGACCCTTGTATTTCAGACACGTTTCTTACTGTGATCCCTAGCAAAATACACACCTCAACCCAGCCCTGCTGAAGGATAGTGGAGGTAGTCCCCCCATCTTCCACGTCTCTCCCCGACCTTTAATACTGCCGCGTGTGGCTCCGGCCTTGAGTTTCCAAGCTTTTGCATTTCCTGCTCCTAAGGGGTACATGCACTTGGCTTTATAACCTCAGGCTCTGGCTTTCTGGGCCTCTCTGCCTCCTTTGGGGAAGGGTTATTCAAAACAGGGAGCAATTTTTTTTTTTAGTTTCTGGGAATTATTAAAGGACAGAATGGTACTTTATTTTCTCTGAAAGAACAAATAGAAGCATCTCTCAGAGGGAACCAAAATGATGAGTTCTTACCAGGCATATGAAAAGATCCTTTTCTTAGAACTCCTGGGCTGGAGAGATGGCTTAGTGGTTAAGATGCTTGCTTGCAAAACCTAAGGACCAACGCTTGATTCTTCAGGTCACATGTAAGCCAGATGCATCTGGAGTTCATTTGCAGGGGCTAAAGGCCCTCTCTCTGTGTCCCAAATGAATGAATGAAAATCAGAAAATGAAAAAAAATTGTTTATTTTTATTTATTTACTTGAAAGTGACAAACACAGAGAGAATGGACACGCCAGGGCCTCCAGTCACTGCAAACGAAGCCCAGATGTGTGCACCCCCTTGTGCATCTGGCTAACATAGGTCCTTGGGCTTCACAGGCAAGCGCTTTACTACTAAGCCATCTCTCCAGCCCCAGAAAAAAAAAAAAATTTAAAGGACTTTACCATAACAAGTTGTCATAGATTTTTAGCTAATTCCAGGGGCAAACATGCTTTTTGTTTTGGGTTGGGTTTTTTTTTATATATATTTTTTATTTTTTTAATATTTTTTGTTCAATTTTTATTTATTTGAGAGCAACAGACACAGAGAGAAAGACAGATAGAGGGGGAGAGAGAGAATGGGCGCGCCAGGGCTCCAGCCTCTGCAAACGAACTCCAGACACGTGCGCCCCCTTGTGCATCTGGCTAATGTGGGACCTTGGGAACCGAGCCTTGAACCGGGGTCCTTAGGCTTCACAGGCGAGCGCTTAACCGCTAAGCCATCTCTCCAGCCCTGGGTTGGTTTTTGTTGATTTTACAGACTCCATGTTTCCAAGCTCCAGGCACACTTAAAGGTAATTCACAGCCCACATGAAAACACAGGTTCCCTTCTTTGCCAGTGGAGTTAAGTAATAAAACTGCCCTGAGTAAGCAGAAAATAGAGCTGGGGCCAGCAGACCTATATGCAGCTGAGCCAAGTCAGCATAGGGTGAGAATAATGTCAGCGTCAGCTGCAGGAGTCTACAGAATATGTGCATCTCCCTCTCCCCCCCACACCCCTGTTTCTGCAGATAATGTTGCATTATAGATTCACACTCATGCTCTGGTCAAGTTCACCCATGTACGCATGTCTGAGCCTTTCAATGTTACCCACTGAAATACCTGGGGAAGCTCAGCCCTCAACCAGATTTAGATAATTGAAAGCCATTATTTCCAAATGGAGGAGTAATTTAGACATTGTTACTCCGAGGAGGGGCAATGGGGTTGCTTCCCTTTGTTGTGCGAGGACATTAAATGCTTTTAGGAAAACAAGATTAAAGGCCATAAAAAGCCTATCTCCCTACCAAGGAACAGGCCCCCTCACCAAGGCTCGCATTAATGAACAGATGATATGAAAGCTGGTGTGAATCAGGTCCTCTGGCCAGAGCAGGCCCTTGCCTGTAATTACTAGAAACACAGTTAGCGGTGGACTGTTTAATTAAAAGCAAGCCCTGAATTTGGTTTGCATTAAGAATCTTGTAAATAAGTTACTCTCAAGCACTTGGATTTGTACAAGAATCACTTTCCTGCGGTAGAAAGCCTCAAGGCACCAAGAAAGGAAGAGTTTAGAGAAGACAAATTTTCTTTTTCTTTTTTTCCCCTTGGACAAGGAGTCCATAATGGTTGAAGAGAGAGGCAACATTGGATTTTGCCTTCCATTTAATTCTGGCTCAAGGTGGTACAGTGGGAGAGCATTATCTTGACTCACGAGATGGGTTATCTAGACTGTCCCTATCCTGCTGCTGTGTAACGTGAGGCAAGTCACAGGGCCTTAGCTTTCCTCATGCTGGAAGATGACCTCTCAGTGGGCATAGGGTTTGGTTGAGAGATTACATTAAGGTGGTACAGCCACTTTGGAAGCTGGCCAATTCTTTTCCATAATGTAAACGTGTCCTTAGCACATAATCCAGCACTTGATCCCCCAATGGCGCTCAGGAGAAAAACAGCCATTCCAGAACATTTGTACACAAATGGCTACTGCAAGCTCATCAGCAGAACTCAAAGCTAAGCGATGTAACACCTCAGTCATGGCTAGGCAGGTAGTGGTATAGCCATGCAACAGAAAGAGGCGATCTCAAAACCATGCTGAGTATAAGGAATCCAGACACAAGAGGCTCCATAATCTTGCACGATTGCACATCTCTAAAAACCTAAAAAGGGCCGGGCGTGGTGGCACCCGCCTTTAATCCCAGCCTTCGGGAGGCAGAGGTAGGAGGATCGCCATGAGTTCGAGGCCACCCTGAGACTACAGAGTGAATTCCAGGTCAGCCTGAGTGAGCGTGAAATGCTAGCTTGAAAAAAAAAAAAAAACAACAACCTGAAAAGGACATTATTTCATGACAGAAAAAGATCAGTAGTAAGTGAGAATGGGGTTAGCTGCCAAGAGGCAGAGGGCTTTGGTGGCTATGGAGAAATTGTATGTCTTCAATGCTTAAACATACACCGCTGTGTTTGTCAGAACTCATTGGACTCCATGCTGAAAATGGGTATACTTTTTGTGAAAGGTAAATTAAAATTTAGGTTTTTTGAGGTAGGGGCTCACTCTGGTCCAGGCTGACCTGGAATTAACTCTGTAGTCTCAGGGTGGCCTTCAACTCATGGCAATCCTCCTACCTCTGCCTCCTCAATGCTGGGATTAAAGGTGCCACCACGCCCGGCTTAAATTTAAGGTTTTTTAAAATTTCTTTAGTGAAAAGCTAATAAAGCCTAATTTGAGCTCTAATCCTTCACCCTGCTTCTACTCCGGCAGGCTGTCAACAAAACGCCAATAATGTTAAGCAGAGAGAATCGGTGTGGGCCAATTTCTTCAGATGTGAAATGGGAATAAGAGCTCACGGGCCCTGCTTGTTAAGTGAGGTGACACTCATCCTCATAAGTTCTCCGTGTGCCAAGCACTGATAGAATTGCTGGGCCAAAATGGTTTCGTGTCACCAGAGCGTTTTGGGTACCGTGGAGCTCTGTGCACGTTGTAGTGATTCCTGCACTTTGCAGGGGCTTGTGAAATGTTTTCCCCCCTCATACATAGTGCTGAGGAACAGGGAGGGGGCTCCCAGGGAGACAGTGCTTACAGAGGACCTGGATGGGGGCCTCTGGTGGCATTGTCTATAAAGTTAGAGGTGACGTAACAATCCGGGCTAGGGACTGGCCACGACGATACTTACAGTAGCTTTGAGAAAAATGTCTGTGTAGCTGATGGGCCATGTACACCTACTGCTGTCGTCATTAATACGTCTATTGTTGACGAGGAGGAAAGCAAACCAAGGACCCGAGTCATTTTCCCATCACGCCCGCTCTCCCAGGAGCTTCTGGGCTCAAGCACGCTGCACACTGAATGGCCAGGGAATGCAAGAAAACAGGCAGTCCAGAAAGCTCTCAAAAGTTTCTAAAATTAGGGCTGGAGAGATGGCTTAGCAGTTAAGCGCTTGCCTGTGAAGCCTAAGGACGCCGGTTCGAGGCTCGGTTCCCCAGGTCCCACGTTAGCCAGATGCACAAGGGGGCGCACGCGTCTGGAGTTCGTTTGCAGAGGCTGGAAGCCCTGGCGCGCCCATTCTCTCTGTCTTCCTCTGTCTTTCTCTCGGTGTCTGTCGCTCTCAAATAAATAAATAAAATGTAAAAAAAAAAAAAGTTTCTAAAATTAGTCCAAGCTCAGGGAAAGGGATATCTCATCTTTTAATTATTTTTTTTTTTATTTGAGAGAGAATGGGCAGGCCAGGGCCTTCAGCCCATGCAAACCAACTCCAGACGCACGCGTAGGCTTGTGTGGGTTCGTCAGCTTTGCAGGCAAGCGCCTTAACAGCTAAGTGCTCTCTCCAGCCCTGTCAGTCTCTTTTAAATGAAAGCAGATAATGTATTCTGGACTAGAAAAGACAGCATACGCAGGCAAGAGTTTCAGTGACTTATGATGGTTTAGGAGGTGGTTGTAGGGCCCTAAGTCTTTCTTGACTACAGCTAGAGAATGGGGTGGTTTGCTTCCAACTTGCTAGGACCCCCAAAAGTAGCAGGCCTAACAGATGACCTAGGAAAATCAGGGATACTAATTAAAAAAAAAAAAAAAAAGAAAGAAAAACTACTCAGGGAGCTGGAGAAATTGCTTAGTGGTTAAGGCACTTGCTTGCAAGTCTGAAGGCCCAGGTTTAAATCCCTAGCACCCACATAAGGCCCGATACACAAAGTGGCGTATGCTTCTGGAGTTCATTTGGAGTGGCTACAGACCCTGGTGTGCCCATCTTCTGTTCCTGCTTGCAAAGAATAAAATTTGCAATAAGGCCGGGCATGTTGGCACACGCCATTAATTCCAGCCCTCGGGAGGCAGAGGTAGGAGGATGGCCGTGAGTTCAAGGCCACCCTGAGACCACATAGTTAATTCCAGGTCAGCCTGGGCCAGAGTGAGACCCTACCTTGAAAACCCAAGAAAAAAAAGTGCAATAAATAAAAATTATAAATAAAATCTCTTCCCCTAGTGTGCACCAAGGGACAGGTGGTGAGTGGACAGTACCGGATGCTTGCAAAACATGGGGGCTACGTCTGGCTGGAGACCCAGGGGACGGTCATTTACAATCCCCGCAACCTTCAACCTCAGTGCATTATGTGTGTCAACTATGTCCTAAGGTGAGTAAACAGGGCTGGCAGACCCTAAGCCGGGTGTACCCAGGGTCCAGGGAGCACCTCGCCTCTCAGCATTAGGCTCAGTGGGGTCCTCTGGGCTTCTTACTTCCCCCATAACTTCTTATCTCAGGGCAGCTAGCACACAGAAATTGTCTAATATTTTCTGAATGAGAAACAAGCAAGAGGAAGGGTCCCGCTCCCTAGAGAAAAGATCTTATTCCTTCCATAGCTACGAGGGAAAATGTGAGAGGCCTTTCCCGTGTGCCCCATGTGGCTCAGGGGTACAGAGCACCGTCTCTGCCTCCGCAGCGAACTTGCTCTCATTTTTCCATTTTAAAATGCCAACACAGCGTCCTCCCATCTTTGTGCCTAAGAGACTGGGCAGTCAGAGAGGGGATTTTGTCGGAACATACAGATGGTCTGAACGGCTCTCTTATTCCCATTAGTGAAATCGAGAAGAATGATGTAGTCTTCTCCATGGACCAGACAGAATCCCTGTTCAAGCCCCACCTGATAGCCATGAACGGCATCTTTGAGAACAGTAGCGAGATGGCCATGTCGGACAAGAGTAACTTCCTGTTCACCAAGCTGAAGGAGGAGCCCGAGGAACTGGCCCAGTTGGCCCCAACACCAGGAGATGCCATTATCTCTTTGGATTTCGGTAGGTCACTACCCTACCCTTGCTGGGTCCAAAAGGCACTTGGGGGAATTGGAGATAATGCTTGCTATATAACGGGTCTCCTGGGCTAAAGTTTCTGCTTGACCAGAGCTGGCCCTGGCCCAGCACAGAAGAACCACAGCTGGCCCACACAGCCGGCCACTGATGGGTCTGGAGAGATCCATTCTCCAATAGGCCCAAGAGGCAGAGGTGGGGGGAAGAAAACCTTTATTGGATACTGCCCCCTCCCCCTGCTGGTTTAGGCAGAGGGTTAAGGTGCTCTGGGAGGATGGATTCACCAGAGATGGATGGAGAACAGTTGCAGGTTGAAATGAGGCCATCGTCACTAGAACATTTGCCTGCCTCCCTGAGATATTAGCCGCTAGTACCCGCAGAAACCTTAGCCTTTCCTCGACTCTCATCCTGGAGCCAGAAACTGGGAAGAATTCTTCACCAGTCTGCCGCCTTTATGCTGGGTGGGTGGGGGTGATTTGCAGGGAGACTCAAGAGTCTGGTCCGTGCTCACCCCGTCTACCTGGGCTCTTGAGATGCCACAGGAGAACTGCTACCTCAGAGACTGAGGCAGATGGGCCAATTTCCCTCTGGTAACTACTTCTGCATTCTGGAGTGTTCTTCAAGGGAGAGCCACTCTAAGTCTCTGAAAAATCAAATGTCCCCAGGGTCTTCTTTATTTAGTGAGCCCCCACCTACACTTTGAGCCAAAGCCCTGACCCTGGATAGCTAAGCCCCAGGGACATGCAGGCTGCTTGCAGAGCCTTCTTAGGGCCTTTTGTACAACTGCTTCAGGGATCCTGGGCTGAACCTTCTTGGCAGGGTTGCTCACCAAGCAGCTCTTTCTCCACAGGGAACCAGACCTTTGAGGAGGCTCCAGCCTATGGCAAGCCCATCCTGCCCCCCACTCAGCCATGGACTGCAGAGCTGAGAAGCCACGGTGCCCAGAGTGAGGCTGGGAGCTTGCCTGCCTTCACGGTGCCCCAGGTGGGCCCCACAGGGAGTACCTCTCCCAGTACCACCAGCAGCAACAGCAGCTGTTCCCCGGTAAGGGCCCCCCCAACCAGTGCGGGGACGTGGAGAAGGGCTGCCCCTGATCCTCCGCTGCCAGAGGCCTGAAGACCTCTCCGCCGCCTCCTCCGCTTAGCTCAAGCGCCACAGCAGGGCCACTCACTTGCCAGGGATTAGAGCTGACTGCAAAAAGCTAGGGGTGGGCTGGAGGGATGGCTTAGCAGTTAAGGCATTTCCCTCCTAAGGCCACAGGACCCAGGTTCGATTCCCCAGGCTCCACAATAACCAGATCCACAAGGGGGCGCACATGTCTGGAGTGTGTTTGCAGTGGCTGGAGGCCCTGGCACACCTATTCTCTCCCCCTCTGTCGAATATTTAAAAAAAATTTTTTTTTAAAGAAAAGCTATGGGCACCTGGCCTGGTCCCTATACAGGCATAAGGCTGCCGTCACAGAGCCTTGGAGGCTACAGACATCCTAGGAAGTGAGAGGCACCTCACTTTATGAGGAGGCTTGGGGGTTCTGGAAGGTAGACACCTGACTTCCCACAGCTTGTACTCGGAGTGGGGCAGAATGGGCCCGGGCCCATGTCTCGCGTGCCAAGTCCTTGATTCTCCCCTCCCTTCTGCTCCTTAGCCTAGCAGCCCCGGAGACTGTTACCCAACCCTGGCAGATCACCTCAAGATTGAAGTGATCGAGAAGCTCTTTGCCATGGACACTGAGACTAAGGACGAGTGCAATACTCAGGTGGGTACTGCGTGAGTGCCAAAGGGCACAGGGAACATGTGAGCGCCCTTCTCCCACTCCTGCCCTGGGCTGAAGCCTGGCATGTCTGTACTTCCACATTGAATGCTAACGATCATTCATCTCCGCCTTACTGGCTTCACACACATGCACAAACCCAAACTCACAGAGGACAGTTCCTCTCTCACAAAGCCATTAAGCTTGCAAGCACCAGTGAGCTACAACTCAAAAACACCCCTTGTGATGTGTAACGATGTCGCACAAACTGCATTCATGGATGAGGTTTGCAAGTGGGGGGGGGGGGGTGACTGCTTCCCAGAAACCCAGGGACAAGCGCCACACTCTCTCCCATGTGTCTTTACCCTGGTTTCCACCTTGCTCTTTTATCCTAGCTGTTATCTCTAGTCCTTAATTGCTCCTGGGATCTCCTATGGGGTTTCTGGGTACTTAAACAGGACGAGTTGCTTGTGCTGGCCTGGGGGGGGCTGAGGGTGGTCTCCCGGCGCCACCCCCATTAGAACAGCAGGCTCGACCTTGGCCCCTTAGGAGCCACAGTGGGCACCGCAGACCCCAGCGTCACAGGACAGGGAACAGCCGCAACCTGTGAAAAGAAAGTGGGGTGACCTGCCAAAAGCCATGACAGGGTTTGGATAGGTGACAGGTGACCGGAGAGAGGTGGCGTCACAGGTTGGGGATGGAGGTGACCGCAGCAGGGCATGAGACATGAATGTATGTGAACCGTCCGAGTCTGGGACATCACACAGAGGGAGACTTGAGCTGAAGGAAGGGACAAGGGTTGGCCACTGAGTCTAACTGTCCTCGGTCCATCTCTCCTCAGACGGATTTCAATGAGCTGGACTTGGAGACGCTGGCCCCGTACATCCCCATGGATGGAGAGGACTTCCAGCTGAGCCCCATCTGCCCCGAGGAGCCGCCCTTGCCAGAGAGCCCCCAGCCCAGCCCCCAGCAGCACTGCCTCAGTGCCATGACGGGCATCTTCCAGCCGCTGGCCCCTGGGGCCACCCACACTGCCTTCCTCCTGGACAAGTACCCGCAGCAGCTGGAGAGCAAGACGGCGCCCCAGCACCAGCCTATGTCGTCCATCTTCTTCGATTCGGGGAGCAAAGGCTCCCTGCCACCTTGCTGTGGCCAAGCCAGCACCCCCCTCTCTTCGATGGGGGGCAGATCCAACACCCAGTGGCCCCCGGACCCGTTAAATTTTGGGCCCACGAAGTGGTCTGTTGAAGAGCGGCACGCCGAGGCCTTGGGGGCGTTGCAGTTGGAGCCCCCCCTCACCCCGCCCCACGTCTCCATGTTCAAGATGAGGTCAGTGGCGATGCTCGGCGATCGCGGCCCGGGATATGGGGAGAGGGGAACGGTACGCATCCATGGGTGGTCAGGTCAGGGCCCGAAGTAAGTTCCCTCCCCTACCGTGTCCTTACACGCCCTGGGCTCTTCTACCCCCCCGTGGCCCTGTCCTGACCTCTGGGGGCTTTAGTTCACCACCCGGATTCATTGTCCCAACAGGAAAGTGAGAGGCACAATGTATAGATCTCTAGTGAGCTCGGTACCGGGTTACGTCACACGTCACCTGAGGTGTCCTGGTGGCTCCTCGCCTAGGCTGCTTGGAGTATATGCCCTTTACAGAGCATCTCAGCGGGGCTTTGGTGAGGGGGTTAAGCCAAGAAACCCTCCCAGAGACTACCCCTGAGGACGTGGCTCAGGGGTGTGTGGAGGGAGGCATGGGTGGCCTGGCCCACTCACTATCACATCAGGTAAAGTGAGGCAGAGCCACTTTGGAGCCCACCAGTCACTCCAGTCTTAGGAGGTGAGCTTTAAGACGGGCATGGTGGTGCACGCCTTTAATCCCAGCCCTTGGGAAGCAGAGGTAGGAGGATGGCCACGAGTTCGAGGCCACCCTGAGACTACAGAGTGAATTCCAGGTCAGCCTGGGCTACAGTGAGACCCTACCTCGAACAAAACAAAACACATAAAAAGAGGTGACCTTCAGGGGAAGCCAACAGCCCCTCTCCTTCTCTTGGGCTTGGCAGGTCTGCAAAGTACTTTGGGACGCGGGGCCCAGATGTGATGAGTCCGGCCATGCTGGCCTTGTCCAGGAAGCTGAAGCGCCAGCTGGAATACGAGGAGCAAACCTTCCAGGACACGAGCGCGGTGAGCCACCGCCTTCCTGGGGACAGGGCAGGAGGTGGGGCGGGACCAGAGCCGCGGGCAACGCTGTCCTTCCTCCCCGCAGGGGGACCCTCCGGGAGCCAGCAGCAGTTCACATTTGATGTGGAAACGCATGAAGTCTCTCGGGGCCGGGACTGGCACCTGCCCTTTGATGTCAGACAAGCCCCTCAGAGCCAATGTCCCCCCTGGTGAGCCTGGGGGCGGGGAAGGGCTGGGGGACTCAGGACCCCTTTCAAGCCTTGTTGGAACAGGCTGCCCCCGAGCGGGGTGGGGGGATAACGGTCGCTCTGTAGTCCTGGGCTAAGAGGAGCCTCGATCCCTTCAACCTGTATCTCACTCCCACTCTGATCTTGATCTCCTAGATGAATTCACCCCAAACCCCATGAGAGGCCTGGGCCAGCCCCTGAGACACCTGCCGCCACCCCCACCACCATCTACAGCCGTGAGCCCAGGAGAGACCGCAAAGAACGGGATCCTTCCACAGTGCTACGCCTCCCAATTCCAAGGCTTAAGCCCCCCAGCAGCTCACAAGGGGTCAGGTGAGTGTGGGGGAAGCCGCAGGGTGCCACAGTTCAGCATTGAGAAAAGGGATATCGCCTTCAGAGCTGAGACCCCTCACACACACACACACACAAGGCACTGTGCTCAATACAGGCTGCAAGAGAAATTAGGCATAGAGCTTAGCTTCCTCGTGGCTCATGAGTGAGAGGCGGCTCTGTCACAGTCACCCGGCCCTGTCCCCTCTAAAGAATGATCAGAGCAGGATCTGTAGGCTTGGACCTAGACATACGTATGTACTAATGCAACTACCAAAGGTCCGTTTTCTGTTTAACCTACTGTTACAAGACAAGGGGCCTAGAGCTCTACGCCTTGCCCTCCTAGGTTGGGAGGGCGCTTCCTCTCCTGGGGTTTCAACATTGCTGAGACATCATGCCCTGTCCTCCAAGTAGGGACAGGTCACAGCAAAGATGGCTCTGAATGAGCACAGGGAACCAGGACTGTACCACCTGACCGTTTTGTTTTTTTTTTCATTTTTTCATTTTTATTTATTTGAGAGTGAGAGAGAGAGAGAATGGGCGCGCCAGGGCCTCCAGCCACTGCAATCGAACTCCAGACGCGTGCGCCCCCTTGTGCATCTGGCTAACCTGGGTCCTGGGGAATCGAGCCTCAAACCAGGGTCCTTAGGCTTCACAGGCAAGCGCTTAACCGCTAAGCCATCTCTCCAGCCCCCACCTGACCTTTTGTAAGCTGTGGCCATCCTCCTCCCTCAGTCAGGCTGTTGAGGTATTGGGCTGGAGAGATGGCTTAGCGGTAAAACTTGCCTATAAAGTCTAGGAACCCAGGCTCTCTTGGTGGGGCTCAGAATGTCGCTTTGCTACTACGTTCTCAGAGGGAGGTCAAGAGCCCTGGTGCCGGCTGGAGAGATGGCTTAGCGGTTAAGCACTTGCCTGTGAAGCCTAAGGACCCCGGTTCGAGGCTCGATTTCCCCAGGACCCACGTTAGCCAGATGCACAAGGGGGCGCACGCGTCTGGAGTTCGTTTGCAGTGGCTGGAGGCCCTGGCGCGCCCATTCTCTCTCTATCTGTCTCTTCTCACTCTCAAATCAAAATAATCAAAAACATTTAAAAATAAGTTATCATCCATTCTTTCAGGCACGGCAAGTCGACTGCTCGGGCCATCATTTGAGCCCTACTTACTGCCAGAACTGACCCGATATGACTGTGAGGTGAACGTCCCTGTGCTGGGGAGCTCCACCCTCCTGCAAGGAGGGGACCTCCTCAGAGCCCTGGACCAAGCCACCTGAGCTAGGGCCCTGGGCAGGGCACGTTCCTGCCAATGCATCCTGCCAGCTTCACCTAACGTCTGTTGCAACTAGGTATTTCTAACACCAGCACACTTCAAGCTGTACGGACCTGGCCCCTGTGTCCAGGTCTCACCAAGCGGTGGCCTTTTTTTTCCTTCTGAGATGCTCACTTTATTATCTATATTTTTAAAATACATAGTTGTTTGTATCTGCTATGTTTTGCTGTCGATGAAAACAGTCTTAAATTTTTATAAGATCCCCCCCCCCCCAGTCAATGACTTCTAATTTATATTTTCCGGAGGTCTCTCATACCCAGCATCCCTTCTAAAAAGCATGGTGGCTGTCCTGGGAGAGAGAGAGAGCTTTGTTGTTGCCAAAGAGGAATGAAAAGGATTGTGCTTTCCACCCTGATTTGAGACTTCCTCTCAATGCCCTTTTCTTTGTTTCCCTTACAATCAATCACCATACTGTAAATTTTATTGTTTTGTTTGTTTTTTAAAGCCAATTCGTTGCTCTCATTTTGATACAACTTATGGGGGGAAGCAACGTGAAGGGAATTTGCAGTGTGCACGGTTACCTGCGAAAGTTGTCCATGTGGCTTTTTTATTATTATTATTATTGTAATTCAAAAGCATAACTGAGTTTTTTTTTAAAAAAGAAAAATTTATATCTGGGTTAAGTGTCTAGCATATATGGGTACTTTGTAATATCTAAGAACTTAGAAATGGAATCCTGCTCACAAAAATCACTTCTAAGATTTTTTTTTTTTTTAATGCTGTTAATTTGATTTTTTTTTTTCTCAGTGTTGCTGGCACTGGAGATGTGTACAGCATAGTACTGTTATAGGTCTCTGTTGGCTTTGCTTTTTTTTTTTTTTGGTGACATGCCACTGGTGTGACGATCCCAGGAGTGGAATCTTTAGGTGGGAACGTTGCGAGCCATCCCCTTCCTGTCCTGTGTGCGTGTTCGTGGCTGTGGCTGCCACAGGGGTCTGACGGCACGTGGGCTGGGGGAGGGGGAAGAAGCGCTTTAACTTTTCTTCACATCACGTAGCCTGTTAAGTGCACTGAACTCTCGGGGACTCTACATTCGGATCTTTCCAGAACTGCCCTAAAATGGTGGTGGCGGTGGGAATTCACGGAACAGGTGAGAACTCGGAAATGATGGAGTGGCTCGGGAGCTGGACAGAGAAACAAAGGGGCGCCTGGGCCGAGGGGCAGGTGCCTCTGGGAGCAGTCCCCCTCCCCAACCCCAGCCAAGGTCGCTGTCACATAGAGCAACATGTACAGGTTAGGAAGTTCTCAGAGCACTTTTGAAACTCACTGGGGAAAGAGGGACAACACCTTTTGGTTTTTGTTTTTGTTTTTTTAATTCCAATCAATCAACCAATGAGCAATTACTCCTGCCTTGGGGTACACTAAAGCCACAATCGAAACACGCCAGGCAGGAATTTGCTAGGTCTAGAGGGAGTTATTGCCAATTAAAAAAAAAAAAATCTAAGATAACTAAAAATTACGTAGGTGAAGTGTTGTCTTGCCACAAGGCAACAGAACTTGCAGGGTTATTGACATGTAAAACGCTGGTATTTGACTTTCTGTGTTTGTTGCCTCAGCATTAAGGGCATTTTTCCTCCCTTTGCAGTTTTACTAAAACACTCTGGAAAAAAAAAAATATTCCAAGCTTCATATTAACTTTACTTGTCAATATAACGATTTTATGAACATTATTACATTGTCAAATTCCTACTGACAACATTGTAACTGTATAGGAGCTTAACTTTATAAGGAAATGTATTTTGACACTGATATCTTATTAAAGTATTCTGATCCTATCTCTGCGGTTGACCTTTATTTCCTGAGGATTTATTATTCCTTAGCTGCACCAATGGGAAAATGAACATTAGGAGGCTGAGGAGATGGTTCGGTGGGAAAAGGGCTTCTCACACAAAGAATCTGATTTCATGTTCCCCAAACCCACGTAAGTGCCTGGCCTGGTGATTCTGGGCAGCAATCACAGTCCTGGAGTGGCCGAGGTAGAATCGAATCCTTGTGGCCTGCTGGTGAGGAGCAATCAAGTAAGACACCCAGCTCTGGCCTTGATATGCACATACAAGTGCCAACACACATACAAAGTGAACATTGGCACTTGACCTTGACCAGACACACGAATCCAGTCAAGAAGAAGACTGAGGATACTTGGAGTCTACCTCTGCCCAGTAAGCCATGTTTTATGTTCTATACTTCTGCAGATAATTGTGCGTCCACAAAATGATCTTTTTCTATATGTGGTAGACCTTGAAGGGCTACTGACATGTAAACACACTGGTATTTGATTTCCTGTGTTTGCTGCCTCAGCATGGAGGGTATTAAGGAAAAAAGTCACGGCTTCTACCTTCAGGAAACACACACACCGCACTCCGAGGGCCATGCTGGGCCATATATATATATATTCATACTGCATAGAAAGTCCAAAGAGGAAGGCCGAGTTTTATAGGCTTAGCAGACAAGCTCTTTAACCCCTTGCATCTCCCTGCCTATTCTTTCCTGAAGCTCTGTTGAGAATGATACATCTCACCCCACCTTGAGAAGCAGATTGCCTTGGCGAACTGCCAAGCTCAGGGTTCAAGCCTAACAGGCCTGAGGGCTCCGTAACACCATCTTGAGGCAAAGTATTGGCTTTACCCATACCCAAGGCTGTGCTTGGCCATCACTGATGGCTCTTGCTGAGAACAGGGTGTGGGCCTGCCTGGGGCTCGGTGCAGCAGCAGAACCGGGTCCCCCCACAGAATTAGCACCTCACTGTCCCCTCTTTCATTGGGATCTGACAATTCAGCATCGCACAAGTTGGTGGCCTGCAGATCAGAACCAAGGTTGGAGTGCACCAGGAAGGCACCCCACCACCACCACCCAGTGGTGAGGGCCTGACCTGTCTCCTAGGAGCCACAGAGAGCAAATGGCTCAGCTCAGCTGAAGGGCCTGTGAGCAGGTTTTTTTTCCCTAGAGGGGATGACATGCAATTATGACATGCAAGTTCAAAACCATCACTGGCCTGCTCCTGGACTCGTACCTATCCCTTGGATTTTGTGACAAAAATCACTTGAGACTCTAAGACAGTACTCAGAACAACCCATTCTGTCTTCCTTGGTAGACAGCAGAGGCCTAGGGTCAGTAAGACGGTGCTGGATGCATTAACTTATATTGACTAAGGGTGCCGACAGAGCCCTAAACACAAGGCTAATTTTTTTCATTGTTTTATTTTTATCTATTAGAGAGAAAGAATGGATGCACAAGGGTTTCTAGCCACTGCAAACAAACTCCAGATACGTGTGTCACCTTGTGCGTCTGGCCTACCTGGGTTCTGGGGAGTAGAACACGGGTCCATAGGCTTCGCAGGCAAATGCCTTAACTGCTGAGCCACCTCTCCAGCCCTCGTCTTAAGAAAAATAAATTTGCCAGAGAGAGAGAATTGGTGCACCAGGACCTCAGCCACTGAAATGGAACGCCAGAGGCTGGCGCCACCTAGTGGGCATGTGTAACCTGGCGCTTACCTCACCTTTGCACGTCTGGCTTACGTGGGATCTGGAGAGTCGAACACGGGTCCTTAGGCTTCGCAGGCAAGCGCCTTAACGGCTAAGCCATCTCTCCAGCCTTCATCTCTAATTTCTAACTTAACTATTTTACAGGTGAGGAGACTGAAGCCCAGGGAAGCAAAGTGACTTCCCTTCAGTCACAGTGATTAAGTGGCAGGGCTGCGGGCGGGGGGGGGGGGGTGGCAGCGTATCATAGGGATGGGGCCAATAAATACCCTTGGTACCCTGAGGTCAGTTGTCACTCTCTCAATCATTAGGCAGGCTTCCCACATATGGCCCCTTTCCCATTACCGCTTTCCAGACCTCCAGCCTCTTCCTATTCCTCCCCTAAGGGTATTTTCTAAAATAACTCATAGAGGTGGGGAGATGGCTTAGCGGTTAAGCACTTGCCTGTGAAGCCTAAGGACCCCAGTTCAAGGCTCGGTTCCCTGGGACCCACATAAACCAGATGCACAAGGTGGCACATGCGTCTGGAGTTCATTTGCAGTGGCTGGAGGCCCTGGCACTCTGATATTCTCTCTTTTTCTCTCTCTATATCAAATAAATAAAAATAAAAACCAAGATAAAATGATCCATGTGTCATGCCTATTTCTACAAAATATTCCTTTGAACCCAGGGACGCCCATGGGAATTGCTTGGTCTCAGTCTCTCTCTCTCTCTCTCTCTCTGTGACCTCAGTAAAGTCTAAATCACCTCATTTCCTTCTAGGCCAAACTCTCCTTGGCTTCTCAGGATCTCAAGAAGGGTTTTGAAGTGCTTTCCCCAATTCACTGTTGCGTACACACATACACAGTGTTCCAACATGAAACTTAGGTGGCCTAACATGAAACTTAGGAGTGAAGCCATCATCCTCTTTTCCCACGCTTATTAGATAGGAAAGGAAACAAAGCAGAAGCCATCCTGGTAATCCCATCTACATTGAGACCACAGCTTCCCAAGACCCTCATTTTCCCAGAAGCCCCAAGTGCATCAAGTGTCCTTGGGCACTTGCATTTGGGCCGTGAGCTTCTCTGGCTCAGAAATTAGGGTCCTTAAACGTTTACTTGAGAGGTAGAAGCAAGATTTCAAGGCCAGCCTTAGCTAACAGTGAATTTAAGGCCAGCCATAGATACATAAGACCCCATCTTAAAACATCCACACAGGGGCTCAAGAGATGGCTTAGCAGTTAAGACACTTGCCTACAAAGCCAAAGGACCCAGGTTCGATTCCCCAGGGCCCATGTAAAGCCAGATGCACAAAGTGATGCATACATCTGGAGTTCATTTGCAATGGCTGAAGGCATTGGCATACCCATTCTCTAAAGAAAAAAATAAAAATAAAAAAAATATATTTTTTAAATACACATGCAAGCCAGGCATGGTGGCACACGCTTTTAATCCCAGCATTTGGGAGGCAGAGAGGTAGGAGGATTGCCATGGGTTCAAGACCATCCTGAGACTACATAGTGAATTTCAAGTCATCCAGGGCTAGAGCAAGATGCTATCTCAAAAACAAGACAAAACAAAAATCCATATCCAAAAAAAGAAAGAATCTGATCACTAGAGATGCCAGCAGGTCCCAGATGTTAGAGGAAGGCTCCAGAGGAGGTTAGCCTAGTGCTTGGAAATGGGGGGAAACTCTTTGCTAGGGCTGGGGTAGAAGAGGGTTAGAGGTGGGCAGGAGGAAGGAGAGAGACCATTCCAGAAGTGCTCAAGGGAAATAAACACAAAGCCACAATGCCACGGCACCTGTAGCCGACCATCAGAGGGAGGGAAGGCAGTCAGGCTGGATCAAAGGGAGAGCCAGAAGGGTAACCCAGTACAACCCAGCACAGGCCTTGGGTCAAACAGTCCTGGCTTCAAATCCTAACTCCTTTTTTTTGGTTTTTAGAGGTAAAGTCTCACTCTATCCCAGACTGACCTGGAATTCACTATGCAGTCTCAAGCTGGCATTGAACTCACGGCAGTACTCCAACCTCTGCCTCCCGAGCGCTGGGATTAGAGGTGTGCGCCACCACGCCTGGCTAAACGCTATGTTTTAAATGTGCTATCTCATGTAAAGCTCCTTATTCCCAAGAGCCTGTGCGTGTGGCTCCATATAATGGTCATGTAACTGTCCCTACCTCCTGGGGTTAGAGCTGGAGATAAAACTTGGGAAAACATAATAAGTCGAATTTAAGACTGGGAGATAGGATGACATAAGTCTATGGGATAGGAGTGTTAGGCAAAGGAACATCGAAGTCTTTAAACAGGGCCCAGGGCTGTCTAAGCACTGACAGAAGCAGGACTGAGGAGTATCCAGCACCAAGGCCCAGGAGCACCAACTAACCAGCAGGAGAAAGCCCAGGAATGCAGCATCTCAAAAGCCAAGAAGACCGTGCTTCAGGAAGAAGGCCACCGAACCAGGCCACACACTGGACTAAAAGGTGAGGTAAGGTAAGGAGGGGCTGGAGAGATGGCTTAGTGGTTAAGGTGCTTGCCTGCGACATCTAAGGTCCCATGTTCGATTTCTCTCCAGATCCCATATAAGCCAGACACACAGAGGTGAGGCAAGTGCAATGTCACACATGTCCACTAGGTGGCACAAGGTCCTGGAGTTTCATTGCAGTGGCTGAGGCCCTAGTGTGCCAATTCTCTCTACACACACACGTGTCTCTCCCCCCACCCCCGTCTAAAATAAAGTAAAAATTTTTAATAAAATAGATTTTAAAATTAAAAGGCATGGTAAGGTAAGGAGAGCAAATGGACTCAGACTTCACAGGCAGTTTGGGAGAGGACAGGCGCTCCACTGACATGGGCTGAGAAGTGAGGAGGCTGGAGTAGGGATGCCGCAGAAGACAGCTCTGCCACGAAGTGTCCTCTGGGGCTGCAGAGATGGCTCAGCAATTAAGGTGCTTGCCTGCGAAGCCAAGGCACCCAGGTTCGATTCCCCAGAACCCACATGGGGCCAGATACACAGGGTAGCACATACGTCTGGAGTTCGTTTGCAGCAGCTGGAGACCCTAGCAATGTCTATTCTCTCTCCCCTAAATAAATAAATAAATAAATAAATAGTTTTTTTAAGTGTTCCTTCTGGAGAGTCCTGACCCTCAGAATAGGAGGAAAAGATGATGACCTCAAGATAAAAGACTAATGGAGAGGGGGAGGGGATATGATGGAGTGCGGATTTGTGAACGGGAATGTCGGGAAGGGGAGGGAATTATTACGGTTTATTGTCTGTGTCAGTTAAAAAAAAAAAAAAAAATCAATGGGATGGCTTAGGAGTTAAGGTATTATTCTGCCAAGCCAAAGGACTCCAGTTCCCCAGGACTTACGTAAGCCAGATGCACAAGGGGGCACATGCATCTGGAATTCGTTTGCAGTGGCTGGAGGCCCTGGCGCAGCCATTCTCTCTCTCTTTTTCTCTCTCAAATAAATATTTTTTTAAAAACAGAAAAAAAAAAAGGTGTGGGGCATTTTTTGTTTTGTTTTGTTTTGAGGTAGGGTCTCTCTCTAGCCCAGGCTGACCTGGAATTCACTATGTAGTCTCAGGGTGGCCCCAAACCCACAGCGATCCTCCTACCTCTGCCTCCCGAGTGCTGGGATTAAAGGCGTGCGCCACCACGCCCATCTATGTGTGGCATTTTAAAGGACATCTAAAGTTGTCCTCTGACCTATACACGCGCGCACACGCCCCCCTCCACACACACACGCCCCTACCCACATACGCAAACGAAGTTGTAATAAGTGTATGTCAAAAACCTTTACTATATGTAAACTTAAAATGTTTAAAAAATCCCAGCAAAACTTAGAAAGTTTCAGAGTTGGCTGAAATAAAATAGAGGAGAGGGAAGAGGTCTGATAAAAACATACCCAGTGGGAAAGTCGAGGTGGAGGAGAGGGAAGATCCAGGCCTAGAATGATAGGAACACAGTGACCATGACCAGAGGTGGCAGCTCTGAGCAGAAATCATGTTTTAACAACATGAGCGAGGGGGAGAAAAAGTGATTTGGAAGCAATATCAGGAAGCTAGGGAGACCCACCCCTTCCTTCCACCTCCAGGCCTCCTGACACCTGCCCATAGGAGAGAGAAGCCACAGGGGTTCTAGGCGATCTGCTACCAGGCTGGTGAAAGTTCAGGGCAAGGACCTAGAGGGTAGAGAGGAGGGAGGGAGGGCACAGCAACTATGCGACATTATGGTGACTGGCAACCTGGAAGGTTTGGTCCTTGCTGACCCCTGAGACAGACACACAGACACAGGGGCTGCAGTGCCCCATCATGACGGTGTCTGGGGCTCAGGATCCTGTAGTCTGAAGCGGCCTGCACAATGGGGAGCCCCACACAGTTCTGGGGTGTCACTGTAGCTCCCCAAGACTTCTTTTAGCCTACAGCCTGTAGGGGCCATCATACCATACGTGCGCGCTCCAAACAGAAAGTGGATTTGGATTTGCTTTCTAAAGGCACCTGTGAGAGGCCACAGACAGCCCCCCCCCCCTTTCTGTTCTGATGTGGACCTTAACGCCCTGCGGTTGGACCCCAGCATTTTTTAGAAATAACACAGAAGACAGCTGACGTTGGAAGAGCCATTTGGCCCGAAACAAAGACACTTGTCCAGTTCTCATTAGTCTTAATGAGGCAACGGCAGCTGAGCGTGAACACTCACATGGTTTGGGGGGCCTCGCGAAAATCGCGAGAGGCAGGGCTCCAGCTCACACTCAAATTTGGATGACCAGGACAAAAGTCAGACTGCTGTGGGTTGGCCAGAGCTGGCTTGGGGACCCAGAGCCTGTGTCTTTATTCCTTGTTATATTAGGGCGCATATGCTGTATCAGCCACTGTGAGGGTTGGTCACTGCCTCATGTCCCAAAGTGGCCTCCCTGGGCTATACCCAGATTCTTTCCCATTCCTTGTCTTACTCTCTTTCTCTCTCTCTCCAAACTTGCAAAGCTGATGACAAAGTGGCTTCCAAGTCACCTTTGCCCAGCACCCCTTTGCAGAATCATTTTTAGCCATTCACACCCTGTGGATGAGCTTCCGATAGATACAAAAAGGCCCAGTCTCCATTCATGGCTGACAGCTCTTCTCAGTGGTTCTTTTTTTTTTTTTTTTTTTAATATTTCTTTATTTATTTATTTTGAGAGAGAGAATGGGCACACCAGGGCCTCTAGCCACTGCAAATGAACTCCAGATGCATGTGCCCCCCCCTTGTGCAGCTGGCTTACATGGGACCTGGGGAATTGAACCTGGGTCCTTAGGCTTTGCAGGCAAACGCCTTAACTGCTAAGCCATCTCTCCATCCCCTGAGTGTTCTTGAAATCGTTCCATAAGGCTCCGGCCCCTCACAGGAGCGTAGCTGTAGACTGCAGAGTGACAGCCGAGGCGCTCTCCTGGCAGTTCTCACAGACATAAGGGGGAGACAGCTGCGACTCACTGGCGCTCATACGCTTCTCAGAGCAGCCCTATGTTCTCAAGGCGCCATAACTCCTCCCATTTGCAGATGCAGGAGCAAGATAAAAATACAGTCAAGGGCCGGGCGTGGTGGCGCACGCCTTTCATCCCAGCACTTGAGAGGCAGAGGTAGGAGGATCACCGTGAGTTCAAGGCCAGCCTGAGACGACAGAGTGATTTCCACGTCAGCCTGGACTAGAATGAGACCCTACCTCAAAAAAGCAAAACAAAACAAAATTTATGCATGAAGTCTGATGTCTCTGGAAACTTCCATGGAGGGGGGGTTATCATGCTAATACTAGGAGGCTTGAAGGGAAATTCTCTGGGAAAAAATTAGTTTTCCATAATAAGAGCCACCTTCATGAGGTGTCATTTCAGGGCCTCCCAGACAACATAGTGCCATTCAAGAATAATTGAAAGGGGGGGGGGATGGGTTCTGCACAGATGTAAGGCACTGGGTCTTTCTTAAGGCAAAGGAAGCCCTGTTTCAACCCCTGTGTTACTGGTATTGGAGCATTCTTCTAGCTGTTGCTGCTCACCTCTCCCTAGGGCTGTGGGTGGGCCACCTGAGCAGGGTGTGAAAGAATAAGACCCGTGGCCAGCTCCCACAGCAGAGCCACCGCAGCTCAGCTGAATGTAAATTTTTGATGAGAAAAACCAAGAATTACAATATATACACATACACACACATATGTGTGTATATGCATATATATATATATACGTGTGTGTGTGTGTGTGTATCTTTGAAACTTTCCGACAAACCTAAATCCATTCTAAAAAAAAATTTTTTTTTAATGATCCCAAGTGAAACAAAGAAATTTAGGAAGGAATACAGAGCAAATCAAAAAGTACAAAACTGAGTAAATTGGGCTGGAGAGATGGCTTAGTGGTTAAGGTGCTTGCCTGCAAAGCCAAAGGACCCAGGTTCGATTCCCCAGGACCCACGTCAGCTAGGTGCACAAGGGAGCACACGCATCTGGAGTTTGTTTGCAGTGGCTCGATGCCCTGACGTGCCCATTCTTTCTTTCTCTCTCCTCTCTTCTCCCTCTGAAATAAATAAATAAAAATTAAAAGAAGAATTTCAACCCAGAAGCTTAGTAGGTGTTTTCAACAAAATCATAGAAGAAAGTTTTCCCCAAATTGGGAAAGAGACGTCAATGCAGATGCAAGGAGCTTTTAGCACACCGAACAGACAAAACCTGGGAAGAACCTCTCCTAGCCATGTTATAATTAAACGACTAAACACGCAAACAAAAGAAAATATACGGAAAGCAGTTAGAGAGAAAAAGCAAGTCACCTACAAAGGCAAGCTCATCAGAATAACTGCAGATTACTCAACACAAACTTTAAACATCAGAAGGGCTTGGAATGATGTATTCCAAGTTCTGAAAGATAACAATTGTCAACCACAATTACTTCATCCTGCAAAGCTATCTATCCAAATTGATGGAGAATTAAGGACATTCCACAACAAAAACAGGCTAAAGGAGTTTATGACAACTAAGCCAGCTTTACAGAAAATACTTGAAGGAATTCTTAATGCCTAAGAGAAAGCAAAACATACACAGGAGGAAATAGGAAAAAATAAATGACATTCAAATAACACTTAAAACAAATGAGTAAAGGGAAAACAGGAAACAGTACAAAATAAGAATAAATGCACATCTTTCAATAATAACTCTTAGTATCAAATTAGAGATAAAAATTCACCATTACAACAGATACCAAAGAAATTGAGAACAATTTAAGGACATACTTTAAAAATATATATGCCTCTAAGTTTGAAAATATGAAAGAAATGGATAATTTCCTTGATTCATATGACCTACCAAATTTAAATCAAGATGAGATAAACCCTTTAAACAGACCTATAACAAGTACAGAGAGCCAAGCAGTTATAAAAAGTCTCCCAGCTAAAAAAAAAAAAAAAAAGTCCAGACCCAGATGGATTCATTGGTGAATTCGACCAGACCTTCATGGAAGAAGGAATACCACTGCTTCTCAAACTTTTTTATAAAATAGAAAAGGAAGGAATTCTACTAAACTCCTTCTATTAAGTTACCATTACAAAAAAAAAAAAAAAAAAAGAAAGAAAATTACAGACCAATCTCCCTCATGAACATAGATGCAAAAATTCTCAACAAAATATTGACAAACAGAATACAAGAATATGTCAAAAAGATTATTCACCCTGACCAATTTGGCTTTATCTCAGGGATGCAAGGATGGTTCAACATATGCAAATCCATAAAGATAATGCATCATATAAATTGTCTTAAGGACAAAAATCACATGATCATTTCAGTAGATGCAGAAAAGGCATTCAACAAAATCCAACATCCTTTCATGATAAAAGTATTACAGAAACTGGGAATAGAAGGAACATATCTCAATATAACAAAAGCTATGACAAACCTGCAGCCAACATAATGCTAAATTAAAAAAAACTCAAAGCTTTTCCACTAAACTCAGGAACAAAACAAGGGTGTCCATTGTCCCCACTTTTATTTAATAAGGTACTGGAAGTCTTAGCTATAGCAATGAGGTAAGAGGCACACATAAAAGGGATACAAATTAGAAAGGAAGAGATCAAATTATCATTATTTGAAGATGATATGGGCCTGGAGAGATGGCTTAGCGGTTAAGCGCTTGCCTGTGAAGCCTAAGGACCCCGGTTCGAGGCTTGATTCCCCAGAACCCACGTTAGCCAGATGCACAAGGGGGCGCACGCGTCTGGAGTTCGTTTGCAGAGGCTGGAAGCCCTGGCGCGCCCATTCTCTCTCTCTCTCCCTCTATCTGTCTTTCTCTCTGTGTCTGTCGCTCTCAAATAAATAAATAAATAATTAAAAAATATTCTGAAGATGATATGATTCTATCCATAAAAGACCCTGAAAGCTGTACCAGCAAACTGTTAGAGCTGACAAATACTTTTAGCAACACAGCAGAATACAAACTAAATACACAGAAATCAGTAGCTTTCCTACATACTAACAACAAACCTGTGGAGAATAATATCATGGAATCTCTCCCATTCATAATTGCCTCAAAAAAAAAAAAAAAGTGCCTTGGAATAAACTTAACCAAAGAAGTGAAGGATCTCTACAATGAAAACTTTAAAACACAAAGAAGACAAAAGGAAATGGAAAGACATCCCTTGTTCTTGGATTGAAAGAAAAAAAAAAATCAATATTGTGAAAATGTCAATCTTACCAAAAGCAATCTACACATTTAATGCAATCCCCATTAAAATTCCAATGGCATTCTTCACAGAAATAGGAAAAGAACACTATCCTAAAATTCATTTGGAAGCAGAAACAATTTTGAGCAATAAAAATAAGGCTGGTGATATCACCATACCTGATTTTAACCTATATTACAAAAGCCATAGTAACAAAAAACAGCATGGTATTGGCACAAAGACAGACATGTAGATCAATGTAAGAGAATAGAAGACCCAGATATTAATCCAGGAAGCTACAGCCATCTGATTTTGACAAAAATGCCAAAAATATTCACTGGAGAAAAGAGCCTCTTCAACAAGTGGTTGCTGCGAAAATTCGATATTTATATGTAGAAGGATGAAAACAGATCCTTGTCTTTCTCTGTATACAAGAATCAAGTCCAAATGGATCATGGACCTGGATATCAGACCTGAAATTCTGAAATTACTAGAGGAAAAGGTAGGGGAAACCCTTCAACATATTGGCAGAGGTAATGACTTTCTGAATATAACCTAATTGCTCAGCAAATAAAACCACGAATCACCCACTGGGATCTCATGAAATTACAAAGCTTTTGTACATCAAAGGACACTGAATACAGCAAACATACAGAATGTAGCTGGAAAAGACTTTCTCCCATTCTGTAGGTCTCACTCTAGCTCAGGCTGACCTGGAATTCACTATGGAGTCTCAGGGTGGTCTCGAACTCTCGTAGATCCTCCTACCTCTGCCTCCCAAGTGCTGGGATTAAAAGGTGTGCGCCACCAGGCTCGGCCTATAATGCATTTTAAAAACTATCTTAACACACTCAGACTAGAGAGTAACTTTCACAATCTATTTTTTTTTAAATCTTGCACTAAGCATCATATTCATGGTGAACTATTAAAGGCTTTCCTGAGAGAAACAAGACAAGGACACCAATCACTTCTACTCGACATTAAATGTGACAGGGATGAACCAAAGGCACCTTCTTCCACGCGGCTGTCACTCCCTGCCACATTTCTGACGCCACATTTCTGACGCCACATTTCTGACGCCACATTTCTGACGCCACATTTCTGACGCCACATTTCTGACGCCACATTTCTGACGCCACATTTCTGACGCCACATTTCTGACGCCACATTTCTGACGCCACATTTCTGACGCCACATTTCTGACGCCACATTTCTGACGCCACATTTCTGATGCCACATTTCTGATGCCAGCTGGGGAGGGATTTCCCCACATACCATGCACACCGTTCTCCAGAAGTCACCCACACAGATCATTTCTGACACTCTCGGAGATAACATCAGATCACACAGGCTGAGGACTCGAGTCTCACAAGAATGTCCCCACTTCAGATGCACATTCCCAAGCAGTGGCTATCACCACTTGGGTTTGACTATATTTGCTAAAGCTGTTCTTCCACCAATTATAGGAGATTGCAAAGAATAAGAACAAATATCAGGGCCAGAGAGATTGCTTAGTGGTTAAGGCACTTGCCTGCAAAGCCTGAGGACCCACGTTTGATTCCCCAGGACCCACATGAGCCAGATGTACAAGGTGGTACATACATTTGGAGTTTGTTTTTAGTGGCTGGAGGCTCTAGTATACCATTCTCTCTCTCTCAAATAAATAAATAAAAAATATTTTTTAAAGACAGAACAAGCCTTTTGCTCACTGACGCCACCAAGGCCCCATAGCCTAGACCTATCAACATGAGTAACGTCACCTACTACCTGCTGGCCCCTCCTCGGGGGCAGCTCCTTCCCCAGTGCCAAGGAATATCAAGAAGATCCTGGACAGGGCTAGCGAGATGGCTCAGCAGTTAAGGCATTTGCCTGCAAAGCCAAAGTATCCCAATCTGATTCTCCAGGACCCACCATAAGCCAGCACAAGGGGGCGCACGCATCTGGAGTTTGTTTGCAGTAGGTAGGGGCCCTGGCACGCCCATCCTCTCTCTCACTCTCGACCACTTTCTCTCTCAAATAAATAAATAAAATATACTAAAATTTAAAAAAAGATCCTGGACAGCTTGGGCATGGGGGCTGACGGTGACCGGCTCAACAAGATCATCAATGAACTGAAAGGGAAAAATATTGAAGATGTCATTGCCCAAGGTCCTGGCAAGCTCGCCAGGGTGCCTGCCTGTGGGGCTGTGGCTGGCTCCGCTGCCCCTGGCTCTGTAGCCTGGGCTGCCCCTGCAGCAGCCGAGGAGGAGGAGGAGGAGGGTGAGAAGAAAAAGGAGTTTGAGGATTCGGATGCCGATGTGGGCTTTGGCTTGTTTCATTAAATTCCTGCCTCCCTGCAAATAAAGCCTTTTCATGTAAAAATAAAATGAAAACAGAAGAGCTGCACAAAGTGACTGTGGAATACAGGGTACACCCCGGGGCATGCACCCCCAGGAACCCACACACATACAGCTCTCTGGAACCTCCTTGAACCCTGGTCTTAAGCGTCCATAGAGGCCACTACTGAAACTTAATTACATCGTTGCCCACTGAGATCCACTGGACCTCCGCTGCCCTCCCTAGAGGTTGGAGGCGGGGCTTAAAGTCCTTTGTAGTTAACCCTGCCTTGGTCTTTCCGAAGGTCAGGCTCCATTTGGAAGCCATCTGGGTCCACCACGTAAGTCATCCTATTAGCACACACAAGACTCATTACCCGCATAAAATTTCAGAAAAGGAGGGTAAGAATACAATGCCTAGTCCACAATATTACTAACATTATATTAGAGGACCTAACCAGCGTAGGAGGATTATTTGCCGATGAAATGAGTGAATACATAGAAAATGCAAAAGGCTCTGCAGATAAACCATTACAGTTTATCAATGAATTTAGCAAGATGGATGAACTCAAAGCCTATGTCCAAAATCAACTATATTTTCATATACCAAAAGCAATTATAACATTACATTTTTGTTAAATTGGCCAGATGATAAAAATATTTTTTTAAGGGCTGGGAGATGCTCAGTGGTTAAAAGGCACTTGTCTGCAAAGCTTGTCAGTCCTGGTACCTATGAAAAGCCAGATCCACAAAGTAGCTCATGCATCTAGAGTTCATTTGCAATGGCAAGAGGTCTTGCTGTGCCCATATTCACACTTTCTCTCTCCATAAATAAATGTATTTTCTGAGGCAAGTCCAACAGAATGACTCTTTCTAATTTTTTTTTTAATTTAATGGTGTATGCTAATAAATAAGTTAAAAATGGAGTGGGCTACAGCAGTGAAAACAAATGAAATACCATTTACAAGAACACTGATGAGCTTCAGGGAAGCTGAGCATCACCAACCCAAACAATAGATTAGGGCTGGAGAGATGGCTTAGTGGTTAAGGCACTTGCCTGTGAAGCCTAAGGACCCAGGTTTGACTCCCCAGTACCCACATAAGCCAGATGCACAAGGTAGCATCTGGAGTTCGCTTACAGTGGCTGGAGGCCCTGGTGGGCCCATATTCTCTCTCTCTTTCTCTCTCTCTCTCTCTCACATATATGTAAGTAAAACCAACAATAGATTATAAATTTCATCTAAAAGTTGAATACAGGCAAAACTAGCCTGTGGTATTAAAGTCAGTGGTTGTTCATCTTTGGGCCAGAGGGAGCTTCTGGGATTTAAGCCACATTCTGTTTTAAACTAGAATGTAGTTATTGAGATATAATACTCTTTGGGGAAATATATCTAGCCAAACTCTTATCATTTGTGTGCCGTTCCTCATGAATCAATGAAATACCATCAACTGCAGAATATGTAACAGGCAGCTAGGACCTCCCCATTGTTGATGGAAATACAAATTGTAAAAATTGTCAGAGCAGGCTGGAAAAATGGCTTAGTGGTTAAGACACTTGTCTGCAAAGCCAAAGGACCCAGGTTCGATTCCTCAGGACACACATAAACCAGATGCACAAGGTGGCACATGCATCTGGAGATCATTTGCAGTGGCAGGAGGGCCTGGCATGCCCATTCTCTCTCTCAAATAAATGAATTAAAAATTTTTTTCTATGTGACTATAACCATAGCCTTCACAAAACTCATGAATTATTAGCACTCATCCTGTCCTAACACAACAAAAACTGTGACATTGCTACCAAAAGCACCTTCAAAAATATTCTGTTGTAACTTAATATGAATTTAGGGGCTGGAGAGATGGCTTAGTGGTTAAGGTGCTTGCCGGCAAAGCCAAATGATACAGGTTCAATTCCCAGGTACCCACGTCAAGCCAGATACACCAGGTGGCACATGCAACTGGAGTTCGTTTGCAGTGGCTAGAGGCCCTGGTACACCCATTCCCTCCCCCCCCACCACCACCACCCGTGCCTCTTTTACTCTTTCAAATAAATAAAAATATTTCTAAAACATGAATTTAGCATCAACACTTTATCATGTTCATTTGAAATATAGCTTTAAAGTTTTTCTCCCCAAATTCTCGTGGTAGAATTGAAGTTCAGTAAACTATACATATTCTAAGTATACGAATTAATCCCTGGTATGTCTACAAGTATGAAACTATGACGGCAACTAAGGAAGATTTCTATCACCCCCACAAGTTTCTGCTTTATGGTTTTTTTTTTTGTTTGTTTGTTTTGTTTTTTTTCCTGCCTCTTCCCATCCCCAGGCAACCAAAGTTCTGGGGAGCACTTTTTTTTTTTTTTTTGAAAATAAGGAAAATTGTCATTCCTTTGCTATCTCCTTTAGGCAGTCCTGGTAGGGCAGAGGTGAGGAGAGTGGAAAAATAACAGGAAATGAGGTAAGTGGGGAGAAAGCACCCATCACATATTGAGCACTAAAGGGCAAGTCGTTAGAGCAGCGTGGTTACTCAGCCCTCAGTGCACAATGAGAGAAAGGATGTGTCACAGAGGTGAACGGGCAGGTCCACCGTTACACAGGAGGAGATCAGGGCTGGAGGTCAGTCTGCCTGGAGCCAAAGCCCATACCAGTCATAAGCACTCTCCCCATGGG
The DNA here is from genome assembly GCF_020740685.1 of Jaculus jaculus. Lineage (NCBI taxonomy): Eukaryota > Metazoa > Chordata > Mammalia > Rodentia > Dipodidae > Jaculus > Jaculus jaculus. The sequence goes on along the minus strand of NC_059119.1, from coordinate 46,921,139 downwards.
CCCCTGTTTTCACCTGCCAGATTGTCTGTCCTCAGAGGTCCCCGCTTAGACCCCACAGCAGTTCATGGAGGCCCGGCTGTATGTCTGTTGGAGTTATTAGCACCTTTCACGTTCTCTAGAAGGGAGCCAAGCAGGGTCCCCACAGGCCAAGAGACCTACCTGCCCCTTCCCCTTGGAATCCAATTCCATCTGAGGCTGAGAACTGGGCAAATGTGCCTCCCAGGAGAATCCCCAGGCTCAAAACAGAAACAAGTGGAGACATTTTACTACTGCTTGAAACCAAAAGTAAAGGCATATATCCATAAGTCTGTTAAACATTTAGCTTTGGAAAAGACTTATATAAGAATGTCTTATTCTGGGATGACTTAGTGGCTAAGGTGCTTGACTGAAGCCTTAGGACCCATGTTCAACTCTCCAGATCCCACCAAAGCCAGATGCACAAAGGTGAGGCAAGCGCAAGGTGGGACGTGGCCACTAGGTGGCGCAAGCATCTGGCGTTTGAGTGCAGTGGCTGAGGCCCTGGCACACCAATTCTCTTTCTAAAAAATAAATAAAACATTTAAAAAGACCGTTTTATTCTCGCCCCAGGCCTCTCGCCATCATTGCCAGGCCAAGCAGGAATGCAGATGCTGAGGAAGGCAGAGGTGGGTGAATGGGTCAAGGATAGGATAAAGGGACGGGTAAAGCAGGGGGATTGACTTAGAAACACATGGGACCCACTCTTTGGTAACTGAAAAAGGGAAAAAACCACCAGTGGTTTTAAATTTGGTCAGGATTGCTTTGACATTTCTACACTAAAGTGGCTACTCCTACACGTCCAAGAGACTATCACAGAGCTGCCTCTGAGCTTCCTCTGCCACACCAGGTGTGGTAAGGGGCTTCACAGGGAACTGGGGAACCCAACAGGCCGCAGACCTTGTCATCAGAATCTCACTGTGCGCCCCTCGGCTCCCCAGTCCTCGAGATCTCTGCGGAACCATGCAGATGAGATGCACAGATCGTAGTGTAAGAAGATAGGCAGAATTTATTACCGAGTCATGTGGGATACTCTTGAAATGGCCAACGGGACCACGCAGGAAAACTCACACACTTAATGGGGCAGAGTTGACAATGGGCAAAGAACCATTGTGCCAACCGACATTTTGGGGTAGCGTTTATACTATTTGTTGATACTTTTCCAGTCTAGGTGATTGACAGACTCATTTGGGGGAACTATGAAAGAGAGGGAACTATGGTATGTCTTGATTCTTTACCAGAAAGTCCTCTGCTGGATCTTCTAACTTGCTGTTCAGAAGGGCATGTCTCCCCCCAGGACAAAAGTTACATCCCAAATATCATTTTCTTAATCAAAACACTCAGAAGGACAGAAACTGACTTAAAAAAAAAGGTGGGTGGGGGGAGACTTGGGTCTGGAGAGATGGTTCAGGAGTTAAGGTGCCTGCCTACAAAGCCAAAGGAGCCAGGTTCGATTCCCCGGGACCCACGTAAGCCAGATGCACAAGGGGGCAAGTCTGTAGTTTGTTTGCAGCCTAAGGAATTAAGGCTCAGCTGAATATCTGAATATATTGCAACATGTTTTATAATAAACCAAAAAAGAAAGCTTGTAAAGTAAAAGTCCTGTCAGCTAGGGTTAGAGAGATAGCTCAGTGGTTTAAAGACTTCCTTATAAAACCTACCAGCCTGATCCCAATGTTCTAGCACCCAAGTAAAGCCAGACACAAACATCTGGCATTTGTTTGCAGAAGCAAGAGATTCTGGTGTATACCATGCACACACACAAATGAATGTATGTATATTTTAAATATTTTATTTTTATTTATTTGATAGACAAAGAGGGAGAGGGAGACAGAGAGAGAGAGAGACAGAGAGAATGGAATTTCAAAGGGGAAAGTCGGGAGGGGAGGGTATTGCCATGGGATATGTTTTATAATTATGGAAAATGTTAATAAAAATTGAGAAAAAAAATGGTCACTACCTGTAGCAGACAGCTTTAGATCACTGAGGTGGACTTTTAGATATGGAAGGAAGGTTCCATAGTGGCAGAAGCAGCTGGCTTCATTTCACAGGTCCAAGCATAAAGAAGAGAAGCCACAAGCCAAAATCCCTGAAACCACACCACAAACAAGCACACTCCAGGCACTTTGCACATCTTTAGATTGGAATGTCAGATCCACCACCACGCCGGAGCCCTATGCTCTGCCCAGGCAGCTGGAAATCTAAAAGGTTTTAATAAACTCCTAAATCTATTGGGCGGGGGGGGGGGGGTGATCTGTTCAAACTACCACATTCTATCTGTGGCCCCCAATAGACTTAAAACCATCTCACATTGTAAACTGTATTCGGTTTAAATGTAAGGGTTTTTACAGTCTTTACCAACTTTGGATAGTCCCAAGTCTCCTCTGAGACTTAAGATTGTTTCTTAGGGCTAGAGAGATGACTTAGCAGTGAAGGCACTTGTCTGCAAAGTCAAAGGACCTCAGTTCAATTCCTTAGGGCCCATGTAAGCCAAATGCACAAGGTGGCGCATGCATCTGGAGTTCCTTTGCAGTGGCTGGAGGCCCTGGCGCACCCATTCATATTTTCTTTCCCTCCCTCCCTCCTTCTCTCTCTCTTTCTCTCTCTCTCTCTCATGCACGTGCTCTCGAATAAAATATTTTTAAAAAGATTGATTTTTATAAAACTCACAGCTAAGAAACAAACATGTTATATACTTTTAATATATAAAGGTACAAAGTAAACTTTTTTAACTGTTACAAGGCATAGCAAGGAGATACTAAAACAATATAAACTTAACCATCAAGTAGACATAAAACTTCTGTAGTTTTAAGTTTGATATAACCAGCAACTTGACAGTCTTTGGATTTCTAATTTCACCCCTCCAGCTGGGCAGAGTAGCCAGGGGAAACTTTTATCCCAGGCCAAGATGATAATCCTTGTATAGTCCTGGTATATCCAAAACATCTTTGGGTCTCTATGTGACCCACAGTCCGTTTTTTTTTTTTATTTTGTTTTTTTTTTAATTTTTTATTTATTTATTTGAGAGCAACAGACACAGAGAGAAAGACAGATAGAGGGAGAGAGAGAGAGAATGGGCGCGCCAGGGCTTCCAGCCTCTGCAAACGAACTCCAGACGCATGCGCCCCCTTGTGCATCTGGCTAATGTGGGACCTGGGGAACCGAGCCTCGAACCAGGGTCCTTAGGCTTCACAGGCAAGCGCTTAACCGCTAAGCCGTCTCTCCAGCCCACAGTCTGTTTTTTAATGGCATGGTTGGCCTGTCAGGGTCATTACACCCTGCCTCATGTCACATCTCAGCAGTGGCTCTTAGAACCACATGTAATTTATGATCACTATGATTTTTTTATGTTTTTGAAAACAATATGAACTGTGTAGAACACAACCATATTCTTAATGTAGGGATGAAATAAATCATGACCTTGAAGAATAGGTTCTTTTTTAAGTTAATGCTTTCCACAAGAGTTTGTATTTTTATCATAGCCTTTTTTCAGAATCTAATTTTTGACAATGGTGCCAAAAATATATGTTGGAAAGAAAAAAAAAAAACAAAAAACAGCCTCTTGAACAAATGGTACTGGGTGGGAAAAGTGAATATCCACATTTAGAAGAATGACACTAGATCCCTATCTCTCACCCTGTACAAAAAGTCAACTCAGGGCTGGAGGGATAGCTTAGTGGTTAAGGCATTTGCCTACAAAGCCAAATGACTCAGGTGTGATTCCCCAGGACCCATATTAGCCAGATGCACAAGGGGGGCACACATATCTGGAGTTCGTTTGCAGTGGCTGGAAGCCCTGGCGTGCCCATTCTCCCTCTCTCTCTCTCTCTACCCTCCTTTCTCTGTCAAATACATAAAAAAAAATTTAAAAAAATTTTTCAGTTTAAAATAGATCTAAGACCCTAATGCAAGACCTGAAACTTTGAAACTGTTAGAGGTTAACATAGGTAAAATGCTTTGAGATATAGACATTGGCAAGGACTTTCTGAAAAGGACAAAAATAGCTCAGAACAGGGCTGGAGAGATGGCTTAGCGGTTAAGCGCTTGCCTGTGAAGCCTAAGGACCCCGGTTCAAGGCTCGGTTCCCCAGGTCCCACGTTAGTCAGATGCACAGGGGGGCGCACGCGTCTGGAGTTCGTTTGCAGAGGCTGGAAGCCCTGGCGCGCCCATTCTCTCTCTCTCCCTCTATCTGTCTTTCTCTCTGTGTCTGTCACTCTCAAATAAAAAAAAAAAATAAAAAATAAATAGCTCAGAACATAATAGCAAGAAATGACAAGTAGAAACTGCATTAAACTGAAAAGCTTTAGCACAGCAAAGGGGGGAAAAAAAAACCCAAGAATGAAGAAACACCTGCACAATGGGAGAAAAATCTGTCAGATATTCATTTCAATATCCATCATATATAAAGAATTCAAAAAATTATGTTCTAAAAGAATAATCCAATTAACAAATGGGTAAAAGGTTATGTACACAGCTCTCTAAGGAAGTACAAATGGCCCATAAGAACATGGAAAAAATGTTTAACGTTCTTAGCATCAAAGAAGTGCAATTTAAAACTACAGTGAGTCAGGCATGGCACGCCTTTAATCCCAGCACTCGGGAGGCAGAGGTAGGAGGATCACCATGAGTTCAAGGCTACCCTGAGACTACATAGTGAATTCCAGGTCAGCCTGGGCTAGGGTAAGACCCTCCCTCCAAAGAACGAAAAGAAAAACCACTACAATGAATTTCGACGTCATTCTCATCAGAATGGCTATCCCCATGTACACAAACAATAAATGCTGATACAACTATGGAATCATAGAGCTGAGGTGGCCTGAAAGATCACCTTGAACAACCACCTTTCGATTATAAAACAATGAAGACATGACAAACACATTAGTTTTGAAGCCTACAACATGCAAAGTCTAAGGATAAGCCCTGGCTACCTAGAAAAGAAACAGAGACCATTCTTATTATCCAATTCAACTCCTCCTGGAAGGGTAGGATGTGGACATAGACTGTAGCCTTTAAAGCTATTTATTTCAACTGGGTGGCAAATTGAGTGAACTAAAAGTGGCTTGGGGACAATGGCTGACAAAATGGGGTTTTTTGGTTGAAAACTCAAAGAATGCATTTATATTTATACCTATAATATAGTCTTATGCTCTCAGATCTATTCCACTTCATTTAAAATATATATATATATATTGGGCTGGAGAGATGGCTTAGTGGTTAAGCACTTGCCTGTGAAGCTTAGGGACCCTGGTTCAAGGCTTGATTCCCCAGGACCCATGTTAGCCAGATGCACAAGGGGGTGCATGTGGCTAGAGTTTGTTTGCAGCAGCTGGAAGCTCTGGCGCGTCCATTCTCTGTCTACCTGCCTATTTCTATATATATCAAATAAAAATAAAAATAAATTTTTTGCATGGTCCATTGAACTGACTTTGAGTGAAAACTTCGCTAATGATTTGAACCATGCACGAAAGGAGGAGTGCCTAGGGCTCTCTGTCTCAGGTGTACGTAGGACTTTGATTTTCCACCATCCAGTTTATCATTACGGCATCTCCAGAAGTGCTGTTCTCCTTGTGGTGCTAGGGAGAGACTCCAACATGGGAGTCAGTGGCTCTGCCACTGAGCCCCATCCTCAAAACGAAATGCTGGCGTGATAAAGGAGAAAAGCATAGCAATGTTTTTTTTTTTTTGTCTTTTTAAAAGATTTGACACCTATCACTATGACTTGTCTTTGCAAATAGTTACCTGCCCCCCCCCCAGAGATTTCCGCTGACATGAAAAGGAAGTTCTAAGGAATTCCCATCTGTTTCTCCCTCATAGGCGACTGTCAAATGCTCCCTCGGCTCAACCCCTCAACCTGAACGGTCTGCTTCATTTTTATTTCCCATGTAAGGGTCAGAGGGAGTTTGGTCTTCCCCAACCACCAGCAGCAACTTCAAGTGAACTGATTATAGGTCGATCGATTCTACAAGCTCACCTCAGCGCCTAAGAAACCATGAGGCCATGCCCGCTGGAAGTCAGACTGTTGTCTTATCAAGCCGGATACAGCCCATCAAAGAATTCTGATTTGCATATGTGAACTTGGGAAGCAAGTCAACTTAGCCACCAATGCATTAAGAGGGATGGATACAGGGCTGGAGAGATGGTTTAGTGGTTAAGGCGCTCCCTGCAAAAGCTAAAGATCCAGGTTCGACTCCCCAGAACCAACATAAGCCAGATGCACGTGATGGTGAATATGTCTGGAGTTTGTCTGCAGTGGCCGGACACCCCCAGAGCTCATTCTCTAACAAATAAATAAATTTAAGTAGATATATATGTTTTTATGGAAGGAAGGATGCATTCATACACACGTCATTCCCCGTGTTTCTACTAGAGTACTGTACACAGGGTTAGAGCTTAATAATTATCATTTGCTTAACGCCGTATTCTGGGAGTTGTATTTAAAACTTTACCTACATTCGATGCATACATTTTTATCATTCTAATAATTTTCCTAAAAACTATTCTTCAGCTGGAGAGATAGCTCAGTGGACCAGGCGTTATCCTGCAAAGCCAAAGGACCCAGGTTCAATTCCCCAGGACCCACGTAAGTCAAACGCACAAGGTGACCATGGTCTGGAGTTTGTTTGCAGTGGCTGGAGGCCATGGTGTGCCCATTCATATTCTCTCTCTCTCTCTAATAAATACTTTAAAATTTATTTACTTATTTTTATTCATTCTTTTTTTTTTTTAATTCTCCTTTTTTTTTGAGACTATGTCTCACTCAATAGCTTAAGCCGTCCTTGAACTCATGGCAATCAGAATGCTGGAATTACAGGAAGGAACCTCCGTGCCTAGCTTCCCAATGTGAAGATGAGGAAACAGAAATTCTGCAAAACTGTACAGACTCATCCTACACAATACTGCTTGTAAGAGCGAGTGGGTTTTAAGCCCAAGACTGCCCAATGCTGAAACCCGACCACTTTTGATGCCATCAGCCTTCCTGTCCATAAACACGTCAAGAAAAGCTCCAGGTCCCCCAGTGACTCCTGTACCAAGGATGGTAGACACAGGTGCGCAGACGCTGACTCAATATGTCACATAAACCACGTGACAGTTACAAAGTCCAGAGCCATGAGCTAACTAACGAATGCTTCCTCACAGGTCTGAGTCAACAGAGAGAGGGGCCCTGCTCTGTGTGAAAAGTTATTGCCAATGACCTCAATGCCTAGAATAAAAGACAAAGACGGAGGAACTGAGTCAAAGAAATGAAGCCAAGGTTGAAATCAGGGTTTCTTCAATCTGGGGGGAAAAAAAAAACAAAAAAAACCAACCAACCAACCAAAAAAAACAACACATTAAGTATCTTGTGTTTTAGGAGGAAGAGATGAGAAAAGACACAATTACTGATGTTCAAGAAGGGTTACTACGTAAGCTCAGTATTGAAAGAAAAATGAGGTGCAGAGTTGAGTGTTAGACTTAGGAGCAAATGAAGAGACAGGATATATTCAAATGCAGGACGGTGAGAAAATATAGAAAAGGTTTACAGAAATAATAGTACTCCCCAGGAAGCAGTGGGGGAGAAGCCCAAGAAATGTGAATGGAGGCCAGGATAAGGACTTCAATGAGTAGGAGACTTGGATTTTAGTTGGTGGTACTTGGAAACACTGAGACTTTTAATTTCTTTCTGCATCCTAAATAAATCTGAATCCTGAACAAAATATTAGCAATCAGAATCCAAGTGTGTATAAAAAAGAATTACACACCATACCAAATGAAATCCACCCTGGGCATTCAAGGCTGGGTCGACATTTGCTTATTTTCATTTATTTGAGAGTGACAGAGAAAGAGTCAGAGAGCAGAGAGAAAGAGAGAGAATGGGTGTGCCAGGACCTCCAGCCACTGCAAACAAACTCCAGACACGTGCGCCCCCTTGTGCATCTGGCTAATGTGGGTCCTGGGGAATTGAGCCTCGAACCAGGGTCCTTAGGCTTCACAGGCAAGCACTTAACCGCTAAGCCATCTCTCCAGCCCTGGGTTGACATTTGAAAGTCAGCTGGTGTAGAGTACATTATCAAGACACCAGAGAAATCATCACATGTTCGTCTCAATTGATTAAGAAAAATCAGCTGGGGTCTGGAGAGTTAGCAGTTAAGGCATTTGCGTGTGAAGCCAAAGGAACCTGGTTTGATTCTCTAGGACCCACGTAAGCCAGATGCATCGGGACTTTGTTTGCAGTGTCTGGAGGCCCTGGCATGCCCATATATATTCTCTTTTTCTCTCTCTGTCTCTCTCAAATAAATAAATAAAATATATTTTTAAAAAATCAGCTGGGTACAGGGAGATGATTCAGTGGCTAAAAGCACTTGGTGCACAAGCATAAAGACCTGAGTTCAATCCCTGGCACCCATGTCAAAAGCCACACATGGCCACACATATGCCTGTAGCCCCAGCCATGAAGGAGGACAGAGACAGGAGGATGGGCTGGGCTCAGCGGTCAGCAAGGCTAACCAAAGACTGGTGAGCGCTCAGTGAGAGACTGCCTTGGAGAAATTATGCAGAAGTATGGAAGAACACCCAACATCCTCCTCTGAGTTCCGCTTGCACGTGTATCCATGGGCATACATCTGCATATAAACATGCATACACTGCACATGCAAAAAAAAGAAAGAAAAAAAAAATCAACTGACTAATGAACCAACTCATCATGGTGAAACTCCCAGCAAACAAGAAGGGATAACATCAGCCTTCTACAGAACACCAACAGTCACTCGGCCAATATCACATTTGATGATGAGAAACCGGATGCTTCCCATACATGGATTGAAAGCGAGAGATGAGCAGTGAGGAAAGATGATTCCTGTCACCACTTCTTTGCACTATCATACTGGAAGTCCTTGCTACTGAAATACAAAATAAAGCCTATCTAAATAGGAAGAGAAGAAATGCAAGTATTTTTATGCGTAGATGACATTATTATCTACGCAAATAGATCATGCTGATACCCACGATAGGGAAAACCCTTATTCGGTGGCAAAATTTCAAATCAAGAGAGTTAAGCGAACTTGTTGGGTTCATTCTGGAGACATCCCAGGACCTGCATGATGAAAGCCAAATTCCTGATTGCAATAGGAAGCTTGAGCCCAGTTGCTGGGGATGCTAAGGCACTTGAATAGAAAGCGGAGAATTCCACTAGCTGTCAAGTTAACAAACAAGCTTGTGTTGTTTAGGCCAATTTCAGTGTTGTTACTTCTAAACCCTCTAAGCCCAGACATTGACTACCTCTGAAGGCTGTAGGGACAGAATGGGGTAGCTGGGTACTCATAAGCTGCTTTAAACTGATAATGTGCTCACGTTAGCTTCCTCACCTTCTGTCAGGCTCATTCCAAGCAATTACAATATATTATTTTTAAAATTATTTTTATTTATTTGAGAGATAAAAATAGGCAAGGAGAGAGAGAGAGAGAGGATGGGCACACTAGGGCCTCCAGCCACTGCAAATGAACTCCAGATGCATGTGCCCCCTTGTGCATCTGGCTTACGTGGGTCCTGAGGAATCGAACCTGGGTCCTTTGGCATTGTAGACAAGTGCCTTGAACAGCCATTTCTCCAGCCTCATACACTATTTTTTAAAAGACCATAATCCAATACAATATTTCCATATTTTCTTGGTGGTTTCCAAATGTTCCTTCTATAGTTATCAAACTAGGGTAGAAACCTTAAGAACAATTTGACCAGTGAAAGTACAGTTGAATACCAACAATATGCAATGCCCAGAGGAGAATTAAAAGCATTAATTCTCTTAAACTGAACGAATTAAAAGAATTTGGGCTGAAGGGATGGCTTAGTGGTCAAGCACTTGCCTGCGAATCCTAAGGCCCCCAGTTCGAGGCTCGATTCCCCAGGACCCACGTGAGCCAGATGCTCAAGGGGGCGCACGCGTCTGAAGTTCGTTTGCAGTGGCTGGAGGCCCTGGGGTGCCCATTCTCTCTGTCACTCTCAAATAAATTTAAAAAAATAAGTAAACAAAAAATTAAAAGAATTGAGAGTAAGTGTGGCCAGGCATGGTGGAGCACGCCTTTAATCCCAGCACTCAGGAGGCAGAGGTAGGAGGTTCTACATGAGTTCAAGGCCAGCCTGGGCTACATTGAGAGTCTACCTCAAAAGATAAAAACAGTGCCGGGCGTGGTGGCGCATGCCTTTAATCCAGCACTCGGAAGGCAACAGGAGGAGGATCAGTGTGAGTTCGAGGCCACCCTGAGACTATATATTGAATTCCAGGTCAGCCTGGGCTAAAGTGAGACCCTACCTAGAAAAACCGAAATAAATAAATAAGTAAATAATAAAGAAAAGGAAGTGTGCTGTGACTTAAGAGGAAAAAAAAAAACAGTTCTAGTCAAACAAACCTGAGTTGTGTCTTTTCCATGTGTATATATGTATGTGTGTGTGTGTGTGTGCACACACGCACGCCATAGGTTGATGATGGATGTCTTCCTTGGTGGCTCTCCACCGCCTGTCTCTCACTGACCCTACAGCTCTTTGATTTGATCGGACTAGCCAGCCAGTAAGCCCTGAATCTGACCATCTCAGCTCCCCAGAACTGAGATTACCAGTGCGGGCCACCATGCCCCGCCTGTGTGACAAGAACTTTATCCACGGAACCATCTCCCCAGCCAAATGTGAATTTTGAGTCGTGCACCATAATCCTCACCCTTTTTTTTTAAATTTTTATTTATTTATTTGAGAGTGACAGAGACAAAGACAGATAGAGGGAGAGAGAGAATGGGCGCGCCAGGGCTTCCAGCCTCTGCGAACAAACTCCAGATGTGTGCGCCCTCTTGTGCATCTGGCTAACGTGGGTCCTGGGGAATCGAGCCTCAAACCAGGGTCCTTAGGCTTCACAGGCAAGCACTTAACTACTTAACTGCTAAGCCATCTCTCCAGCCCAATCCTCACACTTTTAACAAGCAAGATTCTAGATCTCTCCCAGCCCTCAGGTTTCTCAGCTTTGCAAGGAGACGAAGAAACCGCTTGCTGAATACGGTGAGGATGAAATGAGACAATGTATATGAAGTTGACCGGCTAAAAATGAGTAAAAATAAATGTTCAGTTTGTTTGCCCAGCTGGTAAGGCCAGCTACCAAAGCCTACATGTGCCAACGGTAAGTGCCCCCAAGCAGATGGGGAACAGGAAGTATAAAAAGCAGAAAAAGGGCTGGAGAGATGGCTTAGTGGTTAAGCGCTTGCCTGTGAAGCCTAAAGACCTCGGTTTGAGGTTTGATTCCTCTGGACCCATGTTAGCCAGATGCACAAGGGGGCGCATGCGTCTGGAGGCCCTGGCATGCCCATTTTCTCTCTCTCTCTCTCTCTCTCTCTCTCTCTCTCTCTCTCTTCGCTCTTAAATAAAAATGAACAAAAAAAAAAAAAAGCATAAGAAATCTGCAGGGTACCGTGGATAGCTAAGGCATCCTGCAAAACGTGGGACTCCAAGAGAATCCTAAAAGATTCAGCGATTACCGGTAGTCATTAGCCGGGGTGCGGTGGCTCAGGCCTTTAATGCCAGCACTCGGGAGGCAGAAGGAGGAGGATCGCAGTGAGTTCAAGGCCACCCTGAGACTACGTAGTGAAGTCTAGGTCAGTCTGAGCTAGGAGACCCTACCTCGAAACCACACCCCCAAAATATTTATTGAATGAATACATAAGGAAACAAAATAAGAAGCTGAAATGTCCACAAAATAGTTTTGAGGCAGAAAGTAAGCCAGAGCACAAATAAGTCTTTTTTTTTCTTTTTAGTTAAATTCTTTCTGTCCATTTATTTATAGGCAGAGATAGACAGAATGGACATGCCAGGGACTCCAGCCACTACAAACTCCAGATGCACGCACCACTTTGCATGTCTGGCATTACGTGGGTACTGGGGAATTGAACCTGGGTCCTTTAGGGCTTTGCAGGCAAGTGCCTTAACCACTAAGCCACTTCTCCAGCCCTAAAAGTTAGTCTTGATTGCTGAAGAAGTCTCTGTTTCAACGAATGCTCACGCATAAGTGCCCACGGAAACACTAAGGTACTTTTCCCGTAGCCCGACAGACTATAGACAACACGTCTATAGAAACGACGTTGTGGCTGCTTTGATCCCTGGAACTACGCTATCTCTATGACCTACCTATAACCTATACTTTGGGGCTAATAAATTTCCTATGTCCTCCGCTGGTGGAACATCTTTTGTACCTGCTGACACATTTCGACACGTATGATCTTAACGGCCACTGGCCTCTGTTGGTAACCATGTCACCTAGATTGCTAGTCAGCTTCCTCTACAGACCACAGGGCAGGAGATTCTTGTGTGGGGTGGGGGGGAGGGTGTTGAGGCATCTTACAACTTTGGTACTCCAAATGTTTTCAAAATGGAGCCAAATGTTTTCAAAATGGAGCTCTGGGGGGCTGGAGAGATGGCTTAGCAGTCAAGCGCTTGCCTGTGAAGCCTAAGGACCCCGGTTCGAGGCTCGATTCCCCAGGACCCACGTCAGCCAGATGCACAAGCAGCTCTGGGTCCAGAGAGGCTCAAGGCTGGGTCTCCAGGGAGGTGTGGAGTAGGGCACAGAGGAAGAGAGGGAGGAGGAGGGAGCAGAAATGAATGGAAATAGAGCTCTGACTCAGAGCCTGTCACTTGACATTGAGCAGGTCGTGTCACTTGACAGGGCATTAGATTTTTTTTGTTTTGTTTTTTCTCTCAGAGGATTGGTGGAAGTGACTAAGAAGCTTGCAGCTCTGGCCTTCTGGAACTGCAAATAAAGAGATCCTGTTTTCTTCCACTTGAGAAAAGCAAGTCAAGGCCAACTTTCTTTGCGGCTGCCCCTTTATCCAGCCTCTACCTCTCTCCCCTGATGAACCAGAAAAGCCAAGTGACCCCCCGCCCCACCCCTCTCAGCTAAACGAAGCAGAAGAGAACCATCAGCTCAGTAGAAGAAGGCAGGTGACATCCCCACTGGAAAAGTTTGCCCGTTGTTCGAACCTCCAAGGGCAGCTCCTGTCCTGCCTCAGAGAAGGCTCTAGCCCATCAAACTCCATGCCCATCTGCCAGGAGACCCCAGAGGGCACACAGCTGGCCAAACAACTGACCCATGGGCCTCCTGGCATAGAGTTGTCTCATAATGTCAGCAAGTGCAGCTCACGAGACGTCACGGTGGTGATTTTTTAAATATAATTTAATTTTTATTGCTTTATTTGCAAGCAGAGAGAGCGCTAGAGAGACAGGAAGAGAATGGGCATGCTAGGTCCTATAGCCTCTGCCAACGAACTCTAGACGCGCGCGTCCCCTTGCGCATCTGGCTGACGTGGGTCCTGGGGAATCAAGCCTCGAACTGAGGTCCTTAGCCTCCACAGGCAAGCGCTTAACTGCTAAGTCATCTCTCCAGCCCCTTGATGTTTTTCTTCTTTGAGCCATGTCTCCCTTGCATTGTATTGACATTTCTTTAAATCTGTTTTCATACTTTTTTTTTGTTTTGTTTTCATACTCTTTATTATTTATTTGAATGAGACAGAGAATGAAAGAGGCAAATAGCGAGAGAGAATGGGCACATCAGGGCCTTTTAACCTCTGCAAATGAACTCCAGACGCACGTGGCACCCTGTGCATCTGGCCGACGTGGGTCCTGGGGGATCAAACCTGGGCCCTTTGGCTTTGCAGGCAAGGAAGCACCTTAACTGCTAAGCCATCTCTCCAGCCACTGTGTTGACATTTCTTCTGGAAGCCTAGGTTCAAATCCAGAGACTCCAACCCTAGATGGGTGCACATGGCACGTGCTTGCTGGGAACGTGGAGAGTCCAGCCTGGTGCCAAGACATTACCCAACGCCCTGAGTAGCCCTTAATGATCTGGTAAGAATGCCATCCATGAGTTTATCTATAATACTGCCTCCTACTCAGGGGCTCCTGAACTGTGGCTGGTAGACAGTTCTCTCTGCCACATCTTGTATGCACATTTGAAATGCAGCCTCGTCCTTCAATTACGACAGCTTACGTAACAGGAAACACTGGCACACATCTTGGGAATTGTAAAGGCATGGTTGGCTCTGCTTTTGCCCTTCCTGCCTTCGGGGCCTTCACAGCCCCAAGACACTTCCTGGAGGTTCTCATGCCTCCCCATCTCTCAAGGTCTCCAGTCCTCTTGCTTCTTCCGCAGTTGGCATCTCCTGCCACCCATGATCTTATTTTGTTTTTTTCTTTTACACATCTCTGAAGAACTCGACATAGAAATCCTAGCTTCAGCAGCTACCGCAGAGGAGAGGCGCTGGCTTATTAATCACTGTCTGCATTGAAGTACATGAAACGCCCTGAATTCAAATAGTTCAAGATTCTGGGAAAACATACGGAGACAAGAGCTCAGCCTCTCGACTCTGAACCCTTGCTGGGAGAAGCAGCAGAGACAGACCCAGAGAAGGTGGAGAGAGCTGGTCCTTCGGCAGTCAAAACTCAGCCCTAGCCGGGCGTGGTGGCGCACTTGGGGAGGCAGAGGTAGGAGGATCACCGTGAGTTCGAAGCCACCCTGAGACTACAGAGTGATTTCCAGGTCAGCTTGAGCTAGAGTGAGACCCTACCTCGGAAAAAAAAAAAAAAACTCAGCCCTGCCACCCCCATCCCCCGCCCACCTTGAGGGTCCCCTCACAATGTACACACTCATAGACACACCCACTCCGCCTTGCAAACTCCTGGGAAGCACGCTATTTAAACAGAAGCGTCACAACCCAGGTTTTCCCACCTCAAGAGACTCCACCTCGGCCGGACTGTCTGGCAACTCAGGTTGGAATGACCCATCTTTTTCCCTCAAGTGCTTGACTTTCACGGAGAGGAACTATGTACAGAAACTTGGAGATTATATATGTATTTTTTTTTATTTGGGAAAAACATGCAAAATTTTCTGCACAAATCTATTCAGTCGCTTGATAAACCGTAAGGAAAGAGTGGCCTGGTGAAAACCTTCATGTTAAGAAGTTCTCAGGTGCTTTGCAAGCATATAAATTTCACTGACTTAACAGTCATGATCTTCATTTCTTATGACATGAAGTTTATGTATCACCTTATTGCTATATAGTAGTAACTTCTTATTCTTACTGGCGTTATCACTCTTCATACCTGTTCATCATTTGTATTTCCTTTTTTCCTGATAAGTTTAGCAAGGGAGCTCTCATTTTAATTGTCTTTCCACACCAGCTTTTTTTTTTTTTTTTTTTTTTTTTTTTAATTTATTTTTCTAGGTAGGGTCTCACTCTAGCCCAGGCTGACCTGGAATTCACTATGGAGTCTCAGGGTGGCCTCGAACTCACGGTGATCCTCCTACCTCTGGCTCTTGAGTGCTGGAATTAAAGGCGTGCGCCACCATGCCCAGCCCCATTGTACTTTGTTTGTTTTCTTTTTTTTGTTTTTTTTCGAGGTAGGGTCTCCCTCTAGCCAGGCTGACCTGGAATTCACTATGGAGTCTCAGGGTGGCCTTGAACTCACAGTATTCCTCCTGCCTCTGCCTCCCGAGAGCTGGGATTAAAGGCATGCACCACCACGCCCGGCCCCATTATACTTTTTTTAACATGTCTTCTGCTGAGATTTTTGGGTTTTATTTCTTCCTACTATTTTCCTTCAGCCCAGGGTATTAAACTGGGGCCTCATGAATGCTAGACAAGCATTCTACCATTCAGTTGCACATTCCTGCTTCATGATTCTCTTGTGAAAACCGAGGTCACCCATGAGATCTTTTCTAATGCAGGGAATTTGCTGCTATGCATGTCACGGTAAGTACTGAGTTTTTGAAACCACAGTTTTTGAAATCCTATGTTACTGTTTCCATTTCATTTAAATCACTTTAATTTTTATACATAGATTTCTTTTTGTTGTTGTTTTTTGAGGTAGGGTCTCACTCTGGCCCAGGCTGACCTGGAATTCACTATGTAGTCTCAGGGTGGCCTCGAACTCACTGGCAATCCTTCTACCTCTGCCTCTGGAGTGCTGGGATGAAAGGCGTGTGCCACCACATGGAGCAATTTTTATTTATTTTTTTCCCCTGAGGTAAGGTCTCACTCTAGCCCAGGCCTGGAATTCACTAGGGAGTCTCAGGGTGGCCTCCAACTCACGGTGATCCTCCTACCTCTGCCTCCCAGTAATTTTTGTTTTTGTTTTTATTCAACTTACATGTTCTTTAGAATTCTATTACGCAGTTCCCAGGTATTCGAGTGTTTCTAGATAACTTTCCTTTCTTGATCCCTAATTCCACCATGGTCAGAAAGCATACTGTGTATGTTTCCTTATCCAGAACATTACTGCTGGGTAGGAAATTCAAGGTCAACTTTTTTCAGTACTTTCAAGATATTGCCCCATGTTGTCTTCTCATTTACACCATTTGTAAGAATTGCTATCATTTGCATCTTTTTCTTCTTTTCCCACTTATCTGGTTGATCTGTTGTCAACACAGATACCAGCCAATTAGGTGTATATGTGTAGAGTCATCTTCCTACTTCTTACAGGGGAAGTCCATTGTGTTTCTATGACTATCATTTTATCAAATTTGAAAAATCTTAACATCCCAGAGGAAATGAGAGAAAATTGTGGCTTAACACCTATGAGATTAAATACTTTACTGTTTTTTTTTATTTTACTTTTTTTTTTATCTTTTCTGTTTCATTTTGAATTGTTTCCATTGCTATGTTTCAAGTTCACTCATCTTTTTTTTTCATTTTATAATTTACCTTCAATTCTATTTAGTGCAATTTTTTTTTCATTTCAGACAGTTTAGTTTGCATCTCTAGGTCAGTTTAAATCTTTTAGAAATGTCACATCTTCCAAGTATCTATTTAATGCTACATTTTCATGTAGTTTTGTAATAATTTCTTTATTGACAACTTCCATGGTAATTCTCTCCCTCCCCCCACTTTCCCCTTGGAAACCACGGACAAGGGCTATGTAAGAGGATCTCAAAAATCGAGCCTCGTGCCTGACATCCCTCTGTCCCCAGCATTTGGGCATCTGCTACAGAGCTAAGTGGGTCAGTCCAATATGCACTAATAGGTCCTGAAGTCTCTCTCGTAATTTAGGATCTGGTCTTGCCTTGAAGTTGTCAGGTTCTAGAAACTTCGTTAGTTCATCTTTGGTTCACTTGGATCATCAAAGGGATGGACCCAATCATTTTTCCATGGCTGCCGCAGAACCCATTACGGTTGCTGAGAAGTGGTAATTAAGTTGATCAAATCCAATTAGCTCCTCTCCACCCTCTTCCTCCTCCTCCTCCTCCATTTGTTGCTCCCAACAAGGAAGAGCCAAGTTCTCCTCCCCACAAAGAACCTTGCATATTCCATTGGCTTCCCAGGAGTCTTTGAGTGGCATTTAATGGTACCTAATTGAATTTTTTTGGTCATTAGTCCCAGAGGCTTTGATCCAAGGTCTCTGTTATTCTGATATAAGAAAAATAAAACCCCACCTCAAATTAAACATTTGGCTTTGCTACAGTTTGCTGTTTATTGTACCAGTAATTGTGCAAGTTAGAGCCTTTGCTTCCTGGGCAGTGGGCATGTCTTCCAACGCCTCGTTCCCACAGCAGTTGTGGGGTCACCAGGAGCCCAAGCACACTGAGGTTCCCAGAACACTTCCAGATCTTGAAGTCCCCAGAGGGGACACACGGGGGAACCCGGGCATCTGTGGGAGGCCAACCACCTTCAGTCCTTGAGCTTTGAAAATGGGGTGTTCCTGTCGAAATGCACATTTCGGGAAGTAAAACAACGTTCTCTCTCACCACTTATTTCAGGTGATGTGTCCAATGTGAATCACAGACCGCTCAAAAAACTCCCATTTTGTTTGGAGCAATGCTGGGGCTTCATTAAGAAATGGTTTCAGGGCTGGAGAGATGGCTTAGCGGTTAAGCGCTTGCCTGGGAAGCCTAAGGACCCCGGTTCGAGGCTCGGTTCCCCAGGTCCCACGTTAGCCAGATGCACAAGGGGGCGCACGCATCTGGAGTTCATTTGCAGAGGCTGGAAGCCCTGGCGCGCCCATTCTCTCTCTCTTCCTCTGTCTGTCTTTCTCTCTGTGTCTGTCGCTCTCAAATAAATAAATTAAAAAAAAAAAAAAAGAAATGGTTTCAGAACAGGGGAGATGGCTCCTTGAGGAAAGTGCTCATCTCAAAAGCAAGAGGACCCGAGTTGGATTCCCCCACACACACATATACCCTGCTGTTCCCAGTTAACAGTAGGAGGCTATGGTAGGCCTCTGTAATCCCAGTGTGCCTATGGCAAGAAGACTGGTGAAGATAGGAGAACTTCCCAGACCAGCCAGCCTGGTGACCACAGCCATGAACAAGAGACCCTCCCCAGCCAAGGAGAAAGAGGACCACTGACACCTGAGATTCTCTGACCTCCATACATGCTGTGGCACATGTACACCCCCCGACACACACACATATGCACAAGATTAAGAAAGGTTTTAAGGGCTGGAGAGGTGGCTTAGTGGTTAAGGTTTTTTTTTTTTGCCTGCAAAGCCAAAGGACCCAGGTTCGATTCCCCAGGACCCACATAAGCCAGATGCACAAGGTGGCGCAGGTGTCTGGAGTTTGTTTGCCATGGCTGGATGCCCTGGTGTGCCCATTCTCTCTCTCCCAAATAAATAAATAAAAAGGTTTTAACTGATCATTTGTTTGCCTCACCTACAGTGTGAGTATTTCATCTCCACCCTCAAGACCTATCAATATTGCGAAGAGCCATGTAAAAGGTCACCAGGGAAGGCCAGATGAAATATGGGCTGTCAAAGTGTAAAAACATTTAGGACTTCAGGAAGGGTACAAATTTACTAGACCATCCCTCTTCTTCCCTTCATTCCCCTGACTTGTGGCTAAACCAACCCTCACAGCCCTTACCTCCTGATTACCACTACCATGGCTCTTAGACTGAGGAGTCTGTGTCATCCAGGCCCCATTGGCTTCCTTTACATCCAGTTCCTGCTGTTGTCTTGGGAGACTGTGGCATCCAAGTATATGATCTCTCCATCCCAGCCTTATTCACCCCAGCTCTCTCCACCTCCTTTCCATTTGGGGGGTGCCCATTCCTGATCATGCCTTCTATATTACCAGCGCCCAGCACTAATTTATCACCCATGCCTTAACCCCAGGGCCCCTCCCACACACCGAAGGCTGCTCAGTCATGTCTCCCGTGCACCTACCTCTGACCTCACCTGAAACCTGAGCCCCTCCCTTTACCTGGCTCTCTAGTCTGTTACCGTCTTCTGACTTCATCTCCTGTCCCCACATGTTTGCATGTAAGTTGTTCTCAGCCACCTCAGCTCTATATCATACCCACCCACACATCCCCAACACTGAAGAGATCTAAGTATCAACCTCCTGTAAAAGTCACTTTTTTATTTTTTTAAACTTTTTTTTGGTTTATCTTTATTTATCTGAGAGTAACGGGGGGGGGGGGCAGATAGATAAAGAATGGGCGCACCAGGGCCTCCAGTCACTGCAAATAAACTCCAGATGCGTGCGCCCCCTTGTGCATCTGGGTTACGTGGGTCCTGGGGAAATCGAGCCTCGAAGCAGGGTCCTCAGGCTTCACAGGCAAGTGCTTAACCGCTAAGCCATCTCTCCAGCCTCGCTTATTTGTATTAATTAGAAACTTTGTTGTATGGACTAATCATGTGTTGGTTCCATTCCCTTCTTCCCCACCCCCATCCCACTGGAACTCCCCATGGGGGTTATGGGTTATAAGTTAACGAGAGCAGCGGTCAGTCATCTCGGGAGGGGGAAGGGACCATGCCTCTGAATACTCCTGCCTATCCTGTGGCTCTTACACTCTTTCCTCCCCCCTCTTCCACAATGTTCCCTGAGCCTTGGTGGGGGGAGGGGTGTTGTAAGTATACTGTCGTGTTAAGCTCTCAGCAACATCTAGACTTTTGCTTTGATACGCTTTGAGTGTCCTCAGTGTCTGTCGTCATCTCCTTGGTGCAGGTTGTCAGGCTGGCTGTGAGAGCAGCACTCTTGCTTAACTTGCCCATTCCTTTATGGCACAGTCACTCTTAAGATTCCTGAAGAAAAAAAATCTCACCACCAGGCTCACTGCACAAGCTACATCAGCAATATTCAATCCCCATTTCCCCTTGAGGGAATCTTCTGAACGTTCACCATTTTTTCCATCCCACTTAGCACTGTTTTCTTTTTGGAGACAGACTCTCAGGTAGGCCTTGAACTAATTATGGAGTTGAAAATGAGCTTGAACTCTGGTCCTCTTGTCTCTATCTCCCGAGTACTGGTCTAATGGGCATGCTTATTTTACTGAAGTGTAAGTGAAAATCTCTCCATTTCCTAACCCTTGTGGTCACTGCCTTGAAATCTTTCCATACTCGCCCTTAACTCAACCCTCCTCAGGTGCACCCTTGCCAGTGACATCCTCAGGGACCTGCCTTCCTCAAGAACAAATGCTCCTGTGAATGTCAGCCTCTGGAGTCTCACTGGGTTTGCTGTACCCTGCAAAGAAGCTGCCCACCCCCGACTTCACTACATGGTACACCTTTCTTTCCCAGCCATGTGGATATAGTCACCACGCAGCCCACAGTCTTAGTTTCCACTATTTCACGTTCACTGTCCTCTCCAAAAGGGGTGATTCAGCTTTCACCCCTCTGATGCCAAAGTCCCCCCTCCCCCGCTGCCCCTGTCCACATCTGTATGTGATGCCTAGTGGAATGCTGAAACCCAACATGTCTAAACCCAAACTTCATATGCTCAAACCCAAACTTCTTCTCCCACAATCTCTTGCCACCTCATTTGAGAGCCGAGCGTGGTGGTGCACACCTTTAATCCCAGCACTTGGGAGGCAGAGGTAGGAGGATCACCGTGAGTTTGAGGCCACCCTGAGATTACATAGTATATTCCAGGTCAGCCTGAGCCAGAGTAAAACCCTACCTTGAAAAACAAAAAAAAAAAAGAAAAAGTATTTATTTGAGGGTAATGCCATACTGAGATTACATAGTAAATTCCAGGTCAGCCTGAGCTAGAGTAAAACCCTACCTCAAAAAACAAAACAAGGGGCTGGAGAGATGGCTTAGCGGTTAAGTGCTTGCCTGTGAAGCCTAAGGACCCCGGTTCTGAGGCTCGGTTCCCCAGGTCCCATGTTAGCCAGATGCACAAGGTGGCGCACGTGTCTGGAGTTCGTTTGCAGAGGCTGGAAGCCCTGGCGCGCCCATTCTCTCTCTCTCTCCCTCTATCTGTCCTTCTCTCTGTCTGTCGCTCTCAAATAAATAAATAAAAATACAATAAAATAAAATAAAACAAGGAGGGAGGGAATTACCATGGGATTTTTTTTTATAATCATGGAAAATGCTAATAAAAATTTAAAAAATTAAACCCCCCCCCCCACACACACACAGAATTTATTTGAGGGCAATGCCATCTTTCCAGTCGTTCACGCTAGACAGTTCAAAGAAATCTCTTTACTTTTCCTGTTTCATTCTCCTGGCTCCATATTCAAAATATATCTAAAATTTGATTATATCTGACCGACTCTACTGCTTCCACCCTGACCCAAGATCCATCATCTTCAGCCCAGATTACCACATTAGTCTACTCTCCTGCTGCGAGTGTAGTGGCTGTTACCAATTCTGTAGTCACAGTGACTTTTTGTTTTGCTTTTCAAGGTAGGGTCTCATTCTAGTTCAGGCTGACCTGGAATTCACTCTGTATCCTCAGGGTGACCTTGAACTCATGGCGCTCCTCCTACCTCTGCCTCCCCAGTGCTGGGATTAAAAGGAAAGGCGTGCACCACCACACAGGGTTGTTTTTAAAGCCTAAGTCAGACCATGCCACTCATTGGTACAAAACCTTCCCTGGGTTTCTCAAGGCAAATTCCTTCCAGCAGCAGCCTACCAGGGCCTAGAAGCTTTGGTAAAAGTTGCCCCTTTGTTCCATTTTCCCCCCTCCCTCACCACTCTGGCCACACTGGTTTCTTTGCTGGTGTTCCCAGAAGCTTCTAGACCCATCCCACCTCAACACCTTTTACACGGCTCTCTGCCTTACATGGTCAACGCCCGATCACTTTCAAGTGTCTGCTCGTGTGTATCTTGATGGCCAGTCTCAGAGCTCCCTCCCGCTCCCAACTGGAAACAGGAGTCTTCCCTTCCAAAGGGCTTGCTCTCTCTCCTCTGCTCCCCAAGGACACCCAGATCACCTGACTCCTCTCTCCCACAAGCCCCTCTCCCCCTGACCAGTCCACCACCCCCCGAGGGCGTGGACGGAAAGGCCCTGATACCATCTCTAGCTCCCTTTCGATCCTTCCTTTGCTGTCCAGATCCACATAGTTTCTCTTTCTGTTTCCCCTGCCCGCGTTGCCTAGTCATTCTCTCTCTCTCTCCTTCCCATCATTTTTTTTCTTTCCCTCTCACCTGGTCCCTTTTCCTCTACAGCATGTGCTCCAGTAATTGCGAGGGGACATTGTTTACCTGCCCCCAGCTTCCTCCTCCAGCTGTCCTGAGCTGCGCCTCCTGCCCCCGCCCATCCGAAGCATCTGCTTGCCGCCAATAATAAAGTGTTCATGGTTAACCCTCGTACTAATCTCTCAGATCCCCCCATTCCTGACAATGTTTAAGTTTGTAATTCCTGTTCAATACTCCTCATTCCCCTTTTATATAAAGATCCAATAATTTTTTTAATCTTTGTTTATTTGAGAGTAACAGGTAGAGAGAGACAGAGAGAGAGAGAGAGAGAGAGAGAGAGAGAGAATGAGTACGCCAGGGCTTCCAGCCTCTGCAAACGAACTCCAGACGCGTGCGCCCCCTTGTGCATCTGGCTAACGTGGGTCCTGGGGAATCAAGCCTTGAACCGAGGTCCTCAGACTTCACAGGCAAGCGCTTAACCGCTAAGCCATCTCTCCAGCCCAAGATCCAATTTTTTTCGTTGTTGTTTTTTTGAGGTAAGGTCTCACTCTAGCCCAGGCTGACCTGAAATTCTCTCTGTAGTCTCAGGGTGGCCTCGAACTCACATCGATACTCCTACCTCTGCCTCCCAAGTGCTGGGATTAAAGGCGTGTGCCACCACACCCGGCTTAAAGATCCACTTTTTTTCCCTGAGGGTACAATTTAAAAAAACCTTCCAACCTGTTATGTTTAATCTTTATCCCCTGTCTTCCATCACTAGGATGGAATCATTCGCTGATCCAAAGGTCTAAGAACAATAATTGGCATATTGTAGGCGCTTGGTTTGAGCTGGGCTTCCCTAGAGATCCCTGTACCTCACACTTCTGAACACTGGCTCTTCCTAGACTGCACCGCTCTCGACGTTTCCTGCTCGATCTCCACACACGCCTCCCTGTCTGTCTGTCACACAGCTGTGCCTTCCTGTACGTACCAATGTTGCTCTCCTCTAAACTTTCAATCCTCTCTTCTAATATCCATGGTCCCTGTAAAGCATCATCCACGCCCAGGGTTTGGTTGCCACTTGAACCTGGAGCAGCTCCCAAGTGTGTACCTTCAGACAGAACTCCCTGAAAGTTCCACACCAATTAACCAGTGGTTAGCAAATAACCCAGAACCAATATATCCAAACCTACTCCATTTCCAGAGTTCCCTTTTTCTTTTTTTTTCCAGTGAGCACCTTTAGGCCAAGCCAGAAACCTGGCAGTTATCCTAGGTCATTCCCTCTCTGACACTCTGCCTCTGATGGAGCCCCCTGTCCCTTTGGGTCCCCTATTGTTTTATTGTTAGTTAAACTTTTAACTTCACTGGCCATCATAACCTCCGAAAGTCTTGCTTCCTTGTTCTTGCCATTTTTCATGTTTTTAAAAAATTTATTTTCATTTTTATTTATTTATTTGAGAGTGACAGAGAGAGGGAGAGAAAGAATGGGTGCGCCAGGGCTTCTAGCCACTGCAAACGAACTCCAGACGCATGCGCCCCCTTGTGCATCTGGCTAACATGGGTCCTGGGGAATGGAGCCTTGAACTGGGGTCCTTAGGCTTCACAGGCAAGTGCTTAACCACTAAGCCATCTCTCTCCAGCCCATATTTTCAAGCTTTTAAAAAAGATTTATTTATTTATTAGGGAGGGGGAGGGAGGGAGAGAATGGGCATGCCAGGGTCTCTAGCCACTGCAAATGAACTTCAGACACATGTGCCACCATTTGCATCTGGCTAAAGGGGGACCTGGAGAATCGAACTTGGGTTCTTAGGTTGCACAGGTAAGTACCTTAACTGCTAAGCCATCTCTCCAGCCCATTGTCATTTTTTTTTTTATGAGGAAAAAAAAAGACTGAGCCAGGTGTGGTAGTGCACACCTTTAATCCCAGCACTAGGGAAGCCGAGGTAGAAGGATCATTTTGAGTTCAAGGTCACCCTGAGACTACAGAGTGAATTCCAGGTCAGCCTGGGCTGGAGTGAGACCCTACCTTGAAAAAGAAAAGGGAAGGGAAGGGAAAGAGAATGACAGCAAGAGAGAGAAGTGGCACACCAGGGCCTCTAGCCATTGCAATCAAACTCCAGATGTGTGTGCCACCTCGTACACAAGTGACCTTGTGTGTATGCATCATCTTGTGCATCTGGCTTACAAGGGCTCTGAGGAGTCAAACCTTAGTCCTTAGGCTTTGTAGGCAAGCACCTTAACTTAAGCCATCTCTCCAGCCCTCTTGCTTCCTTTTGAATTCACACATATTATACACATATTTTGGGACAACAGTGTGACACATTTGCCATCTATTTGATACGTAATGATCAGGTCAGAGTATTAGGCATGACCATCATGTCGGATAGGCAACAGTTCTTTGGCAGCATTCCAAATCCATCCTAATGTGTTTTTTTTTTTTTTGTTTTGTTTTTAAATTTGACAGAGAAAGAGGGAGGAAAGAGAAAGAATGGGTACACCAGGACCTCCAGCCACTGCAAATGAACTCCAGAAGCATGCGTCCCCTTGTGCATCTGGCTAAGGTGGGTCCTGGGGAAATCGAACCTGGGTCTTTTGGCTTTGCAGGCAAACGCCTTAACCGTTAAGCCATCCCTCCAGCCCTCTGGTAGCTCTTTTAAAGTACTTACCAGCCATAGTTATGTTGCGATGCAAAAGAAAACCCCTATGCTTCTAATCTCACCCCTTGACCTGTCATACAGTACGTGATCCTACCTTCAGATAGCTCTCTGATCGATGAGGAGAAAGCTCAACTGCCCTCGGGCAGGAATTCCAGGCCTTTCACGCAGGTGCTGCCTGTTGGCTCATCTCCAGCCCCTGTCCTTCCCGTACCCCTGGACTGAGCGCAGTCTCCCTGAAGGGCCAGGCTAGTCCCACTTCTACTAAACCCTGCCACTGCCCATCTGCCTCGATATGTCACATTCTTCAAAGCTTGGGTGCCACATCCATCTTCATGCAACATAAAGCATCCTCTCCCCCGCTGCCGGACACTCAGCACATTTTTTTAAAAATACTGATTATTTATGTACACATGCAAGAGAGAGAGAGGCGGGCAGAGAGAATGTGGGTGTCGGGGCTTTCAGCTGCTGCAAACTAAAGCTAGATGCATGTGCCACCTTGTGTATCTGGCTTATGTGGGTCCTGGGGAATTGAACCTGGGTCCTTTGGCTCCGAAGGTAAGCAGCTTAACTGCTAAGCCATCTCTCCAGTCCTTTGTATTGACAGCTTCCATACTTACAGACAATAAACCATAATAATTCCCTCCCCTCCCCAAATCTCCACTCCATCATATCCCCTTCCCTCTTCTCCATTAGTCTCTTATTTTGCTGTCACCATCTCTTCCTCCTATTCTGAGGGTATCATGTAGGTAGTGTGAGACACTGTGAGGTTGTGGGTATCAAGGCCGATTTCTGTCTGCTCGATGGCATTGTAAACAGTCCCACCCTTCCTTTGGCTCTTACATTCTTTCCACCACCTCTTCTGCAGTGGACCACGAGCCTTGGACGGTGTGAGAGAGATGTTTCTGCACTGAGCACTCCTCTGTCCTGCCTTTACCATAGCCTGGTGGTCATAGAATTACAAACCTTCCCTACTGAATTCTCAGGACAGCTGAGAGGGTGAAGGGAGGAAGGAGAAAAGCTGCAAAGTCCCAAGTAGATGTTACTCATTGAGTGGGGGTGGGTGGTATGAATGGGAACCAATGAGAAAAGACACACAAGGACCCAAACAACAGGGGATCACGAGGTAAGGACTTTCATGGAGCCTTCAAGGTGGAAGCTGAGGTCCTGCACACCCTACAAGGCTTCAATAAGCAGCAAAAATCTAAACATCCAGCCCCATCTGAAACCACAGAGGAACTGGGGAGACAAGAAAGCAACTTTTGGGAAGAACCTGATACATCAGCACCAGGGTGATGGAGAGAGACACTGAGGCCGCTCAACACCTACCAAACCAGAGATCCAGAGGCTCCTAAGAGCCCGTCACTGAAGTAGACTTAAAATGCACCCAACATGGCTCAGGGAACTTTGCAGAAGAGGAGGTGGAAAGGTTGTTAGGAGCCACAGGTTGGGGCATTATGCACAGAGACATTGCCTCTCCCCCATGACTAACGGCTGCCTCTACAATGCACGACCCACCATCCCCAGAGGGGGTGGCCTGTGTCCCCAGGGAGGAGAGTCCCTTCGGGAAAGGGGCAGGAATGCAGGAAAGAATGGTATCAATATGCATTATCTACACACTAAGTATGTCCATGACTAATAAAAAACAATTTTAAAAAATCTAAGCATCCTTATAACTGGAGGAATATCATGCAATGTGTATGCAAAGGTCAGGAACAGCACATAGAATCTATTCGTGTGCTCAGTTTCAAGCAAGATGATTCTATTAGGAATTAGACTCTTACAGACAAACCCTGGATGACATGGGCTAGACCACCCGACATGACTGTCAGAAACCTGCCGCTTAACTCACCTGTTGCGAGAGCTGTCCTCTTGCCAAGAACCAGAGTGGCAGAGAATCAGAGCGTGGCACGCCAAGTCATCAAAATCTAGACCACAGGCTGGAGAGATGGCTTAGCGGTTAAGCATTTGCCTGTGAAGCGTAAGGACCCCGGTTCGAGGCTCGATTCCCCAGGACCCACATTAGCCAGATGCACAAGGGGGCGCACGCATCTGGAGTTTGTTTGCACTGGCTGGAGGCCCTGGCGTGCCCATTCTCTCTCTCTGCCTCTTTCTCTCTCTGTCGCTCCCAAATAAATTAATAAAAATAAACAAAAACTTTAAAAAAAAAATCTAGACCACACTGTCAAATCTCCAGGCCTACAAGTGAAAGACACCTCACCCAACCAATGCACAGTGACACCCATGGAGCGAGTGACTCAGTGTCAAGACCCCGTTGCAGAAGCATTTGACCCCCATCCCCAAGAGTTACCACATCCTGCAGAGGGTTCCCCCTTCACCTCTACCTTCCAGAGACGGCACCAGATACCAAGAGGGGCTGCTGAGCAGTTTCTAGATCCTTCTATAGAACGTAGTGTTACCTGCCTCATCCTCAATTCCATGCAAGATTTCCTTTGGGGAGAGAAGTGTCATTGCTTCTAAAAATATCTGAAAATTAGTCTTTCGCTATCTTTCTTCTTCAGAGTGCTTTCATCATTTGGCAGGAGCTAACCAGCAAAGACTGAACTGATGGTGGAAAACAACTTCCAGCTAGCCTCCTAGCAGCAGGAAGACACACAGAAGGAATCGGAAATGGACAGCAAGTATCAGTCCACAGCATCTCCAACCCGGCGCAGAGAGAAAAAAAAAAAAACAAAAAAACCAGAGGGTAAATACCATCTTATTATGAAAAAATGCCCCCAAGCCAAGAGGAAAGTTAAGCTTGTTGGGTGTTTGTTTCAGAACAAAGAACAGATGTTTGGGTTCCTGAGAAAAAGATAATTTTTTTTGTTATCATCAACTGTGGATAGAAGTTTCTCGTGGGTCGGGGACAAGAGGCCCTTCCATAGTTGAACATGTTACAATTTTCAATGAAACGCACGTTGTGTGTTTTCAGTGGGTTTTGCAGCAGTCACGGGGAGGAATTGATACTAAAACATGGGTATGGAATCTGAATTCACTTCCTTTATTTGTCTTAGTTCATTTCGCCCTTTAGCTTGTCCACTGTTGAACTGCCCTGCTCAGAGACAGAAGGTTCTGGAGAAGAGCTTGGCTGGGACTTAAGCAGATACCAAGAGGGGCTGCTGAGCAGTTTCTAGACCCTTCCAGAGAGCATAGCGTTACCTGCCTCGTCCTCCATTCCACGCAAGATTTCCTTTGGGGAGAGAAGTTGTCATTGCTTCTAAAAATATCTGAAAATTAGTCTTTCGCTGCCTTTCTTCGGAGTTTTCATCACTTGGCAGGAGTCAAACCAGCAGAGACTGAAGCTTGACACCGGCCTGTGAGATCAGAATTCTTCTCAGGCCGACTCAAGAGCGTTTTGAGAGACTTGAGACAGTCACTTCTGAGTCTGGGGGTCAAAGACTATGCTGTTTTGTCCATCACTGTCCCCCCCAACTCTGTCACAGCACGTGCTGGTTTGATTCGGGTGTCCCCCATAGACGTGTTCTGAATGCTCGGGTCACCAGCTAACGGCAATTTGGGAATTAACACCTCATGGTGTTGGGGGCAGACTTATGGGGGTTACAGCCAGCTTCTGGTACATTCTCCTGTTGTTGTCGTCCACCTGATGTTGGCCAGGAGCTGATGTCCACCCTCTGCTCATGCCATCGCTTTCCCCTGCCATCATGCAGCTTCCCCTTGAGTCTGTAAGCCAAAATGAACCTCCTCCCCAAAAGCTGCCCTTGGCCGGATGTTTTCTGCCAGCAATGCGAACCTGACCGCAACACAGCACAAGATCAACCACCGCCCATGGGGGTGCACCCAGGGAGCTTGGGGATGTACCAGCACGGTGGAGAAAACAGACACGGAGGGTAGAGGGACCAACCAGCGGGCAGCAGGCCTCGGATGGCATCGCTGCCCGCCCCTCACCCCGTTCCTCTTTGTCTAACTTTCACCTGTCTCCTTCAGCCAGATCTCTGTTTAATCAATGTCTTGCCTGCCTCTGCGACTGTCTCAGAATAAAAATGCGCCCCTCACGATGCCATCAGCGCTCTCCTGGTAGGGCACTGGGCACTAACTATTGATCAGTGCTGCCAGGGAAACTGCGGCAAATCAGCGCAGCCATCAGTCCTGATATGAGCAGCTGTCTGCGGGGGTCTGGACCAGAGGAAAAATAAATACTTCCTTCTGCCTTTTGTTCCTTCCTTCCCTCATCGCCCCCCCCCCCCCCGAAAAAAATAATATTCCCTTCCATCTTTGCTGTCGTGTTCCTCCTCAGGGAGTCTCCTGGTCTCCGTTCCCCAGGTAAGACCTGCTAAACATGACTAACGTTTTCCTCTGGGTCCCCAAACAGTGGAGTCCTGGCCTTGAGGAAAAGCACACTAGTCCCTCTCCCTTCCCCCCTGGGGAGTGGAAGCCCAGGGAATTTCCAGTCAAGGCCACAGTCAATGCTGGGCCAGAAGGCCTTGCTTTTTTTTTTTTGTTTGTTTTAATTGTTATATTTTTATTTAGTTATTTGAGACAGAGAATGGGTGCACCAGGGCCTCCAGCCACTGTAAATGAACTCCAGATGCGTGCCTCACCTTGTGCATCTGGCTTAGGTAGGACCTGGGGAAATCGAACGTCGGTCCTTAGGCTTCACAGGCAAACTCCCTGACGCTAAGCCATCTCTCCGGCCCCCTCGCTTCTTAAACCGATTGGCAGCTGGAGGCTGAGCCAAGTGCAAGGTCAGGGTGAAGAGCCTCGAGTGCAAGGGGAAGCCAAAAGGAAGGGTCTTCCACCTGCCACTGCACATGAGCAATCAAGTGAACCCAGTCCAGGGCCGGGCATGGTGGCGCACGCCTTTAATCCCAGCACTTTGGAGGCAGAGGTAGGAGGATCGCCATGAGTTCAAGGCCACCCTGAGATGACAGTGAATTTCAGGTCAGCCTGGGCTAGAGTGAGACTCTATCTCAGAAACAAACAAATAAAATGAACTACAGTCCCTTTGAGGGAACTTTTTTTTTGGCGGGGGGGGGGGTTTTGAGGTAGGGTCTCACTCTGGTCCAGGCTGACCTAGAATTAACTCTGTCTTCTTAGGGTGGCCTCGAACTCACGGCGATCCTCCTACCTCTGCCTCCCGAGTGCTGGGATTAAAGGCGTGCCCCACCACGCCCGGCTTGAGGGAACTTTTTAAAAATAATTTTATTTATTTAAGAGCAGAAAATGCAGGCAAAGAGAGAATGAGCGTGACAGGGCCTCCAGCCACTGCAGACAAACTCCAAACGCATACACCACCTTGTGCATCTGGCTTACATGGGTCCTGGAGAATCGAACCGAGGTCCTTTGCCTTTGCAGGCAAGTGGCCTTAACCATTACGCCACCTTTCCAGCCCCCTTCAAGGAAACTTAAGGCTGAGCTTTCTGCCCACCCTGGCTTTCCTCAATGTCCCTCCAGTCTCTGAGGCCTTAACTTGGGCTCAAGCTGGCCGATTCCCTCCGTACAGTAGAGCTCAGGTCTGTGCCAAGGCACTAACCTGGGTCTACCACACTGCCCACCCTGGCTCCGAACTCACACATGTCCTGATGGGCCTTCCTCTCTTCCCAGACTCTCCTCACAGCCGCAGCAATCTTTCTAACGCTACTGTGATGACAACTGTTGCCCATGTACTTGGGATGTCCTCCAAAGTAGTGAGCCGGGCCTAGAAGGGCCTCCGTTACTGGACCTCATACCATGTGTCCAAATGTGCTTCGTCACGGATGCATGCAC
Source organism: Jaculus jaculus (assembly GCF_020740685.1). NCBI lineage: Eukaryota > Metazoa > Chordata > Mammalia > Rodentia > Dipodidae > Jaculus > Jaculus jaculus. The sequence continues at coordinate 46,890,405 of NC_059119.1, read as the reverse complement.
ACCGCTTTGCGTGAAGCCAGAATCCCATGGCTGCCGCCTCTCAGAAATGCCCCCATGGACTCCTGGCACTTTGCCCCCTCATTTGCTACCTCACACACTCTGCACAACATGGCCATCTGAGTTCACGTCATCCTGCATTCCTTCCCCCGCCCCACCCCGTTGCATCCCGCTCCTTCCACGCCTGCGTAGAAGCCCGTCTTATTATGCACACCCCACTTGTTGCCCGCACCATCTACGCTGGCTTAACACCCAGATCATGGCACAACACGCCAGGCCAGTGTTGGCGGACCCACATCATAGGCGCAGAAAGGTTTCACGAAGCTGAAAGATTTGCAGCAATGCTAAGTCATTCCTCGTGTCTCCCTGTGTCCAACACGGTCCCCTGCTGTTGTCTTTGTAATGATAGAGGCAGAGGTGCCAGGGTACCGGGAAGGAAGTAGAGAAAAGTATGGGGGGGCCAAGGAGGCTAAAATGGGGATGCCACCGGCTCCTAGTCCGAGAAGTCCAACGAGAAGCTGGCAGGGGAGGGCAGGGGCAAATTCACCTGTAGGAAGATATTCTTGCTCCGCATTCATCACACCATCAGACAGACCTAAGGCAGAGCCTGCGGTGGCTCTGGTGGATTACAGCCCTTCCACCATGGGCAGAAACCTGAGGGTGGGGGGGCAGTGTCCTGGGAGGGACGGCCCTCTTTGGATATTTCTGTTATCATATTGACTGGGGGCGGCCTGCAAACTTGTCAGGCAAACACAGTAACCAGGCCTCCAAAACAGGGAGCTTTTGTCCATGGCCCACAACCCTGGCTCAGATCCCAGATCAGTTTCGGGCTAAGATTTAGGTCAGAAGAAAAATGGGGTTTCTGGGAGGGGAGGGAGTGACAGCCTTAAAATGTATTTCAGCTAAAGATCTCAGGGAGGCTTTTGCCTTTTGAGCCGAAGAGGAAGAAGACTAGCTGGCTGTTGAGTCTTGACATGAACTTTGAGGATAAAGTCTTAACGATTAGGCCACATCTGGCCCCTCAGAAATCAAAGTCTGGCAAACTCCCAAAGGTGCTCGGGAGTTTCCCCCCCGAGCCCGTTTGTTAACACACTCTTCTCTCTCTCCATTCAGCTCAAATCAGGACATCTTTATTGGCCCCGTGTTCAGTTTAGTGACCTGTGCAAAAGTTGGGCAGTGACTTCTGGGGAGAACTCGTCAACGTGACAGCTGAGCGCTCGGCACTAAATGACACATCTATAGCACCCCCTTCCAAGGATCAGGGGATGTCGCAGAAGAGGGGTGGGGGCTTGGAAAGGACGCCAGAGCCCGAGGATGAATAGGAGGCTCCGAAATGCTATCTTCCAGACACAAAGTGGCTGTTTGCTGTCGCGATCTCCCGGCCACTGCTGTTACTTCCCACAGTGCCTGCACACTGGGGCGGCCCATCCACCTTCCATTATGGGGGGTGGAGAAAAGTGGGGGAGGCATCAAAGTAGAAGTGGGACTGGTTGGAAACAAGGGTGTCCCTGGAAGGGGACAAGGAGTGGGGATAAGAGAAGGTAATATATTATAAAATACATTATATACACGTATGAAAATTGTCAGTAAAAAAGTTAGAACAGGGCTAGAGAGACGGCTTAGCAGTTAAGGCGTTTGCCTGCAAAGCCAAAGGATCCCGGTTCGATTCTCCAAGAGCCACCTAAGCCAGAGATGCACAAGGGGGCGCACACATCTGGAGTTCCTTTGCAGTGGCTGGAGGCCCTGGCACGCCCATTCTCTCCCTCCATTTCTTTCTCTCTCTCTCTCTGCCTCTTTCTCTCTTTAACTTTAAAAAAATATTTTGTTTATTTAACAAAACAAAAATACCTGCACAAAGAGGGTTGGCATGGCATAAGAAGCATCTCATCTACTGTGGAGCTAGAGAGGAGAGTAATTTCCAAAACAAGTGAGCTTTGCCAGGTAAGAGTCAGTCACCAGATGTGGTGGCTCACTCCTATGACCCCAGCACTCAGGAAGCCGAGTAGATGGTGTCATGAGTCAGAGGCTAGCTTGAGCTACAGAGTGAATTCCAGGCTAGCCTGTGCTAGAGTGAGACCCTGCTTCAAACCGCATCCTACCCCCCAAGAAAAGGAAGAGACTCATGACAATGTCCTTAGTCAATTAGAGTTTGAGGGCTGTGACTTTTTTTCAAGGACAGTAGTCTATTCAGAGTGGGCTGGGGAGATGGAGCAGTTAAGGTGCTTGCCTGCAAAGCCAAAGGACCTCGGTTCAATTCCCCAGGACACACGTAAGTCAGATGCACAAGGTGGCGCATGCGTCCAGAGTTCGTTTGCAGTGGCTGGAGGCCCTGGCGCGCCCATTCTCCCCCCTCTCTTTGTCTATTTCTCTCAAATAAATACATAATAGTAAAATATTTTTAAAAAACACAAAGAGGGATAGCAAAGAACCATCTCTGCCACCTTCCGCTGTTATATTTTCCCTTCAACTCCCCTTTCCAAATGGCTTTTTTTTTTTTTTTTTTTTCATTGAGACCCTGCCTCCAAGGCCAGTTACAGATTTGGCAAATAAGCTTCCGTTGCTGTCTCAAGCTTGGCTCTGATGAATGACACTCACTTTCTTGCTGGCCTTGCACGCCACCTTCTGGATAAATGTAGAACTGTCACCAAAAAAACTGATGGGCCTGGGCTCTGAAAGCAAACCAAAATGCAAGGAGAAGGCTATGCAAAGAACTACTCTTCTGCTCCATTGGTCTACATGTATGTCTACCTTTAATATTTTTTAGATTTATTTTTATTTGAGGGGGAGGGAAGAGGCAGATGAGAGAGAGCATAAGCACACCAGGGCCTTCAACCGCTACCAACAAACACCAGATGCATGTGCCACCTTGTGCATCTGGCTCACGTGGGTCCTGGGGAATCGAACCTGGGTCCTTTGGCTTTGCAGGCAAACGCCTTAACCGCTAAGCCATCCTTCCGACCTATGTATGTTTGTTTTTATGCCAGTACATGCTGTGTTTGTCACCATAGCTTTGTGGTGTAGTTTGAAGTCAGCTAAGGTGCTCTCTCTGGCAATGTTCTTCCTGCTCAGTACTGCTTAGGGGTATCTGTGATCTTTTATGTTTCCATATGAGATTTAGGATTATATATTCTAGTTCTGTGGGGAAAAAATGCCCTTGAAATTTTGGTGGGGATTAAACTTAGTATATAGATCACTCTTGGTAACAGCCCTTTTCACAATATTCTGTCAGCCCAGGAGCATGGACCACTTTCCATCTTCTAGGATAGTCTCTTTATTTCAGTGCCTTAGTGTTTTCCTTGTAGAGGGGCTTTCAACCCCTCCTTGGTTAGGTTTATTGCTAGGTATTTCATTTAGGGGATATCTATTGTAAATGGAATGTCTTTCCTAACTTCTTTCTCAGCAAGTTCATTATTGATATATATATATATACATGCACACATATATATATATATACATGCTACCGATTTTTATATGTTGATTTTGTATTCTGTAAATTTATTATGCATTTATTAGCTCTAAGAGTTTTCTGGTGGAGTCTGGAATGTGTTTTAAACATAGAGGCTCAGAAATAAGCTTTCACAGCTACGGAGAGCTAAGTTTTGACAATAATATTGAGCACACATGGTGAGGGGGTGAATGGCCTATTCAACAAATGATGCTAGGTGACCTGGATACCCATCTGCAGATGAATAAGGAGGAAGGAGCCAGGTTTCTCGTTTTGCACAAAAATCACTTCAGAGTGAATCAGAGTCTTTAGGAAGCTGTAGGAAGACATGGGGGAACCCCTTCAGGATATAGGGAAAGGCAAGAACTTTCTGAGTAGAACCCCAAAAGCACAGACTTCGACACCACAGAGGAGACTGTTGGCAAGGTAAACACACAGCTACAGGATAGGAGAAGACCTTTGCCAGCTACAACTCAAGCCTAGGGTCAATATCCACACCATACACCTTCAAATACGGAACACCCAGAGCACCCGAAACTCAATCTAGAAATGAGCTAATGACATGGAAGTCCTCAGAAGAACAAACACGAATGGTCAGTAAATGTTAAGTGCTCAACCTCCTTAGCCATCAGGAAAATGCAAATGAAAAGCACTTTGAGAAGTCATCTCTTCCCGGTGAGAATGGCCATTATCAAGAAAACAGGTGGCCGGGCTGGAGGGATGGCCTAGCGGTTTAAGGCACTTGCCTACAAAGCCAAAGTACTCAGGTTTGATTCTCCAGGACCCACGTTAGCCAGATGCACAAGGGGGCGCACGTGTCTGGAGTTCTTTTACAGTGGCTAGAGGCCCTAGTGCGTACATTTATATTCTTTCTCTCTCTCCCCCTCTTTCTCTATCAAATAAATAAATAATTTTTAAAAAAATATTTAAAAAAGAAAACAGATGACCACAAATACTAGCAAAGAAGTGGAGGAAGAGGGACCTTTAGCCACTGCTGCTGGGAATGTGAACTAGCTCAGTCATTAAAGAAGTCAGCATGAAAGACTCTTAAAAAATTAAAAATAACAGGGGTAGTCATGAGCCCTAGAGGTGTAACGTCTTCTGATGTCTGGATAAATGTATATACTATGCTTAACAAACTTCCCAGTAAGCGCTTCTCTTAATATTTATACCCTTATATTAACGCTACTCTCACTTTGGGTAGAGAATCTTCTCTTTTCAGATGGCAGTGAGTGACCTTGGAATGACTCAGAAGGTATCATAGTGCTGGAAAGAAGTGACTGGAATACCGAGTAACATCTCAATCTACCTTCTAAGGCTCAGGGTCTAATGCGGAAGAGGTGGCGGAAAGAATGTAAGAGCCAAAGGAAGGGTAGGACTCCTTACAACGTGCTCCCTCCAGACACAAAATGGCCTGGATATCCATGACCTCACAGTGCCTGACACTACCTACACAAGACCCTCATAATAGGAGGAAAAGATCATGACATCAAAATAAGAGACTGAGAGGGGGAGGGGATATGATGGATAGTGGAGTTTCAAAGGGGAAAGTGGGGGAAGGGAGGGTATTACCATGGGATTTTTTTTATAATCATGGGAAATGTTAATAAAAACTGAGAAAAAAGTTAATAAAAGGCTTCAGAAAAAAATTAAAAATAGAACTACCATATGACTCAGCTAGTCTACTCCTGGCCATGAACCCAAAGGACTCTACATCCTACCTGAGGTTCCTGCATTTCCCCTTTATTGCTGCAGAATTCACAATAGCAAGGAAATGGGACCAGTCTAGATGTCTATTAACAGATGAATGGGTACTGAAAATATAAAATATGTTTGTGTGTACAGATGTCTATATGATTATTTATTATTACTGTATGTATAGATCATGGACTTTATTCAGCCAAAAAATTAAATTGGAAGAAAAAAATGGGTGGGTCAATTGTATTAAGCCAGACAACCTGGACTCAAAGATAAATATTGCATGTTCTCTCTCACCTATGGATCTTAGCTTTTAATGTTTACATATGTGTTCACGTGGGTATGAATGTGGGCCTCGGCTGCAAAAACCATAAAGGTGACCACAAGAGTGGAAAAGAAGGAGCTGAGAATGCAGGGAGGACAGGTGTGACCTGAAAGTGGGAAGGAGACTGCCATGGGGGGAAGGGTACGGGGGCGAACAGGAAAATGGGGAGGAAGGGGCTAAACAACCAACACAAGCAAATTTTGTTTGCAGGTACCATAATGAAACAGGATATTTGTGCACTAATTAGGATGCTTTTAAAAGTATGTATTTAATTTTTAAAGTTTTTTTGGGGGGGGGCTGGAGAGATGGCTTAGTGGTTTAGCGCTTGCCTGTGAAGCCTAAAGACCCCGGTTTGAGGCTTGATTCCCCAGGACCCACGTTAGCCCGATGCACAAGGGGGCGCACGTGTCTGGAGTTCGTTTGCAGTGGCTGGAGGCCCTGGCACGTCCATTCTCTCTCTCTATCTGCCTCTTTCTCTCTCTGTCACTTTCAAATAAATAAAAAGAAACAAAAAATATTTTTTAAAAAATGTTTTTTTTTGGTGGGGGGAGTTTCGAGGCACGGAGTTCACTATGTAGTCTCAGGGTGGCCTCAAATTCATGGCGATTCTCCTGCCTCTGCCTCCCAAGTGCTGGGATAAAGGCGTGCACCGCCACACCCGGCTAATCTTTCAAGTTTTTATTGGCAGATATTATAACGATGAGCTTCGTTATGACGCTTTCATACAAGGGAATGATGTAGTTTGGTTGAATCCCCCCGTAACCTTCTCTTATCCTTCTCCCCCTCCTAATTACCTTCCTCTCCCCAACTAGTCAAACCTTCTCCCTTCAGGGCTATTTTTTTTTTTTGTCTTTGTTTGGGGGTGACCCACTGCGTGGAATTCAGGCTGCATACATGATAATGGGCAATTTAGCAATGGCTACCCTGCTGAAGAAAATCTGTGCACCCCCCCCCACCACTAGCAACTAGTAATTACAGGTTTTTTAAAATTTTTATTTATTTGAGAGTGATAGACAGAGAGAAAGAGGCAGATAGAATGGGCATGCCAGGGCCTCCAGCCACTGCAAACGAACTCCAGACGCGTGCGCCCCCTGTGCGTCTGGCTAACGTGGGACCTGGGGAACCGAGCCTCGAACCGGGGTCCTTAGGCTTCACAGGCAAGTGCTTAACCGCTAAGCCATCTCTCCAGCCCTCATTCTCAGCACTTTGACCAATTACATGCCTCTGCAGTTATCACTCCCACCTGCAGAAGGGAGTCTCTCTGACCCACGCGGTCAGCAGCACTTATCTATGGACACAAGTACAAACACTTGGAAGGCCATCTGATAGTCACACCCTGTCGATTTAGCAAAGCCAGATGTAAGGACCAGAAACAGGAACTTCTGGAAAAACTGACCTGACCAGCTCCCAACAAGGCTATGCCACAAGGGGGCAATGTTGGCCCATAAGTGCCTTCTAGAGTTGGGGGTCACCCACACACACCCCACACCCTCTGCTGTGGCTGCAGAGAGGAGACTGGAGAGGGTGAAGATGAGATGGGCAGAGCTCTTTAAGGGAATGTGGGGAATGGGTGTTAACATACGAAGTGAAAATGAGTGTCAGGTGAGGCATTCAAAGGAGGTTCGTTGAGCATCTGGAATCAGTAACATACATTTGAAGAGACAACGGAGGGCTGGGGAGATGGCTTAGCGGTTAAGGTGCGTACTTGTGAAACCTAGGGACCCATGTTCGACTCTCCAGGTCCCACGTAAGCCAGATACATAAGGTGACGCATGCAAGGTCGCACATGCGCACAAAGTGGCTTAGCCTCGAGTTCAATTGCGGTAGGTGGAGACCCTGGCATGCCAACTCTCTCCCCCTCCCGCTCCTTCTTGCTCTTGCTCTCTTGCATTAAAGAGAGAGAGAGAGAGAGAGAGAGAGAGAGAGAGAGAGAGAGAGATAGGCGTGGTGGCATACACCTTTAATCCCAGCACTTGGGAGGCAGAGGTAAGAGAATCACCGTGAGTTTGAGGCCACCCTGAGACTACATAGTGAATTCCAGGTCAGCCTGGGCTAGAGTGAGACCCTACCTTGATAAAACAACAGGAAGAATGAACTAAAAGGGCTGGAGAGATGGCTTAGCGGTTAAGCACTTGCCTGTGAAGCCTAAGGACCCCAGTTCGAGGCTCGGCTCCCCCAGGACCCATGTTGGCCAGATGCACAAAGGGACGCACACATCTGGAGTTTGTTTGCAGTGGCTGGAAGCCCTGGCACGCCCATTCTCTCTCCCCCTCCCCCCCCTCTTTCTCTCTGCCTCTTTATCACTCTCAAATAAATAAAAATAAACAAAAAAAATTTTTAAGAGAGCGGCTTTGTTGAATTATGCATAATATAAATAGAGTGGGCAGGTACATATCTACGGTGCCAGCACTCAGAATCCTAAGTTCACAGGTGCCCTGCATTATATAGTGAGACTGTCTCAAAAATAAAATTAGGGGGCTGGAGAGATAGCTTAGCAGTTAAGGCATTTGCCTATGAAGCCAAAGGGCCTAAGTTCAATTCCCCAGGACCCATGTAAGCCAGATGCACAAGGTAGTGCATGCATCTGGAGTTCATTTCTAGTGGCTGAAAGCCCTGGTGTGCCCATTCTCTCCTTCTCACCCCCTGCCCCTTCCGTGTGTATGTGTCTGCCTCTACCTCTTTCTAAAATAAATAAAATGAGGCAGGAGTGGTGGCGCATGCCTTTAATCCCATCACTGGGAGGCAGAGGTAGGAGGATTGCTGTGAGTTTGAGGCTACCCTGACACTACATAGTAAACTCCAGGTCAGCCTGAGCTATAGTGAAACCCTACCTTGAAAAACAAAAAAAAAAGTTTAAAGATTAAAAATCAAATAGTTTCTTTAAAAAAAATAATAAGATTAAGAGCCGAATGAGGTGGTGCACTAATCCCAGTTCTCAGGAGGCAGAGGTAGGGGGATCGCCATGAGTTCGAGGCCATCCTGAGACGACATAGTGAATTCCAAGTCAACCTGGACTACAGTGAGACCCTACCTTGAAAAGCAAAAAAAATAAGTAAAATTAGGGCTGGAGTAATGGCTCAGCAGTTAAGGCATTTGCCCACAAAGCCAAACAACTCAGGTTTGATTTTCCAGTACCCATGAAAAGCCAGCTGTACAAAGTGGCACATGCATCAGGATTTTGTTTGCAGAAGCTGGAGGCCCTGGCACATCCATTCTCTCCCTATCTTTTATATCTCTCCCTATCTTTTATATCTCTCCCTATCTTTTATATCTCTCCCTATCTTTTATATCTCTCCCTATCTTTTATATCTCTCCCTATCTTTTATATCTCTCCCTATCTTTTATATCTCTCCCTATCTTTTATATCTCTCCCTATCTTTTATATCTCTCCCTATCTTTTATATCTCTCCCTATCTTTTATATCTCTCCCTGCTTGCAAATAAATACAATTAGGGCTGGGAAGATGGCTCAACAGTTAAAGGCACTAACTTAGAACCTCGGCCATCAGGCACTACATTTCCCACTACCCACGTAGAGCTAGATGCACAAAGTGGCACATGCACCTGGAGTTCATTTTCAGTGGCAAGAGACTCTGGCATGCTCATATTCATTCTAATAAATTTTTTAAAAAAATTAAACAATGACTTTAAATAGTGCACTTTGACACCTATCACTCTATTACCCAAGCTTTTAAAACAGAATTAAACTGGGCTGTAGAGATGGCTTAGTGGTTGAGGCACTTGCCTGCGATGCTTAAGGACCCATGTTCTACTCTCCAGGTCCCACATAAGCCAGATGCACAAGGGGACACAAGCATGCAAGGCCACACATGCATATAAGATAGCGCACGTGGTCTGGAGCATGCCATGGCTGGAGGTCCTGGCATGCCAATTCTCTCTCTGGCGCTCTCTCTCATAAAAAAATAAATAGCCAGGCGTGGTGGCGCACACCTTTCATCCCAGCACTTGGGAGGCAGAGGTAGGAGGATCACCGTAAGTTCGAGGCCACCCTGAGACTATATAGTGAATTCCAGGTCAGCCTTTGCTACAGTGAGACCCTACCTCAAAAACAAAAGCAAAACAAACAAAAAAAAACCAAAATAGAATTGAACTTAGAAGACTTGGGTTACAGTCAACTTTGTAGGACTCCCCAGAGGTAGATCTGTACCATGATCCTTGCTGTACCCCTGCACAGGACCTTAAGCCAGGAAGGAGGCTCCTGGGATGCCTGCTTTGAGTGTCTCCTCAAAAGGCAGGGAGGGCAGCCAGGCAGGTGTGCATTTCTTCTGCATTATCTATTGCCATCGGCTGCTGCATGAGCTCTGTTTGTATTTCTTGGGCCTGCTGGTGTCAGGTGAAGTTTTATCAGTAGAGGGCGCAGGAGAGGCATCATGGGGATGAGGGTGCCCCATGTCCCTTTGGAAGCGCTGCCTGACCCCTGGAGCCAGCAGTAGCATTTTGTGGTCAGCCTTCCCCACAAAAAATAAATACAATTTTTTAAAAGGCGCTTCCGGGCTGAAGTGCTCTGCTATGACTTCCTGACAGGTTCAATACCAGCTAGACAACTTCCTAGTTGACACTCCCGGGCAAGCCTTGACCTTGGCCTCAGTAAACTGCTTCAACTGGCTCAGCCACACCCTCTCCACTGAGGTCTGAATTTCAGCCTCAGGGAGGAAAAGGCCTGTCCCAAACCTTTTTTATTCCCTTTTTAAAATATTTCAGATTTTTTTTAAATGTATGTACATAGTTATAAGAGAGAGAGACAGAGAAAGAGGACACACCAGGATCTCTCCGGCCACTGCAAATGAACTCCAGGTGCATGCACCACCTTGTGCACCTGGCTTAAGTGAGTACTGGGGAATTGAACCTGGGTCCTTAGGCAGTGCAGGTAAGAGACCACTAAGCCATCTCTCCAGCCCCGCAAGTACGCAATTCTGTATTTTCTGTTTTCCATATTGGTTTCTGTCTCTAGACCGGACCCTAGTGGATACAGGCATTCACACACAGTCTTGCCGGCTCTCCGGAGGGGCTCCCTGCCTTCAACTCTCTTCTCCCTCCTCCGTCTGACTTCCCCACAAGTCTTAGCAATATCCTGAGCGACCTCCTTTCTCTTAAGCATCTCTCCTTTAAGCAGGGCTTGATGAAAGACACAGAAAACATTCCGAATATTCCAAGCAGGCGTGGAATTTAACACACGGACATTAATATTAATGCTTCGATCCTGGTTTCTTCCAGGATTGTGTGACTGTGGCCAAGTCACTTAGCCTCTCTCTGACACAGTTTCTATGCCTGAAAAGATGGAGAGGATGATAATGCTGGCTTACAGGCTGCTCTGAAATTTAAGTACAATAAACCATGAGAAATTCCCAGTGCCTGGCTTACGGTGAGTGGCCAGTAACCACAAGCTACTGTTCCGTTACTATCTTAGGGCCACTCTAGTCCACCTAAGTATCTCAAAGCCAGGGAGTGCATAGCTTGGCAACAGAGGGAAAAAGGACATTTCCCCATAAAATATCCATCCCTGGCTAAAGAATAGACTAGATTGGAGAGGGAGGAGAGGGAGGAGAGGGAGGAGAGGGTGAGGTGAAGGCTGGGCAGGGGTCAGACACAAGGTGGTTCAAAGACTGCCTGCCCTTGGCTTGAGCAAACCGCACATCCTAACCTCCTTTTGCCTATGCTCAGCAGATCTCTTTCCTCCATTCACCTTTTGAAATTTGAATTTATAATACATGAACATTAATTTTTAAAGCCAGAATGCAAAGTAGCATCGTTAACAGTAAGTCTCTCTCCCTCTCCAAGCCCTTGGCTCCCTCACCTCTGTAAACGATCATCACGAACCCCTTTCTTCTCACGCATCCTTCCAAACATACGTGATAAGCTTAATATGTTTTCACAGCTTAACGTATACAGAGAAGCTATTTTTTTGCTTTTCCAAAGAACATCTTTCTTTGAGAACAAGATATTTGCATAGACATAGCTACAGCACTTTTTTTATTACTGACATTCTTTTGTTGAGGCAAGCCCAACAAACTGATTTTTTTTTTTTTTTAAATACCAGAGCATGATCAGGCAAGAATTGGATTGCCAGGTCTTCCAGCCACTGTAATTGAACCCCAGACGCGTGCGCCACCTAGTGGGCATGTGTGACCCTGCACACTTGCCTCACCTTTGTGCCTCTGGTTTACACAGCATCTGGAGAGACGAACATGGGTCCTTAGGCTTTGCAGGCAAGCGCCTTAACCACTAAGCCATCTCTCCAGCCCTTAATGACATTCTTTAGCATGCCTGGTTTGGCTTTCTTGAGACAGGATCTCATCATGTAGCCGTGGCTGACCTCAAACTCTCAACCCCCTGAGAGTTGGGACAATCATCCTTTGTCACCACACCAGGCTCTGCTTCTTATTCCTGGCATGGATGAAGAAGCAGTTATTCAACTAACTCCCTGCTGGTGGGATTTAAGGTGGTTCTCTCTCTCTCGCTATTACAAACAAGTCTGTCATAAACCGGTATGTACAGACCCACTCTTTATAAAATATTTTTTTTTTTATTTATTTGACAGCGAAAGAGGGAAAGATTGAGAATGGGCGCACCAGGGCCTCCAGCCACTGCAAACAAACTCCAGACACGTGCGCCCCCTTGTGCATCTGGCTAATGTGGGTCCTGGGGAATTGAACCTGGGCCCTTTGGCTATGCAGGCAAACGCCTTAGCTGCTAAGCCACCCCTCCAACCCTAGTCCAACTCTTTTTTGAAGCAGAAAACCATTTTCTGTCTGAGCGTTGGATCCCTAAAGGTCACCTTTTGCATATGGAACCACACAAGGGGCAGGAGATGGAAACTTCTTGTTCCAGTCCTGGCTCAACTTACTAGCAAACCTTTACGCCAGACACTAACCACTCCGTCCACTGTGTTTTAACGGCACCCGCTTTATGTGGCCTCACCAGGACATCCCGACACACCAATGACAGCGGACAAAAGCTCATGAGCACTTTGCTAGCACCAGAACCTATGCCTCTTGTCTGGTACTTCACCAGACATAGAAATGATGCACCACTTTACAAATGCGTCCTTTCGTCTTTGGCGTGGTGTCTGCCGTGTCCCCACGGTCCCTTCAAAGCAAAGTGCCCCAGGGGCAGCCCCTGCGGCTGGACAACCTGAGGTTGCAGTGCAGTGGACTATATGGTCTGGCCCTCCCTGTCCCTCCACTTTCCCACCATAGGTGGAACTGGCATGAAGACACAGACGCAGAAATGCCCAAATCAGCCGGGTCATTAACAATGGCAAATCCTGTATAAAGGGCGCTACCCTGACTGTTAGAGCCTTGAGCCTCACCCCTGGGAATATAGTACCATCCCTATGAGGCCAAGTCCTTGCTGCTGGGCCCCAATGTGACCCTGCATGCCTGCTCCCGCGTGCGGTCTTGTGACAAAGCCCCTTCCTCCGAGCTCAGAGGAGGAGGCTGGAGCTCCGTTCACGCTGCCACGGGCATTAAACCAACCCACGGCTCATGAGCCTGTCTCCCCAACCTCCCCGGGAGGACAGGCTTGTGACCATCCTGTCGAGGGAGAGGGGACATGAAGGTCCTCAGCTGGTTTGTTTCCAAAATACACTATCCTGCAGTTTTTCCACGACGGTGCCTCCCACAGCCCCTACCCAAGAGACCCTAGCAACTGGCAGAATGTCGATTATGAGGACAGGGCATTGTGACGGCGGCCAGGCCGTGGAACCCGGTGGGGGTCAAGTTCTGACCTCAAAAGATGTCCTCAGGCCCCAGCTGGCAACACCGTGGGTTTCTGCATGGCAACGGAGGACATGGAGGTCATAGAAAGCAGGGGGGCAGGAGAAAGCTTTCCCACCTTCTCCAAGTTGGCACCTGGTGACTCCATGTCCGAAGGGAAACCAAAGGCTGCTTTGGTAAGTATGCCTTCTCTCACCGCCCCTCAGTGGGAGAGGACCACTCTAGGGGCATGGGCCAGGAGAGTCCAAGGACTGCCAAGATCAACTCCACCACCCTCCCCCCATAACTCATGCCCAACTATTAACCAGGTGCCCCTTTCACAGGACTGTGAAGTCACAGGAAGCTGGCCTTATCTTATCCATCTACCTCCCTACTGGAGGCCCTTCCTTCCCTTTGTGGATGGGAACCTTCCCCCAGTCCCTCAATTCAGGCCCACCCATCCTAGATGCCAGGCCTTTCGGAGACTCCAGAGGTTGGAAGAAGTCTGGGGCCTGCCTCAACTCCCAGCACCCCACTGGCAGCTTTAGAGGGCACCACCCCTTTGGGCTACTGTGCCTTTGCTGCTTAGCCATCTGGTCCTGGTGTCTCCAGGTGTGTTTCTGATCAAGAACTCAACCCGAGGGCTGGAGAGATGGCTTAGCGGTTCCAGGTTCGTTTCTCCAGGACCCACACTAAGCCAGATGCACAAGGTGGCACATGCATCTGGAGTTCGTTTGCAGCAGCTGGAGGCCCTGGAGCACCCACCCAGTCTCAAATAAGTAAAGTGCACAAATATAAATAAAATAATCTGAATTGTTAAAAATCCAGGAAAATCTGTGTAGCACTCTAAGTCCGCTGTGACTTGAAGCTGGGACAATGGCTTAGAGAAAGCCCTGTACCGACTCCCCACTGTCACCACAACCCCCCCCTTTCCCTGTCCCAGGATCCAGAGCCCCCAAAGCCAGACTCGTCCTACCTAGAAGAGATTGAGACCTGCGAGAACAGAAGCTGCCCAGGGACCCCAAAGTCACTGTCCTCCAAGGCTGGCCACACCACCAAAGGTCAAGCTGGTGACGGGCCCCAGCTGGAACCCACGGAGCTGCCCCCACCAACCTCAGGGACGGACCACCCCAACTCGCTGGAGCTGGAGAAGGCCCGCATGGAGTTTGAGCTGACGCGCCTGAAGTACATGCACCAGGAGAATGAGCGGCAGAGGCAACACGAGGTGGTGATGGAGCAGCTGACGCAACAGGCCCCACTCCGCCAGGTAGGCATCGCCGTGGGCACTGGGCCCAGGGGCACAGCAGCTATCCCCCGCCCCCACAAAGGGGACAGAGCTCGCCATGCCTGCTTGGCTATGCGTCCTGCTTCCAGCTGAGAACGCCTGTGGCCACCTTCACAGACCCTGGTACCATGGGTCCTATCCAAGGATGAGCAGAGACCACTACTCCGCATGGCCAGCTCTGTCAGTGTGCGTGTTAAGCAAAACTTAACTCTGAAGAGAGCTGAAGCTAGGAAGGAACCACAGAACCACATTCCCTACCTCGTCCTTTTAAATTTACTTTTTTATTTTGGAGAGAGAATTGATGTGCCGGGGCCTCAGCCACTGCAATCGAACTCCAGACGCTTGCGCCACCTAGTGGGCATGTGCGACCTTGCATTCGCCTCACCCTTTGCGATTCTGGCTAACGTGGGTCCTGGGGAATAGAACCTGGGTCCTTAGGCTTCTCAGGCGAGCGCCTTACCCGCTAAGCCATCTCTCCGGCCCCTGCAGCAGGCCTCTTGATTGTCCATATTCAACACTCCCACCATGGCTAGATGTTAACACTCTCAAGGCCTCTTTGCATCTATCTTCATAAGATCTATTGCCTGGAGACACAGCCCCCACTTGTAGCCTGGCCAGTGAATGTTGACCGGACCATGACCTTCCCTCTACGGGGTGCTAGCTCTGTTGGGCACACTGCCTCGCAGCCAATGGAAGTGTCATTCTTGTCACAAGGAATGTACACTCAGCCTCTACTGGAGCAAATGGGGCCAAGAAAGTCCACCCATGAGCTAAGGAGATAGTTCAGTAGGTAGAGGGCCCGCCTAGCATGCAGGAGGCAGGAGTTCGATTCCTTAGCATGGCATAAATGTGGTATAGTGAGGTGGAGGTAGGAAGATCAGAAGGTTCTCCTTGGCCACATAGTAAATTCAAGGCTAGCCTGGGTTATACGAGGCATCATTGAAGAGAAAAAAAAAAAAAAAAAAAAAAGGAAAAAAGAATGCCTATCAGAGATAAAAGGCCATGCAAAGTGCTTAGTGCTTCCTAAACATTAAATAATGAAAGAGGCTACCTGCTTAAAGCAGCGTTTCCTGGGTTTTAAAGTCAGACAGTCAAGGGTAAAAAATCCTGAATCTTTTTTTTTTTTTTTTTTTGGTGAGCTGCTTAACCTTGGACAAAGTACCAACCCATCTTTGAGGCTTCGTTTGCTTATCCCCAAGGTAGTACATACCTCAATAGGGTCAAGTGTGAGGGTGACATAAGAGAATGGCATGTAAGGTGGCTCTGCACTGAGCCTGGTGCATTAGGTAGGCACTCGATAATTGTTAGGCATTACCATTTTTATATACTCATGCAGTTCACTTCTTGACCTAAATGAAGCAACGTCCATTCATCACTTCTCAATTTTATTGGGACGTAATGTATTAGCTATGCTTCCCAGCTCTGAGTCATCCTTGGTTCTCAGAAGCCTGCCTTCTATCTCCAGCCCAGTCACCGAGCTGTAAATTGTTGAGAAAATACCACTGAAAGCTCTCCCTGCAAGTTAGCAACGTTTCGTGAACGAACCCCATGGAGTTACGTGTTTCTAGCTCACGTGTCTCTGCTTTGGCCAACGACCTCTCCTGAGCCACAGTGTTCAAGAGTTTTCCCAGAATTAAGATATTATGTTATTCATAGCATTTGTCCAACTGGCTAATTTTTTTTAAAGGATTCTTTTATATGCTTTTTATCTCAACACACACACACATTGGCTTACTTTTCTTTTCTTGCTCACAATATATTTGTCTAGTTCTATATTAAACAACGCCACAGAACCAAGCCAAGCTTGTTGAACTGAAAGATCTCCAGATCTTTCTTGCTTTTTGGAGCTCTAGAAAATATTTGCCCGTCTTCAGTGTTCTAGGCACATTTCCTGATGTTTTTGATTTTTTTTTTTTTTGTAAGTTTCATTTCCAAACTTGTGGGTGTTTCTTGGTATTGAAAGATGAAATTTGCCACACATTTGAACTAGAAGCTATTTAAAGCAGGTATGGTATTTTACTGTGCATTTGGTCTGTGTGTCTGCCTAACCATGTTTATTTTTCCCTTTTTTAAGTTTGAAAATATTTCTCCTTGCTGAATGAGATGGAAACCCTTGGCCTATAGCTACTCACCCCTCTGTCTTCTCAGATAATTGATCACTGAATAGGTTTTTGAAAAGTCTTAAGAACATCCTCTCTCGTGAGCATTTCAAACTAACTGCACATGCAGACTGCTGGACCACGCTCAGGCGCAGCGTTCAGGGCTCCCAGAGAACACTGGGGTTTCTTCCTCGAGGCTCACTTTAGAGCCAGTATTGCTGGGTCATTTTCTGTCCCTCTTGGTTTTATTTTGTTATCTTCCTGTTTTCTGTAGCTATTTTTAGAAATTCTGTGGACACATGTCCAAGACCTGAGCCTTGGGGCGCAGTTCACAAAAGTGTTTCGCTCCTGGTCCATTTACTAAAAACTGGGGGTACTGCCTTGGTTTTTGAGCTCCTCACTTCTTTTCTTAGGAAGATGGAAGGTAAAGGAAATGAGGATGGATAGATTTCAGTGTAATGAAATTACTTCAGGTATTTTTCTCATAGTTTAGGGAATGTCATCAGTCCCTGTCATTTGGCTAAATTTAAAAAAAAAAATACTGAAACAAAAAATATATATACTGCATGATTTACTCCGTATTTTAGGGCTGGAGAGACGGCTTAGCAGTTAAGATGCTTGCCTACAAAGCCAAAGGACCCAGGTTTGGTTCCCCAGTACCCACACAAGCCAGACGCACCAGGTGGCACATGCATCTGGGGTTCATTTGCAAAGGCTGGAGGCCCTGGGATGCCCACTCTCCCGCACACACCCCTTCTCACTCCCTCTTTTCCTGCCTCTAACATAAATAAATAAAAATTAAATATTTTTCTAAAATATATTTTAAAGGACAAACTACAGCTAGCGCCTTAACTCAGATCAAAAGAGTTCTATCACAGGGCCGAGCAGATGACCCAGTGAGTAAGAGCGCTTGCAATATAAGGAGGAGAGGCTGATGTGCCAGATTCCCAAGTAAACAACTCAACTCAGCCACACACACCTCTAACCCCAGTGCCATGGGGAACAAAAGACTGGAGAATCACAGGGGCTCACTGGCCAGCCAATTTGACCGAAACAAAACACCAGTAACTCCATATTCAGCGAGACGCTCCATCTTAGCACACCAATGGGCTTAAAAGAGGGAGACAGCCCATGTTCTCTGACCTACACACACACACACACACACACACACACACACACACACACACACATTTTACCAGCTTTTGTCTCATTCAATACATTGATGCTTTCTACAGTTAAAGTGGGGTCTGTCAGATGTGATTTAATAGACCCCAGAAAACAGCAACCCACAGGCAGAATCAAACAGACCCTTGCAAGCTACTTCCACCCTCCCCCCCACCAAACCCAGTGCACTGTGGGGTGAGATCCCTGCCAGTCTCAGCACCTGTGCAGGAGACAGCATACCCTGCATCTGAGAGTCACGGATGGGGCTGGAGAGATGGCTCAGCAGTTAAAGGCACTTGCTTGCAAAGCCTGACAACCTGGGTTCGATTCCTCCATACCCACGTAAAGCCAGTTGTACAAAATAGCACAAGTGTCTGGAAGTTTATTTGCAGTGGCTAGAGGCCCCGATTCTCATTCTCTTTCTGTGTTTCTTTCTCTCTGAATAAGCACTTTTTATTTATTTATTTATTGAGGTAGGGCCTCACTCTAGCTCAGGCTGACCTGGAATTCATTACGTAGTCTCAGGGTAGCCTTGAACTCCTAGTGATCCTACCTCTGCTTCCCGAGTGCTGGGATTACAGGCGTGTCCCACCATACCCGGCTAAATTATTTCTTTTATTAGCGAGAGAAGGGGTGCGCCAGGGCCTCCAGCCAGTGCAAACGAACCCCAGATGCATGTGCCACAGAATGCATCTGGCTTATATGTGTCCTTTGGAATCGAACCTGGGTCCCTAGGCTTTGCAGGCAAGTGCCTTAACCACTAAGCAATCCCTCCATGCCTAAATAAAACATTCTTAAACAACAACAACAAAAGGTAAAACAGACTGGCCCGCGTGATATGAATTGGGACCCAGAGAGTCTGAAACTACTCACTTGCGCCCAAGGGGTACCCTTTCATTGTGCTTTTAAACGACACAGTCAATGACTGGCTGACTGTCAGACCACAATGTCCAGAGAACATTTCCCCAGAGCATCTGGGGATCTTGGGGTCAGAGAGACACTGCTCACATATGTAATCCCACCGTGCAGGGTGGGCCGTAAGGAGAAAGAAAGGGATTGGCCTGGCGTCCCTGTTACAAGGACCATGCAGGCTCAAGATACAAAAGTGAACGTGCTGATGATTTTCTTAAGAGTTGTTGTTTTTTCCATTTATTTTCTTCCTCGCGGTCTTCGGGAGGGGACGCTCTGATTCTTTCTCCAGGTGAGGATAGTGACCTACTTGAAGTCACCTTCAGGGAGGAACAGCGGGCTGGAAGCCCGGTCTGCCTGGTGGCAGCCTGGTGTTACCATCTTCCTTATCGTCTTTCCCCCCCCACAGTTCTCGGGAGGCCTCCAGGACCTCTTGCTTCCCCAGAACCAGTTTGCCATGTTTCTGTATTGCTTCATCCTTACTCACGTCATCTATGTCGGCAAGGAGATGGTCTTCTTTCTGTTCTCCAAGCACTACCTTTTCTGCCTCGCAGCCATTCTCTTGTACCTGATTAAAACGCTGTGGTCCTACTTCCCAGTGCCTTTGCTTCCTCTACGACCCGGGATCCCGCGTACTATTTTGGGGGTATGATCTGTGAGTCTCCAGACAGCCGATCTCTTACCTCCCTCCCTCCCTCCCCCCCAATGGACCCTGGTTTAAAAGCTCGGCTGTTATTTGGCTAAACAGGTGAAAGATTCTTAGTTCCATCCCCAGCATTCAATATATCTGAATATATATTGGGATTTTTTAAAAATATTTTATTTATTTGACAGAGAAAGAGGGAGAGAAAGAGAGGGGGGGGATGGGTGCGCCAGGGCCTCCAGCCACTGCAAATGAATTCCAGACACATGAGCCCCATTGTGCATCTGGCTAACATGGGTCCTGGGGAATCAAACCTGGGTCCTTTGGTTTTGCAGGCAAACAATGCCTTAACCACTAAGCCATCCGTCCAGCCCATATTAGTTTTTTTTTTCCAAGTTTATTTTGTCATAAGATAGAAAAAATAGACCATATAGAGGGAATACATGTATATATAGTGTATGTACGTGTACATAATAAATTATGCCTTGCAAACACTTCATAAGGAAAAAAAGGCTCAGCTGTTAACCATTGGCACCTGAGTACAAAGACGCAGACATTTGATTTCTCAAGCCCCTTTCCCTGAGCCTGCCCCTCACTGTGGATAACTGTGCCCTGTCCTCATAGGAGGATTCTAGAAGTTAGAAGGTCAGGGAGTGACAGCTGCAGGAGGGAGAGTTCAATGACATTTCTAGAATCAAAGCAGCCCACAGCCATGTCTAAATTGTGACGAGCCTGTGGTAGGCCCTTCCTGGTGGATGCCCCTGATGCCCCGCCCCCCACAGATCTCCAAACCTCAATCCCAGGATCACGAGTGTGTTACTTTAAGCGGCAAACGTGATTAAGAACTTAGACATGGGGAGCCAAGTCGACGTGGTACAGAAGGGCCCAATATCATCAGGTGTGATGAGAAGAGGGGGCTGGGGGAGTGACCCTCAAGGGTCAGAGTGATGCCGGGCCACAAGTCAAGAGATGTTTCTAGAGGCTGGAAAAGGCAGTAACACAGCTTCCCTTTCAGAGCCTCCAGAAGTAAATAGCTATGCCAGCCCATTCTAGAGTTCTCAACTCCAGAACTTTCCGGGCCAGCATAACCCACTGAGTTCATGCAATTTGCTACCAGCAGCTACAGGAAATTCACCCAGAAGCCAAAACTCCCAGGTCCTTTCCGGCTTTGCAAACACATCAGTGCCAGACCGCCGGCAAGTCCATTCAGCACTGGGCCTGAACAGAACGGTTCACAGCTGCCCACAGAAGCGGGGAAGTTACCTGCAGACCACATCTGATTAAAAGGGGGAGATGGGGCAGGTGAGATGGCCCAGTTGGGGGGACGAGGGGAGGGAAGAACAGAGTATGCCACACAAGCATGAGAGCCTAAGAGGGCCTGAGTTTGATCCCTAGTTCCTATGTTAAAAAAAAAAAAAAAAAAAGCCAGGCACAGTGGCGCACGCCTTTAATCCCAGCACTTGGGAGGCAGAGGTACGAGGATTGCTGTGAGTTCGAGGCCACCCTGAGACTCTCTAGTGAATTCCAGGTCAGCCTGAGCTAGAATGAAACCCTACCTTGAACAAAAAGAAAAAAAAAAAAAAAGAGCCATATGTGGTCATGCATACCTTTAACACTAGTCCTGAGAAGGGTAGAAAAACAGGAGAATTCTTGGGGCTCACTTGTCTGCCAATCTGACCCAAGAAACAATAGCTCCAGGTTCAGGGAGAGATTGCCTCTCAAGGAAAGAATGCCAAAGACACCAATATAAAAAGACACCTGAAGCCGGGCGTGGGGGTGCACACTTTTAACCCCAGCACTTAGGAAGCAGAGGTAGAATTGCCAAGAGTTCGAGGCCACCCTGCGACTACATAGTGAATTCTAGGTCAGCCTGGACTAGAGAGAGACCCTACCTTGAAACCCAACGCCCCCCCCCAAAAAAAAAAAAATAGGAAAAGGACATCTGGCCTTTTCTGACCTTTTACTCTGGCCTCTACACACGTGTGACATAAACACGATCTGTACACAAGTGTGCATACATTATACATCCACACATCATACCACACATACTATATGCGTGCCAAAAAAAAACGTTGGGAGGGGAGGTACTGACTTCAAGGGAACTCGGGATAGAGAGGCTTCTGAGAAGCTGGCGGGAGGGTTATCCATTGACGGGTGACTAAGCAGGCACACTCCCTAGAGCCAGAAAGTGGGTAGAATTAAACGTGGCTTGGCCTGGAGGAAGGCATCACTTCTACTCACTGGAAAAGTGGGAGACAAAATGCCAGACACACGCACACCACCCTATGCCCACCAGACCAAGTATGCAGACTAGCAGAAAGAGAGAGAAAGGCCGCCCAGAAACAAGTATCTAGGAGAGATGGTCACAGCCCTCTAAAATAGCACGTTCGAGAGCAGCCACAAGGAAGACTGAACAGGGGAGGGTTCAAGGAGAGCCCCATGTAAGATCGCCCAGCATGTACGCAATAAAATGAGTCCCAATTCCCTCACGCGCTGCCCCATCTCCTGTGCAGTATGCCCAACCCCCCTTTGTAGATGGCACCTCTGCTCCCACGTGGCAAAGACGGTGGCTATGGCACTGGGAGCCTTATGAGGTGCTAGGGTGGCAAACAGCAATCCTGATGCAGATGTGCACAAGTCTGCATTGACCCTCCTCCTCCTCAGCACAAGGTTTCAGTCTTGAGAAAGATGAACGGATCCGTTTCTGTCTGCCCGAGCTGGGCGAGCGATGCTCGGCAAAACCACGTGAAACGAGACCGTCTTGGGACCTTGCTGTCAGGAAGCATTAGCATGCCACTTAAGTCCACGGCGACTGCTCATTTTCCAGCCAATTCAATGCATCCACTCACTTATAGCTGGGTGACGAGCACTTATGACTTAGAAATGGTAAAACTGTCCTTTCTCATGAAACTTCCAATAATGGACTTCGTGTTATGGGCCAGTTGTCGCATTTATTAGATCCAGGGTTTAGGGACGGAGGTCAAAGCAGAAGGAGATTAACATAGCAAACACCTGAAGACCCCTGTTCACTTAGTTACAGCAGAGATGGGAATTTATATAAAAAAAAAAAAAAGAAAAGAAAAGAAACAACGTGCTATAAGGCCATTCTGGAAATTCTTTCATTGCATAGTAAAGATATCAATACTTTAATTTTCCTTTAAAAAATTTTCAGGGGCTGGAGAGGTGGCTTAGCTATTAAGACATTTGCCTGCAAAGCCAAAGGACCCAGGTTCAATTTCCCAGGACCCACATAAGCCAGATGTACAAGGTGGTGCATGCATATGGAGTTCATTTGCAGTAGCTGAAGGCCCTGGAGAGCCCATTCTCTCTCTATCTAATAAAGTTAAAATAAAATGTTTTTTTTAAGTATTTTATTTTCATTTATTTATTTGAGAGAGATTGGGCGCCCCAGGGCCTCTAGCCACTACAGACGGTTCCAGATGCATGCGACCCTTATGCATCTGGCTTACTTGGGTCCTGGGGAAATCGAACCTGGGCCCTTTGGCTTTGCAGGCAAGCACCTTAACCACTAAATCACCCCTCCAGCCCATTAAAAATAAAATATTTAAAGATTAAAAGAAATTTTTTTCAGCCAGGTGTGGTGGTGCACATCTTTAATCCTAGCACTTGGGAGGCAGAGGTAGGAGGATTGCCGTGAGTTCGAGGCCACCCTGAGACTACATAGTGAATTCCAGCTCAGCTTGGGCTAGAGTGATACCCTACCCTAAAAAAGAAAAAAAAAAAAATCCTTCAGCGAAAACTGAACTCCCTTGAGTAGTTGCTACCATGGCCTCTTCTCAACCTTAGCTATGACCATGACCACTCTCCCTTCCTCTAGCCCTCTACTGTGTTTGAAAGCTGACCATTTACTCACCAAACCTGGTAGCTGTCTCCTAGTTGAAATGCAAAGCAGAAAATAAAAAATAAAAATAAAAAAGCAAGGCGGCTACAAAGGACAGGAAAAGGGCGCTGCTTAATGACAAGCAACCTGGCAACAAGTCAATACATTAGTACCTCCCAAGTGCCTCCAGAGCGCCTGGCACTCAGTGGCTCAGAGGCGCATCCTGGCCAAAACCCCAGGAAGCAATAGTGTATATTAACACCATCTTACAGAGAAGAATTCCAAGGTTCAGAGAGCGTTACTCCGGAGCACTTTTTTTTTGCCCCCTACGTTTGCACAATATCACTTGCGGTGGGGGATTTGACAGACGTGAACACATCAGTCAGGGAGAGGTTTGCTAGAACTAGCGTTCCAGGCACAGGACTAGAAGAGCAGCCCCCCCAGACCCCCCCCCCACAACCCCGAGAGCCACCGTTAAGTCTGGATCGGTAAAGGGGACAGAAAGGAGGAATCACACCCAGAGATCAGGATGAGAGGGCACCCTCCACGGAGAACACATGGAACCTCTGTGAGCCATGCATGGTAACAGGTTGGAAAAATTAGACGTGGACCTAGTTTTATAGTCTACATATTGATCGGGAGAGCACGAGCTTAATCCTTTCAGGAAATGGGGAGTCACTGAAGCTTCTAGAGTGGAATGGTGGCCCAAGGGTGGGGGGCAGAACTAGAAACTTCATTTCCCCTCTGACTTTTGGAGACCCCTATTCTTTGACTTGCCTTTCCCATTTTTAGTGTAGAAAGTTTTTTTTATTTTTTATTTATTTTTTTTTTTTTAAATCAGTTTGAGAATTACATTGATCTACAGAAGAAACCCAGCCACGGCGACTTAACCAAATAGAAGCTTATGTTTCTTACATACCGAGGTGTTCCACGGGGGTCAGTCCAGGGCTGGTGACTGGGATGTTCCTGGCTCTACCATGCTTAGAGCAATGGCTTTTGCCCGCATCTCCTGAAGACTTAGCATAGCTCCAGCTGCCAAGACTGCAACCTGAGATCAAAAGTCAGAAAAGAAGAAAAAAATGGATACTTTTTTTGTTGTTGTTTGTTATTTGTTTTTCGAGGTAAGGTCTTACTCCTGCTCAGGCTGACCTGGAAATCACTATGTAGTTTCAGGCTGGCCTCGAACTCTGAGCAATCCTCTGCCTCCCGAGTGCTGGCATGAAAGGCGGGCACCACCACACCCAGCCAAAAATGGATAACTTTTACAGACTTTCCAAGAAGCCCGACCCAGGGTCACGTGTCCGCTTCCAGCTGTAACACATATGAAGTGGTCAAGCTTTTGCCCTGGGCACTGAGGCAGCCTTAAACAAAATTAGCCTTTGGGCCAGGCATGGTGGCACACGCCTTTAATCCCAGCACCCGAGAGGCAGAGATAGGAGGATCGCTGTGAGTTCGAGGCCACCCTGAGACTACATAGTAAATCCCAGGTCAGCCTGGGCTAGAGAGAGACCCTGCCTCGAAAAACCAAAACAAACAAACAGAAAGGATTCTGATAGAATAGGGTGGAGGGGAGAGAATGAATAAGAAAACATACTTCTGCTTCTCGAAGTCCTCAGCTGCTGAACCAGAGGCCTTGGTAGGTGGAGGCAGGCAGGCCCTGGTCTGTGGCTGTGTCTGCTTTGAGAAAGGGCACTACGGGCCACAGCCACATACCACAGAGGCAAGGTTATGGTTTTCCCTGGATGCATCTTCATCCCCCTGACCTCTATCACTGGACAGCAGCTCTGCCTGGGGATTTAGAAGAGGCTATCTCTGTGTGCCAAGTTCCCTAACAAAACTATAAGAGGAAACAAGTTGGGATCCAGAGTTGCTCCCTCCTGATCCCAGATCCCACAGAGCATAGTCTATTGCCAGGGAGTTTCTTCCAGAGATCATACTGTGCTAGCCCAAAGAGCAAAGCACTAATAGAAAGTTTTAGCCAGGGCTAGAGAGATGGCTTAACAGTTAAGCGCTTGCCTGTGAAGCCTAAGGACCCCAGTTTGAGGCACGATTCCCCAGGACCCACATTATCCAGATGCACAAGGGGGCACACGCGTCTAGAGTTCGTTTGCAGTGGCTGGAAGCCCTGGTACACCCATTCTCTCCCTGTCTCTATCTCTATCTGCCTCCTTCTCTCTTTGTCTGTCACTCTCAAATAAGTAAAAATATTTTTTAAAATAATAATAAAATAAAATATTTAGAGCCGGGCGTGGTGGCGCACACCTTTAATCCCAGCACTCGGGAGGCAGAGGTAGGAGGATCGCCGTGAGTTCAAGGCCACCCTGAGACTACAGAGTGAATTCCAGGGCAGCCTGGACCAGAGTGAGACCCTACCTCGAAAAACCAAAGAATAAAATAAAATAAATATAAATATAGATATTTTTCAAGTTTCAGCCATGCATACGAAGAGAAAGACAGAAAGTCTCACCTGGTCTTCAAAGTGAATCCCATAGATTCCAAAGTGGGAGCACATGGGCACCAGTGACGTTTAGGAAGCAGACGGGGGTAACAAGCATGGCTCTAAAGGCCAGTCCTCCACCATATCTGCTTAGCAGATGGCTGCCAAGAAGTCGGGTTTTGCTTTCTGTGGCCCTCCTTCCGTTGGGTGGCCAGCCGATTATAAAGCCTTGTAACAGTGCACATAAATACCTGCGCTGGTTTGATCCACGTGTCCCCCATAAACTCAGGTGTTCTGAATGCCAGGTTCCCAGCTGATGGAGATTTGGGAATTAACGCCTCCCGGAGGCAGTGTATTGTTGGAGGCGGTCTGATGGGTGTTATAGCCAGTGTCCCCTTGCCAGTGTTTGGCACACTCTCCTGTTGCTATTGTCTACCCTCTGCTCATGCCAACTTTTTCCCCAGCCTCCCCTCGAGTCTGTAAGCCAAAATAAGCCCCCCCTTTTTTTTTTTCAAAAGCTGCTCTTGGTTGGGTGATTTCTGCCAGCAATGCAAACCTGACTGCAACACTACCCACAAGCTTAGTGCATGATGCAATTGACTTGAGATGGTGTGTCTGGGAGGCATCCTTAGCCTTAAATTTGTCCCAGCTGATTCTAATTGCTAAATCCTGCCTCCTTGGCCTGGGGTCCGTGGACCACCACCATCAGTGTGGTGTGGGAAGTACCCTAAAAAAAATGCACCATCCCAGTGTCTTCTGACCCCGTGTGCCCTGGGTTTTGCAGCCACCACCTAGCCTGGCAAGCCTGCTGCAGGAGATTGGTCGGAAGGCTTTCAGGGGAGGAGAGAGGGAGGGTGGCAGTAAGTCCTGTGACAGTCTTCATCCACATTGGCTCAGGCAGGGGAGAACAGGAACTTGCTGTGTGACCACAGGAACCTTAAGCAGGAAGCAGCACCCTTGTCCCTACACCCTCTTCCACCAGGAGCCCTTGCTCTCTGGGCTCCTGAGGAAGCAAATGATTTCAACCAGAAGCACACCAGGAATCACCAGAAAGTTCTAGAACCCAACACCCCCGCCCCACACACACACACACACACACTCCTCCACCTCTACCCTCAGGTTGGCGTCTGCCTCTCTCGTGTTTTTTGATCTGTCTTCCCGTGTGTGGCTTTGGGGAAATCTTGCTCATATGCATTCATTCATTATTTAAAGCTTGCCACTGTTCCTTCAGGAAGGTTAAGCTTGATTAAAAGATGGAATCTCCCCCCCCCCGGAGCTACACACACACACAGGGCACAGCAAAGAAAAAAAAAAAAAGCTGGGGCTCCCACATTTTTAAGCTGTTTTGGCCAAGCCTTGTTGCATAATTTAAAGTCTATGACTTATTGAAATTTAATTACCCAAAAGAGCAGCAGCTGCAGGTTCATAAGTCTGTATTTATTAAGAGCCCTCCGAGGGCTTTGCGGGGTGCCAAGAGTGAGGTGGGGGATGGGCCTTGCAGAAGGGGATTATAGATGGGGGGTGTCCATCCGAAGCAAGGTATTTTTGTTCCTCAAAGAGCAAAAGGAGGTCGCATCCAAAGGCCTGGGGTCATTTGGCAGCTCCCCACAATAGCTGCCGCCCTCCCCCACCCCCCAGTCAGTCCATCAGACAGAAAGACAGCTTCTCCCAGAGTTGTGGCCATGGTTAGTGAAATCACCAGGTAAAAGACAGAGGGAGGAAGGCATACACATGGAGGAAGCGGTGGGAGATGAACACATGAAGTCATGGCATGCCTGAATCCAAGACCTGGGAGAGGCGGAGGCATGGACTTCAGAATCTGTGAGCTTGACCTTGAAACTTCAACACAGGGCGCCCCGTTCAACCACACTTCCAAATCCCCACATGTCCACAGCAGGACATAGAGGCGGCACTGGAGCGACTCTTAGGTGTGAAGGACGCGGGAGTCTGCTGGTCTGGAGTGGGGGAGAAGTCCTTCACCCACCCCCGCCACCCCACCCCACCCCAGGGCCAGCAGACATGTCCCAACTTTGGAAACGGATTCTGGCCGGCCTGGAGGCACCACTTTAATAAGCGGTTCTCAGCGCAGGCTCCAGCTGCTCAAAGGGCTCGCAGAAGCCTTCAATGTCCCCAGTTTGGTGGCATTTCCCCTCCCCCCCCCCCACCAGCTTCTGCCCCGTGCCCCATTAAGCTGACTCGCTGGGCAAGAAAAAAATCCACAAATAGGAGAAAGCTATGCTTTTTTTTTTTTTTTTTTTTTGGTAACCCTTTCAAACCTCTTGTATCACATGACACAATCCCTTTGCCTCATCAAAGGGGGCCTTTGTCCAGCCCTGGGAGGGGAGCTTGCCCCAGCTCAGGAAAGAACCGTGCCTGGCACTTGCTTGTGCCATGAGCATCTCCCCTCAGCATCCCTCCTTGTGGCCTTGGGCCCTGGAGACACCAGAGCACTGAGTTGTATTAGCTGCACAGAAACCCGCCCAGGGCTGTGCCCACAGGGATGAAGGACAGACGCAAGAGGCCAAAGGGGAGTCTGGGAAAGGCCCTGTGAAGTCAAGGACTCGGTGAAAGCCTTCTTGCAGGGGGAAAAACGAGCTCATCCTGAGCAAACACCCGAGGTGGGCTCTCCCTGGCCAGTGCGCATATTCCATCCCAAGGCCACCGCAGGCAGGACGCTCGCTGTCCTAGAACCTTTGTCTCCTCGGGGCTGCCACACACACTCCGCAGACCGGATGGCTTAAATAACAAGCATTTTTTTTCACATAGATTTAGAGGTTGGAAGTCCAAGACCAAACGGTCAACCATTCTGGTTGCTGGTTTTTTGGTTTTTTTTTTTTCCCTTCTTTTTCTACATGGGTGGTATTGGTATGCCTGCAGACATGCATGCTCCTATGTGGGCACATTTGTATGTGGGTTTGTGCATGTGTGTACATGGAAGGCACAGGTTGATGCCAGGTGTCTTTTTAAAAAAAGTAATTAATTCAGGGCTGGAGAGATGGCTTAGTTAAGCGCTTGCCTGTGAAGCCTGAGGACCCTGGTTCGAGTCTCAATTCCCCAGGACCCACGTTAGCCAGATGCACAAGGGGGCGCACGTGTCTGGAGTTTGTTCGCAGTGGCCGGAGGCCCCAGTGCACCCATTCTCTCTCTCTCTCTCTCTCTCTCACATCTGCCTCTTTCTCTCTCTGTCTGTCACTCTCAAATAAATAAATAAAAATAAACAAAAAAATTAAAAAATATATATTTATTTATTTGAAAGAGAGGAAGAGAGATGCAGAAATAGGCAGTTAGAGAGAGAGAATGGGCGCACCAGGGCCTCCAGCCACTGCAAATGCACTCCAGACATGTGTGCCCCCTTGTGCAGCTGGCTCACGTGGGTCCTGGGGAGTTGAACCTGGGTCCTTTGGCTTTGCAGGCAAATGCCTCAACCACTAAGCCATCCCTGCGTTCTTCTAATGCTCTTCTGGGCTTATACATACACATGGCCTCTTCTCTGGGCAGACACATCTCAGGTGGTG